>NW_026017110.1:18536171-18560255 GCF_020466585.1 Dendroctonus ponderosae | reverse complement strand
TCTCTCTTGATTCGGTGTACTGAGGGTAGGTTGCGTATGTTTTAAGTCTATGTTGAACGTTATAGCCAGATGGTCGGATCCAAGTTCGTTAGTTAGGCTTATGTTATTGATGGTGCTTGTTAAGTTTGTTGTGTGCAGTAAAACGTCTGGTGTGGAGTCTGGGTTTCCGGGCATCAGAAATGTTGGTGGGGTGTGCCGTTTTATAAAGTCCGAATTGTCTAAAAATCTTTTCAGTTGTTTTGTTTTGTTTTTGTTGAAGTTAAAGTCGCCCACAATAATTGAGTATTTGTAAAGACTTGCTTTGGTCAGTATGTTTTGTTCTAGGTTGGCGTGTGGGTGTATGTATGTCAGAAATACGTGAATTAAGTCATTTAAGTAGGGTATAGTAACATGTATGCAGTCGTTCAAAGGGTTGTTGAGGCGGGGAGGATTTGCTTTGCCTAGTTTGGTGATGGGTTTGAGGAGCACTGCGGCGCCGCTAGACTTTCTAATTATTATTTTATTTCAAAACGCCACTAAGCATTCAGTTGCGCTTTTAAACCATAAAAACGAAAGCAAAAATAATTTGAGAGTCTTTTCCCAAAAGAACCGACTCCAGTTTACGTATAGATTTTTTTAAATGTTCATATTGCAACCTCAGTTTATGAAAGAAATATTAAGAATATTTATAAAACAATTTAAGTTAATTAGGAGTACCCAAGTAAAAAACAAATTTAAATTTAAAAAATTGTCAGTTATGTTCATATTTGAATAGTTCATATTGTTTGTCGTTTTCTTATAAGTTTGTTGTAATTTTCTGTTTTAAGTTCTCGAGATTCATACTTCTTAAATCCTTATTTGTTCAAATTATGTTAAAAGCTGAAACAATTTAAGTTCAATCGCATGTAGCTTAATAACAACAAAAATGGGCAAGTAATTCTAAAAAGTCCCATTCTAGTCTCAAAAACAACATTTTGCTACGATTTTTAATTTAATTTTAATAACGAGTTATTTTATAATTAAAACCGTTATCAATAATTATTTACCTGTTGTAATACTTTTTTGGGATCCTTTTGAAAAATTTTCCAACAAACCGAAAATCATAAAAATTAATAATATAATTACAAAAAAAAAACGAAAACACAAAACAGAGAGCCAAGGCAAGCTATTAATCACCTTAACTATTGTCAGTGTGTGAGTAAAAATAATACTGAATAATTGGTTTGATTGTACTAAATCGAATTAGTTTTTCAATTGAATATAGTATATTTATTATGTTTGTTTGTTGAATATTAAGATACGTGCAGATTAGAAAATGAAATAATTAACTTAATAAAATACATTACATATAAACAAATTTAACTTTTTTCGGAATTAGAGAATATAGACGACGATTTAAAAAAAAAGTAAATTATTTGTGAATACAATTGAAGGTTTCTTGAATGATACATTTATGAACCCCCAGAAACTTGCTAATTTCAATTAACGTCTCATAAACATCATGAAAAATATAATGCGAAAACAGTCTCAAAATCGGAGAGAAATTAAAAACTTTTTATACTTAAGCAGGTACAATTTCCTGTTTCGAACCTATTTCGAGACTGTTGCTTTCAGGCTAAATACATCTGGCTTCACCTGAGATTAACACATCTTAAAATCATTACCCACATTTATCAATGTAAGAAAAATCAGTAACTAGAAAATTGAAGAAAATAAGATGAAAATTTTATAAAAATTCGAGCTGAAACCATTTTATTGACATTTTTAATCAGACACTTTTGTTATTGCTTTTAATTAAGCTCACTTTTAATTGTCTAAATAGCATTTCCGGATCACACTTTTAGTACAATTTATATGTGTACATATTTTTATATCATAGTTTTTGTAACTGTATTGCAACTTTTGCGTTCACCAGCGTTTAAAGATGATTTAATTGAAAAAGACGAGTTGGTCAGATAAAACTCAATTAATTTTCGCTTTCTTTGACCCGACACCCACTAAGTCTCGCAATTGAAATAAATCTAGGCCACCAGCAGCACAATGAACCATTTAGATCAGCGATATATTGTTTTGAATTTTACCTCAGTTGCGAGTTTGAATATTCTGGAAACGAATAATACGCTTTTCCTGAACCTTGCAAAATACGATTTCTCTATCCAAAGTCAATAACCGACACAGCGCCCGATAACTGAATCCAAAGCGTACATGTACATAATTTACAGGAAGCAATTTATTTGTGGAAGAGAATTAACTGTGCATTTAACGAAGGACTTTTTCTAATTTATTCAACATCGAAAATTCTATCCGCTTTACTTCGATTTAATCAAGAATACATGTTGCTGATTAAATACGACTAGTCTCGAAGATTATTAGATATCTGGATCTATAATTATGGAATTAATTATGGTGGGTACGAGAGTTTTATGGTGTTAAAGTTTTAAGGCGATAAAAGTGAAAATTCCTAAATGCATAATAGAGCGTTTTGATATAGTGAGACAATCTTATTTTTATCATTTATTTGCTTAAAGCTGTATTGGAAAATATAGTTTAGTGTATGTAATAAAAGGGATTGAGTTATTTTCTCCTCTTTTTATGTCTGGATTTTACTTTAAATGGTCTTTCATTATTCTGTCGGCTTTAAGATCGTGTTCGGTAAAAGTATTTTGTTCAAAAATTCAGTTCGCTTAGGTACTATTGTACATTGTTCTTATATTACGTTGCATTTAATTTGCAATTAATTTAAAATTACTGTTAGTCTTTTTATGTGATAACATTGGTAATGAACTGCTAAACTTTTTCGGCAATTTAAATTTTGTATGCTTTTTAACTTCTCAAGTCGGCACAGCATAATTAATATAGGGAGTCATGTGGCCAATCCACTCTTTTACTTTGTCCAATTTGTAACTATTCATTGCTTAAATGAACGCGGTTTTTTGTGTAAATACATAATGTTAATGAATACTAAACTAAGTACATTCGAGAACCGGTAAGCGATAAGTGCAGAAGAATGGACATTATTGAAAGAAGGGAATAATATAGTCAATATTCCCCTTTATTATTCCAAGGGCGATTAATGTTTGCCATTAGAAGCTCCTAACATATTTGTAGTCAGTCTAATAATACTGAATGCTGGTAAATATAAATATTAGCATGGAGAGCACTCATATTTATTAGAAATCCACACGACCACAGTATGGTAATGTATTCGCAACTTGATCGTTTTGAATCACTTTCCATATCAAAGATTACACTTTAAAGATATGAGTAAATAGTCATTCATTCAACTTAAAACGAATTAATTCGCTATAATTTTAATTTAATTTGCCATTAAGCATGAAATTGATTAGATTCATTATGCATTTTCAAACTACAACGACAATAAAATTATGCTTATAATTTCATCGAATGCCTCTTTCAATAATATCCAACCGTTTATCTCAATATTATTAAAAGTGAATGAACTACAAAATATCATAATTATTATTTCTTTATTAATAGACGACGTTACAACATTACGATATTTTATGATAAACTGATGGTTGAGTAATTCGTTATTAATCACCTCTTCAATTTACCATAACAGTTCGTGATATACCAGGAAACCCATGAATTGAGGTGGAAAAAATGGGTTACGATTCACTCAGTTGATAGTTTTGGACAGGATATGAGTCAAAACTAGTAGGATCTGTAAAACCACAACATTACGATGCGATTTGTTTTACATATGTTTCGAGATTCGATAGATATCTTGCCAGTCTTTTAGAACTAATTTATTGCAGCGATTAAAAAACCGAGAAAGATTAACTAGTGAATTCTCACACCATTTTACTACATGTTTTGAAAATGTCTTGATAAGGTCAGTTACATTTTAATTCTTTCTAAATTTGTATTTTTTTTTTCTTTTGGAGGGGTAGTTTTGATTCCTCAGTTAAATTCTTATCTAGTTTGTTTCTTTATTGATCTCAGCTAGCTTTAAATCTATCTAAACTCGAAAACTGATTTCGTCACAGCCTTGAAAATGTAAATGGAGTAAAGTAATGTCAAGTTCTGCTGCCGTGTGTGTGTTCGCCAATTATTTACTCCAAATCTGGTGTTCTGACAAAGTTTTCTTGCACAAAATTTCATAAGGCACACATTTTTTAACATATTTTAGAACTTTCATTGTTGTGAATTGAGTGGGTCGATTTCTATAAATTTCGAAAAGTTGTCTGAAAATGAATTTTTATGCCAAGTTCTACAGACGTTTCTTCGCCATTTATTTATTATGAAACTGGGGTAGTGACATAGTCCCCTTGTGCAGCATTTAATAGGCATACTTTTCTTAATATTTGGCAAAACTTTCATTGTTCTAAAGTGACTTGCTGAATTATGGTACGTTTTGCAAAATTGTCTTACAAATGTAACTTTGAACGCTAACTTCTACCGCCGTTCTTTCGATAACTATTTTTTTTTATCAAGATCGGTCATGGTGACTAAGTTCATCAGCGGAACTTATCAAGAAAGCCTATAAGGGGCACTAAAGTTTTATGTATTTGAACTCTCACAACTTCACGTTAATCCTTTACAACTGAATTATGTATTCAGTTTGAGGAGAGGTAAGTTCTCGTGCACATAATTTCGTAGTGTACATTTTTTTAACATTATTAAATATGTTATTAAGTTTCAATATTGTAAATTAAATGGGTCAATTTTTGCAAATTTGGGAAAAATCCACATATAAATTAAATTTTTAATACTCGAATTATTTTCTCGAAAACTATTATGGCGACAAACACCTCTAACACAGGATTTAACAGATCGGACTGTTTTCAACATTTGGAAGATCTTAAGAAGAACTGCCTTAAACTGTGATTTTGAATGCCAAGTTCTTCCGCTGTTTCTTAAGCATTTATTTACGCAAAAACGTATGGTAGAAAATTACTAGTACACAGAATTTAATAGAAATTACTTTTTTGGCATTTTCAAAAACTTAGATTGTTGTAAATTGCATGGGTAAAGTTTAATAAATTTTGCAAAGTCGTCTTAATTTGATTTTTAATGCCAAGTTCTGCCGGCGTTTTGTCTGCTGTTAAATATTGAGCATATGCTCAAAATCTGGAATTGTGAAGAAATTTTCTTGCACGGGATTTCATAGAACAGACTTAACACTACATTTCCAAAAACGAATTAAATTTCGTAAATTTTGGAAAATTGCCCTTAAATGGGATTTTTAGTGCCCAGTTTTGCACCCGTTTTTTGCAAATTATTTACTGAAAAACTGATACAGCGGCAAAGTAGACTTGATAAAGCGCCCGTTTTTTAAATGTTGAAACATGTCCATTGTTCTAAACTGACTGGGTCAATTTTTCTTTTCAAATTGACTGGCAATTTTAGTTTTTTGGCGAAAAGTACGTCTTGCAATGGGTATTGAAAATGAATACCTCAGAAACGGGAAGAGATCTTCTTCTTTCTTCGACTATTAGAGAGAGAAATGGTTTTTGTTCTTACTTCAAAGTTTAATTAGCTGCTCAGGGGCAGTTTCTATAAATCGTCAAAGTTCTAATGTTTCGATTGAGGGGAAATTAGTTTTTTAGGATATGGAAACGTTTTTTAGAAATTCATAAATTAATTAAGAAATGAGAAAAGTTCGTATTTATTTCTATTGTTAATAGCTTGTTATTTTAAATATTGTAAATATTGAAAAAATGGTTAGCGGTTGTCATAATGGTTATATTTGCATTATCAGAACGGAATATTGGCACATTTTTAACTTTAAGTGCACAAATCATTCATTTCAACTGACCACATTTACAGCTGCAGCATTGAACTTTGCATTAACTAAAATAGTTTGATTATTCCAAGAATCTGCTGCTTATTTTGCAGAACTGAAGTGTCTTGCTTTTATAGATTTTCCAAGTACAATAATAAATATGACCCACTCACATCCATGTTGGATGTTGGCAAATGCCTACTAACTCAAGGCTATTGACAAGATAACTTTGAAAGAGAATGCATTAAATTAACAATTACATACAAACGCCAGCTGGTGAGGATCTCACAGTGTTTCGCGTGTTTCAAAAATACCTTCCATTAAATGTTATCAAGGCAAATAATCATATGTTATTGGGACTGGGAGGTAATTAATAACATGTAATTACATGTTTTATGTTATTGCAAATCACAGTCTTCTGTTACTTATTGTACGAAAATAAAATGGTAATAAAACTTTCTGGTCGGTAAGCTGTTGCACAGAACACCTATTTTTTAAGTCAGGTAAAACGTTTGCAACATTGGGTCAAATCAGTGGGTTTTCTTATTACTTATTGCTTTAATTTAAAGCAGTGTGTTATTTTCACCATTGAATAATGAAAATATTGTCCAGTGCCTTCATTTTATTATCTGTCCCGATGATGGCTGAAAAAAACGATAGAAAATCTCTTAAATTTGTGACTGAAATGGCTGAAACTTCGAATACAATATAACTAAAACTTAAGGCGGCTCAGATTGGATTTAATAATATTTCTTGAAGATTTTCAATGAATGAAATGAACATTTTCAAAAAAAAAATTGAAATTGTAGTCCGTTTTACGTTTTAATTTCCCGTTGTTACGAAATTGTTGTTGGCTGTTTTCTAAACGGTGGAAATATTTATTTTCTTAAGTATTTCTTTGATTTTATCCATTTCTGTGTCCAATCCAATCAGACGTTCAGGCTTTAGAGTAGCAAATGTGGCATGTTAAGACAGAAATGTTAATCGAATTGTTGTTTTCAAAAAATTAAAGCCCTGTGTAAGGTTAGTGTGGGGCCAGTTTTCTTAACTAGAGGATTCCGTGGTATTTTCATCAGCAACCTGACAATGATTGTAAGTACGTGCCAGGTGAAACGTTTTATTTAACATACTCTAACACAATTAATGTACGGTCGGATTATTTAATATCAACATTGACTATCACCTTCGAACAACACAATGGCATGCAAAATGAATTCAAATAATTTGATAAAGCTTCCATTGTTTTAGTTAAAATAGCATGTTTTTTGGATGTTAATTCAAAGTTTTCTGGGAAATTATTCATATTTTGAGCAGAAAACGAAACTCGTGAATTTGAAAAAATAATGATTTTTTTTACACTAGCAAACGGTCAAGTGATTTGAATATCGCAAATTGAGGCGTAGTCGATGGAAGTATTTAAGCAGATGGCAAAAGAAAATGTTTTCAACTTATTAAGCCCAATAAATACATAAATATTTGCAGTTTGACTGTCATGAGCAGGTGTTAGTTTTGATTATATTCTGTGGAGATTCCTGATTTTAAACAATTTATAATTTGGTTGATTATGGAATGGCACTAACGGTTAGCGCAATATTTGTCAGTTTTAGACGGAAAAACTGAGTTAAAATAAATACTTTGCCAATATAATCTTACGCCGAGGTCCTTAAAAGGATTAAAAGCAAAATCTCGAACAAGAAAAACGCAGACACAGAAATTGCAAAAAAATTGACGCAACACTAAGAAAAACGGGATTCATTTAGCGGATAAAGGCTCACTTCAAATCGCAAAACTTCAAAAATAGAACATTATTCGAAAATGCCACTTTACAGTAAAAAGTAATGGACTCATTTTGCTGATGTTATTGAAGTTTTAAGACTATCGTTGTGTCTAAAAGTATGTTTTGCAAGTGGCATTGAGGTTTACTGTCGTGGAAAATTCTAGTAAAACATTAATAGCAATGGTTCCTACTTGTTCCAAATGTTTTAAAAACAATTTTAGACCAGATTCTGGGGTTTATAAAAATTTCCCCTGCAAAAAACTCGATATAGAATAAATAATGCCTGTTTTCGTTCTGATTAGCTACATTCGTTGCGATCAGATAATTGGTTGTATGTAAATTATGAAAATATTATCAGAAATTGCGTATTTATGTTAATTATTTCAATGTTCCAGATGGTTTCTATGGAGTACTAAATATCTAACATTTCAGTCCAATCTTGTCTCAATTTGACTACGTGCCATGCATTTAAGAGCATTTGATTTGACACCATTGCTAACATGTAGGCTTTGAAAACTAAAAGCCACTTCTCTATTAGAGCAATAATTACCATCAAGTCAAACACTGCCTTTGTTCAGAATGAAAACGCTTTTCAATATTTGTTTATATGTATGGATCGATATGTACAAACCTGTTCGCGCCCATTAGCGTTGCTGGTTAATAATAGCTTCCTTGTTAATGTAGCGTAAAAATATTGCTACTATGTGTGCAGATCTCTTTAAAAACGGATTACGTGCCTGCCTTTTACAAGAAATGGAACTGGTGTTCATATAAGGGCACTATAGTTTTAAATTGAAAGCGTTTGCGCTTCCTAATATCAATGAACAGTTGAGGTTTTATGATGGATTTTATTTTGCCGCTTTTATCTTTTTTCCTATCAATTGGTTGGCAAGCCGGGTTAAATGTTTACAAAGAATGAGATTACGCAGATAGAACGCGGAATGGTGATTGCAATTCAAATGGAGAGCAATTGAGCAACTGGCATGGCCCAAAATACTTAGTGAGTTTGTGTTTCCTTGGGAAAATTTGTACCGTCTTCTCAACAGGTCGGTAAACTGCTGCAATAAATATCTATTACCTGAAATGTTGCATACATTTCCCCGTTGGGACTTAAAGGTTTAGTTCAAAATACACAAGGGAAATGAGTTGATAACGGCTGCTACGGGATCACATGTAACACATAACAAGTAAAAATAAAAAACTGCTCTACCCAATAAATGCTCTAAATCACTGATAAACGTCGGTTAACTTGTCGGCAGAAACTAACGGTTTTGGAGTCAAAATCGCGAATTTTAATTCAAAATGTAGTGTTGAAATTGAAATGAAGTCAAAAAGACTCACAAAGTTAGAACTAAAACTGTATTGCAGGAAAGGAATTCGAAAAATACCCCTTGGTTGCCCTGAAAAAATGTTTTTCTTAAAAATGGACACATCGACCGCAAGGTGCAACAGTAAGGGAAATAAGTGATAAACGGTTTTAAACGGCACTACAATTTAATTAAGCATTATTTAAAAGCAATATCGGTGCCTTATTCCTGCACATAATTAGTCCATAAATTTCCTGAACGTTGTTCGTAGATGGTTCACGTGCCACCACCTGCCTTTCAGTTTAACAAAATGGTCAAGACGTAGATCGCAAAGTACCCGCACATTAATTATCATTTGGCATTAAATTTACCAGAATGCAACATGTGTTCGGCAAATTATCGCAAGAAACCCCCATATTATTTTATTAAAACATATTACATATTGCGAAGCTGTAGGGCTGAATTAAGCGAGAGCACTGTCAACATCAATCGTAGGCATGGTGGTCAGGTGGTACCTACCGTAAGACGGCGATCGGCATCTGCTTTTAACAATTTCCTTTTATGTGGTTTTTGCTTCTAATGGGTGCAGGTATTTTTTTTCCGAATCTTCTAACTAATGGACACAATCTTCTTCAATCATTCTTGAATTATTCGACTCAGTAGCCACATTTTTAGGCTACAATGTTTAACGGAGTAGCAAAGCTTATTTTCGACGCAAATAAGAAAATTTTTATTTTCGTCATACAAACCAACTTTCGATTGCATCTAGATTGGAAGATTTTGGAGTGTGGTGCAATCAATAAGGAATAATCTGCGACTGCCAAAGAAAATTCCCGAGCGCGTAAAAATTACTTACTTGACTACCGACAATTCCACGAGTAAAAGTAGGAGTAAAATTGAGCAAGTTTAAATGGAATTGACTTGTTTTTAGGTACCATTTTTTGTTTATACATTAGGTGTCTTTAGTTTGACTTAATTCATACGTTCATTCTGCTTAAAAATGTAAGGAACAAGTGCATATAAAATAAACCCATTAGAATGGCTACATGCATATTTGCAAAAGGAAAGCTGATGGAACTGGCAGAAATGTTTTAGACGTACCGGAAAAAATCTAAAAAAGGGTTTGGGGGTGCAAATAATTTAGCGCTCTTTGGGTTTACTCGTGCGAAAAGTGATAGTTGAAATCGAGAGGCTCTTCATGATTCATTAACTATTCAAACAGCTCAAACTTCGAGCTCTTACAAATTCGATTCAACCAACATTTTATGAAACACCTGAAAATTTAGTTTTCGTTTGTCTGCCAATAAATGTTGATAATTCCACCTATTCTCACTGAACTGAGTTCAAACCAGCTGAGTAAGGTAATATTCTAAACGTTTGAAGCGCTTTTAAAAAGCTTTTAAGTTTACATCTTTGTGAGACCGACGACTACAAATCTCATGACATCTAGAAAGGCGCTTTAATAATACCATAAAACCCGCTTTAACTGCTAAACGGCCTGTTTACAAAGAAACTTGCGCCCTATTTTTTTGAATCTATTTTTAAATCACGCATCTTTATGAGTGTCTACTGTACGTTCTTCTTGTGGATTATTAAACTCTCTTTCGTATCTCTAACGAATTTCGTAGCATTATTCTGTTTTTTACTAATAATTTTTTTATTAGAGTATGTTATTTGTCAATTCAACTTTTTAAAGTTTGTTATCAACGATTATTAGAATTTGCATATTTTAAGCGACGTCTTTAGATGGCCGTGTGAAAACGTGAGATCGAATACGTGTCAGTGTGTGAATAGAAACATTATTTATATACAAAAATACTTAAAGAAACGTCTGGAGATTGAGATAAAAATTGTGTGCTCGTGTCCAAGAGTTATTGGTCAATTCTCTGCAGAACAAGTTATATTTTTTGGAGATTCGAATCGAAATACTATAAGATTTCCCTAATAAGTAACTAAAAATATTGCTTTTGCAAAAATAAAAAAAATTAACTTTTTTTTATAATCCCACTTCTTATATCTCGTGATATTTTATTGGTCTGCAGTGGTGAGTAAATTGAAACTGTTGTTAAATCGACACTTCCAACTTTTTCAAAGTCAAATGGTTGTAAGTTGAAGCAGGAAGCTTTAATGGACTTTAACAGGTTTATCTGAAACCAAAGCAGACGAGCTGAAAGGAAATCTGAAAAATTATTAAAGTTGCAAACTTTTTTAACTGCCAAAAAAATCAACGAACCTTGAAGTGAGGAATCCAAATAGGAATTGCAGTAATTTTAAACCAATGAATACAGAATTTATAGAAAATTTAATTCAAATATCTATTTTATTTATTTCACAGTTACCATGAATGCTATCATGTTTGCTCCAAAATGGCTTAGTTTATTGTCTTTATTATAATGTTAATTATTGAATAACTGCATTGATTATGCAAACACTTTTGAATGCAATTTTCACCACTTTCAAACATTTCGTAGAAAGGGACACATCCTAGATTTATATAAATTTTATAGAGCTCAATTAACATTATATTTGAAAGCTTAGGTATTGAGTATAATGAGTTTAAAATTTAGATTTTTTTGTATTTCATGTATAGTAAATTTAAGTTGCCTGAAATGAAACAAAAAACTATAGAAAGAGAACATAACGTAATTTATTGATGCTATAAATTTCAGAACAAATAAATAAATAAAAAGAAAATCAATAAAATCCCTGATTGTATATGACCTCCGTTTAACGCTAGACATGCTCTATAATCTACTTCAATTTTATCTATAACGTTTTGAATATCTTGGTTATGATTAATATTAATATCGTTAATTGCATCCACTATTTTAAGGCGTCTAAGTAGTCTCATACACAATATTATTTAAATAACCCCAGAGAAAAAAATCAAGGGTCGTCAAGTCGGGGCATTTAGAGGCCACTGGATAGGATAGGATGTGTTGCTATTGATAATTTTTAAAACGTAATCTAGGAGAAAGGGCTAATACAAATATAGGCAAAATATATATTTTTGAAATCAGGAAAAAAAAATCCGATTAATATGTCTCAAAAGATATAGGGTGTTTCATAAAACAATACTTTACGTGTCAAGTTTTGACATTTACGTGTTGTGTATTTTTATTTTAATTGCAGATTTTAAAAAAATTGTGCAAATTTAAACAACTTTTGTCTTTATCACTTTCCCAATGTTTTTGAAATAAACGATGTAGGGGGGATTGTCAACTTATGAAGAAACACCCTGTACCTACTTGCAAAATTTTTAAAATACCTCAAAAAAGGTAAAGTACTAATAATATTAGTCGTTTTTGAGTAAAGTAATTTAGGAACAATTGCGGTCACTAAAAAATAGTCACGTAGAGACATGTAAGTCTGGTTTCAATGTTTTTGACAAATTCTCAATTGTTTGCTTAAAACTCGTGATTTCAGAAAAAATTTTTAATTAAGAAAGCCCGGCGGTAAAGTGCATTTACATAGTTAATTAGCTCTGAACTTTGCCGCAGCGAATGCATTTTTAATAGGCTGTTCTGAAAAGTAAGTGTTAGTTATTAAAGAGCGAGCTGAATATTAAAATACCGAGGCTGGTTTAAAAACGTTTATTTTTTACAAGCGCAGAGATCTTTGATTGACCTATTATATCACCACTATTAAATAAACCTCAGTTTAAATAGCATATGACAACTGAAATTTTTAAAAATATTCCTATTTCGTTAATCTTTTAATTTTTTTTCTCTGTAAATAATTTATTTGATCATGTGAAGCAAGTTCAACTGCCATATATTTTTTCTGTGCTTGATAAATAACTTATCAGTTTTCTTTTGTTACAGGTAAGATCCGTTTTATCCAGTAACTAAGGTTTTCGGGATCAAGAAGCTGATATGAATGAGAGTAAGTAAAATATAATAATCTGCGTCATACGTTCATTGCCGTTTCATAAGGAATAATTTATGCAATAGTTATCTATACAGTTGTATAGCAAAGTGAACATGTTTTAGCTCGTAGTTCTATTAAAAATAGGAAGCCGACTACTCATGCTGCCAAAATATGAAAAGTAGCAATATTTATTTTATCTTACTCAATCTTACCTCCAGACCTGTTAAAGTTATTAAAAATAGTTGAGTTTCGCAGAAGTCGTTTGTCATTTTGTCATTTCAATCGTGGTGATATTTTTGTTTAGCCCTCGTCGTGCATGCAAGAACGTTTTCCTTGTCTCAGAATATCGTAGTTTGCAAAGCTCATTCCAAACATAGCATGCAATTATATGATTTAATTGCATTGAACTGCCATTCGTAACAGTTTCTTATTAATGCAAAACAGGCTGTTGCCAGATAAAGTCTCAAAGCATTATTCTGGGGCAACAAGCGTAACCGTTTTTTTGTTATGAATTTATAATAAATAATTTTATTGTTGCTATTATCTGTTTTCTGCCACGCTCGGTGGCGGACTATGCGAAAACTCGTATAGCTGGGAGGTATATGGCTTATGCAGGAAAATGACCCTATAAAGATTGTGTCTTTGCATAAAATTGGTATGCATGTAATTGGATTAAAATAAAGCCATTCCACGAAACTTGGTATGGCAATAAAATCGACTTTTGTTTTGTCTGCAAAAGGTCTTTGGTGGGTACACATGGAGTCATTCGCCTATGGTTTGTGGAATTGCAGTCAATTCTACTTTAAATGTTTAATATCTAGAACGCTTCATTGATAAAAATGTATATAGGTAGGAAAAAAGTATATAAAATATACTTTTTTATTGCCCTGTCCACAATTACACTGTTGACCTCAAAAAATAAAAATAATGAGAATTGAAGACAAACTCAAAATCATAGCTAGGTGTTAGGTTAAAGATGGTACACGTTTTTTATGTCTGAAATATTACGTCAATGCAGGTTCTTAAAGACAAACATGTTAATTTTTTGCAATAATCGTTTGGATTCTTCCAATAATAGTTTGGCTTCCAAGCATGTTAGTCATCCTTGCTTTAATTCGGATTAACTTCCAGTCACACTTTTGTGTCCTCTCAAATTTTGCTAATTAAACTATGAGTCAATATAAATCAATTTTTATGAATATCCTGGTGTGTATCTTTTTTTTGTCAACAAGATCGCTTTGCCATATTAATATGTCATTATTCCATCTTGAGATCTCTTATTAGGTGTATGTATTTCATATCCAGCTAAGGTAAGTGATCATTTTTTTTTACCTGGTTTATATTGTTTATATCTGCTTGGACTGTCTTTTGCTGCTACATTTTTGTTCTCAAATCTGTGAAATACTCCGATATGTTGGTGCCTCCTTTAATGCCTTCACTGTTGTAAATATTTAACATATTTTTCTTTCAAATCTTGCTCTGTCGAAATCTTTACCAAACAGTTTGTCTTATTATTTTTCTATTAGATTAAATACTTATTCGCTTTTTTGGCACAATTAGTTTTCAGGTCTTTTCTAATTTGCATTTCATCTTATTTTTCATATAACTCTATCCGTATTCAAATTTACTTTCAAATTTTATTTGATCACATTACTGCTTGGTAAACTTGATGTTTTCGTTAACATATTTCCGAACTTTGAAAACTGTTTGTCTTCGTCAATTGTGTGAGCGTATTTTGTTGTTTTCATGCGAGTAGTTATTTCTTGTAGTTTTTACATCTTGTTTATGTTGATATTTATTTTATTTTTCCTTTTTTGCGGCTACCTATAGATCATGTTTTGACTAGCTAACACATAATCGATGTGATGTATGCATATGGTTCTGAAGATAGACAGTCTGGTACTTCTGTGTCCACAGGTTTTTCATTACTATTTTTTTATTGAAGAATACTTTTGTAACAAAGATATTTTTCGTTCTTGTAAAAATGTTAAATGTTTTTAGGCAAACGTTCAACTTGGTTAAAATTGGCTACATTCCAACTTTTCTGGCATTAAATAGCAGTAAATAAAGTGACGAAGGTATGGTATATTTAATTCTAATATTACATTCCCAGTCCTGAAATATGAAGAACAAAGACACTCAAATAGTGACTGAAATGTTTTTCATAAACTTACGAAAGGCTATGCTATCAAAATACAAAACGTTTTTAAACACGTTAAAATTAAATTGTGGAGAGTAAGATGCTTACTAAACTTTTTTCATTTATTCTTTTAAATGTTTAGAAGTGAGATTTAGGTCAAATTGAACACTTCAATCAATTCTGGTCGATTGGAACCGTATCTACTTATTCATACTGCAGGAATTACTTTTCTAGAGCTTCTTCTTGTTCTATTGTAGTTTATTTGCAAGAATAAGAATCATTTCTTCTTCTACTTCTACCCAACCCTTCAGAACGTGTTTAGTATCTATTCTTCGATTCTATTTAGGCATTTTGATGAAATGCATGAAAGGCATGAAATTATTTCGACTACTGTTTTTTCAATTAAAAATACAAAATACTACTTTAATAATTTTGAATTAACAGTAGTTAGCTAGTACACGGTGCTTAAACTTCAATGACTATATCAATAAGTTTTGTGTTAAAAAAATGAAAATATAGCAAAATTTGAGACATTTCAGTGATTAATGTAAACAATTTTAACATCAATTGGTTTTCAGCATAATTATAATAATTGTGCATTGGACAGTATCTGCATTTTACTAAGTGGTGCGCAATCACCAGATATTCTAATTATATTTGCCCGTTCATTTTTAATCAACCCTTCTGTCATAAACGTTGAGGGTGGTAAATTCGGCCATCTGTCCAAATATTACACACGATCAATAGATGCTGACTTCTTTGCTCGCTAGGAATCTGCCCGAATTGGACTAGGATTACGAAAGATATCCTACAAATTGCTAGATTTTGAAAATTTTAGCAAACTCTTATGGACTTTCACTCATTTATGAACTAAGTTTTAAGTCGAGTTTCAGATTACGCATTCGCGAAAGCTAACATGTTTTTTGAAAGTGTTCAAAATTTGCAATAGAAATAAGCAATTAAACCAAAAATTAATGTTTTTCTATCAGTTGTTAGGTAAAACCTGGACGTGTCCGCACTAACGTTGCTATTACAGCATCTTTCGAGTTGGTTCCATCCCTCTGCCACTAAACTGCGTTTTATCAAACAGGGGTAAGCGTTCTCATTCTTTCTTTCATTATCCCACTTCGCTTCACTTAGTTATGGTGAACAGTGAGGGTGGGAACGTTGCAGCTGTTCCTGTTTTGAAGGTTGAATGAAAAATTACCCCCATAATGATAGTATATGGTCTAAAGATTTCAAAGAATGATCATCCAATAATGATCTTACTTTTGCATTGTGTATCGCCTCTTTAACTAATTGCAACTTTGAATCGATGTGGTTTTGCAAAGAATGGCGTTTGGCCGAATATAATGGTCTTCGAGTAATGGTTTGACATTAATCTTATCGTTTTCTTCTATATCTCTTGCTTTATTGTGCTAATTTTTGTATTCTTTTGGCATTATTCAAGCATTGCTTGAAGAAAGGTATATTTCAAGCAATACTAGAATATTACCCTGTGGCTCCGTATTATTATCACCGGCGCTATGTTATTAGCAACTTGATAATTAGTCTTATTATGACGCGGTGTGCGAAAATTAGACATCAAACCCGGCGATTATGAACTTTCAGACGTGTATTATTGAATGTGTGTAAATCACAGTTTGCGTAAAATCTTAAAAGATTTTCATCAACAAGGTTCATTCGTCACGGAAACAAATTTGATCGGCATTTTATTAATAATCGCTTCAATTACTCGACTCACTAAGCTTTTGAGGAATCTGCATTCGGGAGAAATTGTATTTCTTAATTGTGCTTTCAATGTTCCAACAAATATTATTTTTGTTTTGTGTGGATCAAATCTACGTTATATCTGGATTTTTAATTTTTATTGTCATTGCTGCCATTTCTCGTAACTTTTTGGTGTAAAGAGGAAAAATCAACTGTCTCAAATGTGTCGTTTTCTTACTGATATTTCGTACGAATTGAATAAATTTGTGTATATCCGCAGTTCATACTTACAACTGTTTGTATTATTAGAAACCTAAAGTACCCAAAAGTTCTCCTTAGAAACAAAGTGGCTGTTCATATGCTTTTTGTGCCAGAGATCATATTAGATTGTATGTAAGTATAGCTGGTTTGATTTCAATGTGCAGTAATTTTTTTTTTAATTTCATCTATCTGCATTTTTGACATGATAAGTTTTAAAGCACATTTAATCTATCCACTTTTACTTCAAACATCATTGAACTTTTTCGCCATACATTTTCAATTTTTAAGCTGTACAGAGTGTATATAGGGAGACTATATAACTATAGCAAATGCGTCAGAAAAGTTGCAGCTCGGGAAACAAGTGTTTTTTTAATAGAGCATCTTTTTTTATTTCCATCCATATTTTATTCCATTTTTGATTTTTTTTGTAAATTTCAATTACTTTTTGTTATATGAAATATGATGGAAAATTGAAAAAAAAATTGTTATTCGGCTTTGAGGAAGACAATTCATATTTTTATGATGTTGCAAAGCGACCTTTCATATGTCGTCTTTAGTCACAAAATTATGTATCGTCTTTTATCACACACCTATATAGGAGGTTTGAGGTAAGTTTGAGAAAACAGCTTTGAGCACCGCACCCCTTAAACCAACGATCTGGTACCGATATGTCGATGACACGTTCGTGCTATGGAGGCATGGACGCAAGAACCTGGACATCTTCCTCGACCATCTAAACAAACAGCACCCAGACATCCAATTTACCATGGAAGTTGAACAAAACCAGCAACTGGCCTTCCTGGATGTTTTGGTGTCTAGGCAGGGGAATCGTTTGAACAATAAGGTATATCGAAAAGCCACCCACACAGACAGATATCTTCACAAGCTATCTAACCACCATCCGAGTCAGAAGCAGGGAATCATTAAAACTCTCACGGGTAGAGCCAGAAAAATATGTGGGCCACAACATCTAACTACAGAACTACAGCACCTGGAAAAAGCTTTCCTTCAGAGTACATCAAAAAAGCTGTAGGAGTGGGCCGTGCGGAAGTGAATCCACTATGAAAGCTTTCCTGCCCTTTGTTCCTAGGGTTACGGACAGAATTGGGAGGCTCCTGAGGAAACGCAACATAAGAACAGTCTACAAGCCCACAACAAAGATCCGAGAATGGATGGAAAGACAGAAGACCCTCCCCCCCCCCGCGACTGCAGGAATCTACCGGATTCCATGCTCCTGTGGAAGCATCTACATAGGAACTACTAAGAGATCGGTTGCGACGAGAATAGAAGAACATCGACGGAATTGTAGTAAACTGGGACATGTGGAAAAGTCGGCAGTGGCGGAACACGCCCTCAGCGATGGAGCACACAACATCTACTTCGGAGAGGCACAGGTCCTGGCCACAACAACATGGTATTGCCCCCGACTAATACAAGAAGTCCACAAAGACGACGACAATTTCAACAGAAAAGAAGAGACAATGAAACAGGATATGGTTTCCAGCACTCACCAACGCAAAAACAGCAAGAAGAAGCAACAGCTCAGGACAGGAGGATCCAGTACACCGGAGGATAGCAACAGCCAACAGAATCGCATCAGAACAGTGTAAGCCTTCAAAAAAACCACTTCTGAAGATGCAAGCCTCTCGTGCTTGCGAAACGTCAAGAAGAAATTCTACCCAACGACGACCTAAAAACCCGAAAAACGCATTAGTTTTGATATACTCTATTCTTCTTCTTAACTACTTATATTCGCGTAGGACCGGATACTTGCCGGCTAATCTTTAAAAAAGTCGTTAGATGTTCGTAAAACAACCACTGGCAAATTATGCGACGAAATCCAAATACAGTTGAGTCCGGATATAACGAACTTGAAAAATGAACTAAAACTGGTTCGTTACATCCGGAGTTCGCTATAAGCGAATAATAATCCAAAAACACGTGGTGTATTTTATTTCATTATTTTTACTTAGAGTAGTAGATGTTAGTAGGTATGACTAAAAAGAACACAAAAAGATAAACAAAATTCAATTTGAAATGTACTTCATAAAGTCTGTAATTTTTGTTTGTACATTTCTGCTGCCAAAAAAATGGTTATTTATGTATTTTTCAAGATCACAAAATGACTCCCAGATATGATTAGGAACTTTGCGTGATTGTAGAAAATTCCGAGTTTCTGACACTTTTTTTGTCATTTCAGAAATGGTTGGAACAGCATTAGTGTCTACAGTAGAATACGTTTCACCTAAATCGTCATCTTTCTCATTATCGCTTAAAGCTGTAGATGAGCTTACGGAGTCTATAATTTGCTCATCGGTCAACATTTCTCTTGTAAGAATGCCATTATCAATGCTCACATCACATATTCGAAGAAATTGAAATCACTCAATTTGGTTTTAACTTGTTCTTCGACAACATTGGGACATCTTCGTCTGTGTCATACTCGTAGTCAGAGTCTTTATACTTTTCTAACCATTCGTTAAGTGGAATTTCATCGTGTGATTCATAATCATTTTCTTTTCTTACAAATCCACCATGCTTAAAGCAATTTGCAATGGTTTTTCGGCTAACTTTTTGCCAAGCTCTATAAATGCATCTAACTGCATCTAAGAGATTGATAGAAAATGTTTCATTTTTATCGATCGCCTCTAACATTTTCATAAGAAGAATTTTTCACCGCAGACTCTCCAATAATTTTTCCGCTACTGATATTATGCCCCTTCTTGAAACTCTCTACCCAACTTCTAAAACAAACAAACTCTTTGTTTTTTATTTTACTCCCCATTTCACTAGCATTTTCTTGCAAAACACTGCCTCTTATGGGAACGTTTTCTTGTCTTTTTTGAGTAAACCACTTAATAGGTCCCTTGTCAACCTTTTGATGTTCAGATAATTTTAACTTCCTACATCTAACATTTGTTTTGTCATACGCTGATAAAATGTTTTCTCGGTTTTTCCATATTGTTGCAACAGTAGACTTTCCAAGTGCTAATTCCTTACACATGTCACTCTGCTTTACTCCACTTTTTATTTTGTTAATAATCTCGTACTTATCATTTAGTGAAAACGCTTTGCGTTTTTGTTTTTCCATTCTAAAACGATTTACATACATAACGCGGCAAAAAACAAGTCACTGCCTGTCTCTCGCTCTCACTAATATAAACAACTCCGCGCGATTCGTGTTGCTGAGCGTGGAAGTTCGTTATAAACGGAAAGTGAATATACAACTAACCTAAAAGGTGATCGTTATAACCGGAAGTTATAAACGGGTTCGTTATAACCAGTAAAAAAATACGTTGGTCTTTATGGACGACGTTTCAATTAAAGGAAAAAAGTTCGTTTTAACCGAAAGTTCACTATAACCGGGTTCATTATAAGCAGACTTTACTGTATTATGATATCGTTGGGGAGAATAAAGCTGTCAAGTAAATTTTTCATTTCCCTCGACATTTTTAATCACATTTGTCGGATGGAAAGCACATTTGTCATTGCCCGTACATAAACTATTGCACTGAAAAACATACCTTATTGCGGAAGTGTACACTTAACGCCCCTAGAGGTTAAGTTCCTGTCAGTAATTTGACTATAATCTCACGCGATAATCTGCCATGCAATCGGCCGTAAATTTATTCTCATTTAGTGCACCAATGCAAGTCAGGCCCATATAGATGATTGGGATGACACAGTCAATAGTTTCCTGCATTTTTTCCATTTAAGCAAATTTAACGAGTTTACTCAGAGAGTCGCACTAATTGGGGTATTAAACGTTTTCGACAAAGACACCGCTCTCTCAACAATAAAAATAATTAGGAAAACCTTCATACTAACACGCAAACATGCGGAATAATGAACAAAAACCAGTCATGTGCATTTATAGTTCGCAGGAGTATGATCAAGCAGGAGCTTGTTCAGCTTCCGTTAACTAATATAATAAATTGATAATTATTCCGCAGGAATTCAGCACCTGTTAGAGGACATTTCTAATATTTCTTTGTTTCATTTGCTTTTGCTGCTAATTAAGAAACTTTAATAAGTTACAGAGAAGTTCTAAGAATTTTCGAAAATAAGAAAAGTGCCCAGCGTTGCTCAACGTATTATATTTTACAAGAGACGAGTGTCACAAGCAGGTGTAATATAGGCAATATTAATAAACGGAGAAAACTATGTACTTAATAAAACGAAACATATTCTTCCGCATATCTCCTCATCGTTTCTTTCATTTTATAATTTTTCCATTTATTCTTGTTAGAAAATAGCCCAAACAGTTTTCTGTTGACGTCATAAAATGTTATTGGCTTTTGTCTATTAGTAAGTCGTAAATGAAAAACTTATTGTGATAGAAAGTTACCGTCCAAAAAAAAAAAAGTAAAGAACCAAATGGGAAAGACATTTAACAATGCAAGCAGATAATATACAATTGTGGAATTTTCAGAAGACAGTCTCCAACTTTATTGTTCTCAACTGATCAATCCAAACCGGCTTGTCTAATCATCTGGTCTACTACATCTGAGATACGAGGGGAAAAATATTAAAGAGCGGAGCAGCTATTTTCTTTACGTAGTTATACAAAAGTCCCGAGTATCCGCGGTAAAAGCGTACAATTTATCATATGTGAAACGGATTTTGAAACACGCACACAAAACTTTGGGACAATTTTCAGATTCCTTAATAAAGTAGAAACCTAATTAAATTCCAATATACGAGGTGTTTCGTTTAAGGCAAAGAAAAAACTGACTTTAGTAGTGGCACTTCAAATGTGCGATGAAAATATGTAATGTATAAATCATTACTATGCATAGTTTTGACATTGAAGATAATTTGAAGCAGCAACTGATGGGTGCATTTAACTTAATGAAAAATGATGTAATGCTCGTTCTAATTGTGAATAGCAAATTGTAATCCCTGGCTGGCCCGCAGCTACATATGAGATATAGCGGCTGATTACATGGAGCCCTTCATCATTCGCTATTCACTTTGATTACTGAAATTGTACGAAAATCCCTCAGGAATGTTTTTTTGGAAATTAATGCAGCGTAAAATAATATCAGAAAAATTGCTATGATGGGAAGTATATGATTGCTTTAAAATTTTTGAGTTTACCATTAGGGTCAAGTGGGGTAAAAGTAAACGATTTTGACAAATACATTTTTCTGACAAATTTATCATGATTTATGAAAAATATCATTATCTTTTTTTGGCCTACAATTTTTAGTGTATAATAATTAATAAAGCTACTTTACATTGTAGTGAGTTCAATTAAAAGAGACAAAATTTCAATATTGAAAAATAAATATTTAAAAGAAGTTGTTAATGCTTACATTAACCCAACAACTTCGGGGTAATCGGAAACATCTAAAACTTCATCCATAGTAATATGGTTATACAATAGTATAATAATACATTATATAAATGTAAACATTTGATATTTTGTTGCTTAATGCTTATAACATATTACTAATTTAGGTTCATGTTTACATTTACCCCAAAAGAATTAAAAACAACATGTTTTGGATGTTGTTTTTATTTAGTTTTTTTATGCAAACATGAAAACTTGAAAACTACTTACAAACTCGTGAATTAAACCCTTTAGAAACAATAAAAATATAAATAAAACTCTATCTTAAGTAATAACATATACATTAATTTTCCGACATTGGAACTACTTTTTCAAAGTTATAATTTTAATTGTAGGAAATGCCAATACTCCTGGTATCTGGTTTTCTGCAACAAAACTTACATCACTTGTCTGAACCGCAAATTTTTTCTATCTATTATCTATAGATTTTAGTCCTACTACTTCCCTTTCCTGATCAACAATATTATCTACGGAACATACATATTTTTATGTATGTTTTTTAAGTTTCTTTTTCCTCCCTTAAATTGTGCAAGTGCAAAACTTCCATATTTAATTTCTGAAATAGACATCTTAGTTTTCAGAATCGGATCCAAATCCTCCAAAGAACTGTCTCCATCACTTAAACATCTGATAACGAATCATCATTTTGATCATCGTCTGAACTTCTTTTGGTCTGTTTGTTTGTTTCTTTGTTTCTTTTCTCTATTTGTAGTAGTTTCCTCTTTTGGTCTTTTCCTTTTATTCCTTAATTTTCTTTTCTTCGGTTAGGTTTTTCATTTCAGTATGTATTAACCAATAATTTTTAATCGTTTTTATGAAAACCGTGTTCTGTTTGCAAAGTCTCAAAACACAGAATTAATACTAAAATTTCTTGTAACAAACAAATGTAAAATTTCAGTTTAAACACTGAACAATATTTTTTAATTCAATGTGTGCAGAATTAACATTCTTCACACTTCCTTAGAACAGATTTTCAGAACGAAGACCACGAAGCATCTTGACTTTAATTGGTTGTCCCAATTATATTATATAAATAGTTTTAATTTGTTTATCTGAAAATATTTCCTGGAGATAGTAGAAAGTTAAAGAAAATTGAACCCGACTGCAATCAAACATAGAGCAAATTAAAATGATTTCTTGGAAATAATTGTTCAACAAAGCAGTACCACTTAAAGTGCCTAATGAACAGGTGATTCAACGTATTAACAAGATGCATAAGGCATGTCGTAACTGCAGAAACCCTAACTTTAATAGCGCCAATACATCAATTGTGTCGATAGTGGAAGTGGACGCGAACAGGGCAAATAACCACATGTTCCAATCTACTAACATATGAGTAATATGTTTTTTAAGTAATTATTATGTAAAAGCGCGCCATTTTCTGTAAGGCATGTAAATTGCATAAAAAAGTAGATAAAGCTTCTAAAATACATGGACAAAATCAGGTGCATTTATTAACATACATTTTTGTTATAGTAGTACGTAGGTAAATACCTAAAATAATTTGAGAAATGTTTAGTTTTTTTTTGGTGTTGAAGATTTGGAGTCTCCATCAACGAACGCATGACTTACATTGCTAATTTTATACATCCCATTCTCCCACTTTTCTATGTCTATTATTTTGAAATTATTTTTTTCCTAATTTACAATCATTGCTTGGAAAATGTGTTTGCGTGTTCTTTCGTGCTTTGCAATTGCTACTTTACATACATAATAAAATTGTGTTTTCGTTGATTTTTTTGTCTGCATTCTTCTTTATTTCTATGTTACTTGTGGTGGCGATCTAGAACAAGTTTATTGTTTGTTTATAGTACTTTTCGATTCAATAATTTAAAACTTATGTTCATTAACTTATACTATTCGTTTTTATCACTGGCAAGTAAAACATTGAAATTATCACTAAACTTTACTAATTATGATATATGAGACCATTAA
>NW_026017110.1:18500425-18536121 GCF_020466585.1 Dendroctonus ponderosae | reverse complement strand
TTAAAACAGTGAAATTATCTTGTTAGCATTCGAACATAACGAAATGCATTTGAATAAATGTAGGTTAGACGTGGGCAATTTTATAGTTAATAAATTCAGTCGGGCTCATTAAGACAGATAATGATGAGATTAATTTCAACTCATTAAAAATTTGTAATTAATTTTATGTCATATTTATAATAGATGTTCCATTTATTGCAGTCTATCAAACTCTGGATGATTTGAAAACAGACGAAGATATTTTCGAAATGATGATCTGAAATACTTATTGCTGGAATATAAGAATAAATAAGAATTCAAACAAATTTAAGGTTTCAAGACAGCAAAGTCCTAAAAGAATGTAATGTTTATCAATTATGAGTTTGTATGAATTTTAAACCTGATGATGGCGCTGTTCTCTCGCCGAAACGTTATGACATAAACGATATACAAATTTTTATTTCAGACTTTGACTGAAACCAAGGAAGGAAAAGAATATAATAACAATTACACGCAGTCAGGAAAATAAATCAAAAATTTATGTGGAAGTTTTTAGACAAAATCAAAATATTATTTAATAGTAGGGCGACTGTGGTAATGTGCATTGTTTGCATGTCGGTATGATTTTACTTAATTCATTCACTGAGGCTGAACTTCGATTTTCCACCTGAAAAAGTCGGTGCCAATTCCAACAATCAGTCAGCTCAGCTGTTTACATTTAGCTCTACCTGCTAACAATACCATATTTTACTATGTAGACACTTTTCCAACAATCCCTGTAGGGTGGATTCAGAAGGAAGTATATTGTGTTGGTTTAATCTGGATGTAAAAACGAACGCACACTGACTCGACTAGTTTATTATTTATTAGCGAGTTTATTTGATGCATTTTTTCCATTGCCAAAGGTAAAATGCAATTTTATTACGAAAGTGCCTGAGTGGGACAAGGAAGGTAGCCGATAGCGTGTGTTAGAAAGAGAAGATGGATTCGCTTTTGTGCGTAAATAAAATTACTAGGTATCTGGCAAATTCGATGCTCAACTTTTTAACAAATTTCGAATGAAATTGAGGTCGCTTTATGTTCAGGCCCTCACTTTAGATCAGCCTCTTAGAGATGTTATCCTTCTCATTCTAATACATGCATTTATTGTTGGTTCGGTTCCACTCGTATATTTCCCCGGAAAGCACTTCGTCAGTCAGCGCTGAAGGGAATCTTTAAAAAAATGTTTTTGTGATTTTTTACAGGTGAATTGTACTGTGTACATTTTTAACATTGCTTGGGTTTCCATCTATTTAATATTTAGCAGCCATTAAGCGATCGTCTCAAACTGAACTCCTTAATTAATGCTAAGAAAAATCTTTCATTTTTACGTTGCTATTAAACATTTATTTTTATTAGTGAATTTGTAGGCAATGAATAAATATTCTTATTCTTACTAAAGGTGTGAAAAGAGCCCACCATCTTCATTTGAAGACACTTGAATCATCAACAATCAACGAAGATTTTTTTTCACTTGCAAACATTTACAATTCACAAGTGTAAAATTCCGTTTTAGTTTTTCGTTTTAGACCAGTTCGGCCGTGTCCCATGCCTAAAAACGAGTATTGATAGGCGGTCTGCTAAGTCTGAGTCGATTTTTCTCTCTGCAGCTGTAAGCCTGCACGTAGATACTCTCCACCCTATCAACATCTGCTCTTTCTACGTCAGATTTATTTTTTTTTGCTTTAGAAATCATTATTGGGTATAAAGTTGGACTTTATCTTACTCCGGAAATCTGGTGCCGTTTCTTTTTGTGGCTGGAGCTTTTTTGTTACCCAGCTTTTGTGGGTTTCGTGTTCGCCACTTAAGGGGTCTACTTACTATTGACTTGCTATGATTGAATAAATTCTATAATAACTTAGTATGTGAGTGGTTCGCTTAAAGCTGAAGTATTGAAAAAACTATTAATTCCTTAAAATTTTTGTTTAGTTGCTTTAATTATTTAATCAATCAATTGGAAAAAAACCGCACGATAATCGATGTTCATAACTTCAAATGGTATAATCTTAAAATATTGTTCTTTTATCCAACCGCGAAGCTACAGCCTCAGTCTTTGTGAAAGAATTCGTTTTTTGCAAATATCTCAGTTCTGAGTAAGGAAAACTTATTTTCCTAAATGACTAAACGAAAATGCTCAGTCAGTAAATGAACTAAGTTTGCGTTTCTACACAATCTGTAAATCAGATTCATCCGTTAATTTTTTTATATTACAAGTAACTGTAGCAAAAGTATCATTAAATATAAAGTATTCTAAATTTGTAAATCCATAATCAGTTACTGAACCCCATTTGGTTCGGTCTCATGCTTTGTTAATCGTAAATGTTTAGATTTACAATCGCCAAGTGGGGTGTCTTTAAAAATACACTATGCTATAACACTCTGAAAAGGCTTTGTTTCAGTTCTGAACGGAACGTGTCAACATGTCATTCAACCGACTGTTAGTGTAAAGTGTTTAGCCAATTTTTATTGCGTATTTACCAATTTTTGGATCACTCATGAATAAAAAATGGTAAGCCAAATGACAAATAATTCAAGATTTTTATTATCATTTCACTAATAGAAACCGGCATTTCGTCATATTCTTTTGCAGTGGACGTTTTAGCATAGAATTAAACAGTCAAAAGTGTAATAAAATCCATAAAAATATTTTATATGGTCTTATATCTGTGACACCATATTTGATGGAAAAGTTACATTAATATAAACAAAGAGCTTTTTAACGTTATCCTAATAGGTAGTTCCAAACCCACGGTATTTGTTTCTCGCCCACAACACTATTATATGAGAGAGCATTAGGTATCTAGGTCAGCATTGCTATTATAAAAGCGAAACTATATATTGTACCATACACAAGCATTAAAGAAATTGACTGGTAATAAACAACACCAATGCAATTTACACAAAATTAACAGAAATGTATTTGTCATAATTCATAAAACTTTCAAGTTCCGCATCTCAAGTTTAAGCGATAGTAAAGAGTTGAGGCATTTTTTTGTATAATATCTACATCATATCACAAATTAATTTTTAATATTTCTTAGAGAAGCAGCTTTTCTATCTCGAGTATACTCAAATTTTCTACTCGTGTAGTTGAAAGTAAAATATGTATACAATTTCTTCTTGTAATAAGCGGTAATTGAATTATAACGAATGATTAATTTTAAGAAGATAATTGAGTTTTCAAACTGGTCGGCGTTTAATTTCAGTTTGTGCTGCTTTATCTGTTAATTTAATAATTTAAAATCGGTTTTGATTTTTCCAAGTTTTCGTACATTCGCATTTTCTTATTTGCTGTTTATAATTAAAACAAATTTTCAGTTATGAATCTTGCGCTAAGCTACAAATCTCCAGATTATGAAACAAAATAAGAAAGAAATTGTTCAGCATTAATACAATCAATTAACTTTATTGAAAACAAAACAGACATATAAAAATATATTGAAACCCAGAACCGGTGGGAAAACAGTTTTTCCAAGTAAACTTAATATGTTCTTAGAAAAGCTTGATATTTAAGTGATATTTTAAAAGTTGCACTAATCATTGCTTAAGTTATTAAGGGTTCTAAAATCCAAAATGTTAACTTTTAAACTAGATTTAATTATCAGTTTTATTTCTTTTCTTTTAATTTTGTTTTGCACTTGTTGCTTTTGGTGAAATGTTCTTTGTTTGGAAACTAAATATGTATGTTTAAATATTGAAGCTCCATGTTAAAAAAATGTGACTCAGTGTTTAGCTGTCAATAAGCAAATTAGATCTTACTAAGCAAAAAAATTCTGGACAGTAAAATATTCGAACCTAGTGAGTTTATTGAAAAAATCCGGAATGCACTACAAACAGTTGCAAACATTGAACATTGGAAGGTGATAGTTGGAATGATAATCTTGACCGAATTATGTGTGTAATTTTATAAATTATTATTTATTAAAAAATTGTTGAAATTTTAAATTCGTTTTTCAGTTGTCCATGTTGGAATTTATTTACTTTCTTGCGTTGATCCTGTCATGATTTAGTTTGATATGTTTATAATTTTATACTGTTTTAAATAAAATTTATAAAATATATAAAACAATTTCAATTATTTTGAATTTAACGCTTCAGACATGTTTCACAATCAGCTCCTGGGATTTCTCGCATCTTTTGATGAAAATCATGTTGAATTCGAAGTATTTTGAGAGACTTCATATATTTGGAAAAAGTCGACCTTTATGAAATTTTTGGTCAAAAATTAACATTTCAAATGCCTGTCTTTCAAGCTCCAATATATTGTTACCGACACAAGAAGCTGCCCAATTTAAAAAGAGCAGCATTTTTTTGTGTGATATATTCACCATTTATGTTATATTTATTATTTCTACAGAAAGGTATTCCTTACAAACTTATCCGATCTAAAAAAATAATCAAATACTGTTTATCGAACGATCTGAAGATTTTCTTCTCAAAATTAGATTTTTTTAAAATTGTGTCTTGGTATTTTGGTATGGACCAGACTTTTTCTAATTGAATCAAATATCGAAACAAAAAAGTTCGACATGCCTGAAAGTTTTAAAATGTTTGCTGAATTAGGTAAGACCTATTAGTAAGAAGATTTATTTTTTTACGTAAGCTGTCGAGCTATACACGGTTTAGGGTATGGTTTTCAACAAATCAGTTTACGTGCAGTTTCTTATAGTTCTTTATATACTTGCATATGTAGTTGTGGCTTTCTCATTACAAAAGGAGTAATCGTAGATTTTTTTAACATGTCCCTCACTAATGATTGGTTCTATGCTAGCAAACGTATAATTTGCGCTTTGCGTGCTTTTAAGAATCTGCTTTTTTGCGTGAAGATGCGTTTAAGTCTAAGCTGAAGCAATTTTTTACTTGTTTGTTCTGTAGAAAGGATGACGGTAAGTTGTTGTTCCGTTATACGTTTTTCACCGAATTTTTAATCCGAATATTTATTTCAGTCCCTAAAAGTTCAAGTTTATTTCTTCTTTCTTTCTCTTTCATTCACATCGTGTTTATATATTACATTTCAATGCATCAGTATTTATCGTATTTGCTTAATAATTGACAGACCATTTGCTTTTGTATTGCAAATTTAATTAACTACATTAACATTTTTATTGGCACCAAGTCAACGGAGAGTGCGAAATTTCAATCCGTTGACTATCAAATGTATGGCGGTTTGACTACATGCATTATCAGCGAAACTCTTTAGCATAAACCTTTCTTGATTGTTATGCGATTAAAACTGGTTTTAAAACACTACTCTCCAAGTTACGATCTGATATGAAAAAAGTTTATTACGTTAATTTAAGCGCGTAGCCAAAGTTCGTTGTGCAGAGAAAATTTAGGGGGTAGAAAATGCTTTGACGTCAACTTCTAAATCTCGTTTTCCATTAAAAAGTTAAATAATTCCGAAGTTTGAAACCTGTCTCTTCTGTTTGTTGCCAGTTCTCACCGAAGAATTTATGGCGGAAATGTGGCGTGGAAATGGAAGGCACACAAAAACCCCAAAAATGTCTAAATACAATAGCGAATAAAAACGTGTTATTAACATTATTTTTGCAATCATCAGAAATAAGGTTGATTTTGGTAACATTTTGTTATATGTTTCGTCAACTTTCGATTGTCAATGATAGAGTTCTTTTTATTTAAGGAGTGTTCCTATTCTTAACGTTTTAAAAATATTTTATTAGTTCCTCGAAGTGGAAAAGATGGCGGAATTTTTATTAAATTTAGAAGCAACATGCTTAAGAAATATAATAAACATGATAAGGAAAACAGACATTATTCCAAGCAATTATGCGAGGCACTTTTGAATTTTCTCTTCAAAGCACAGCAGCATGAAATATCAGCAATCTTTCAAGTTCTCTTCAGGAAACCTGTCATCAAAGCTATCGTTAATCATTGCAGTATTTGCAATTAGTAAAACGGAAATATTAAAATACTGCGTCTAATTAATAAATAAATGCATGATCAGCATTCAGAATTTTATAATTATGTTTTATTAAATTAATGATTATTATGTTATTAAATGTGAATTAAATATTTACGTTTGTTGATGCTATTGAAGCACATCAAAAGTCTAAGGGTGATTCTACTTGAAAAAGTAACGTTTGAAGTTTATATAGCAGTTTTGCGAAATCTGAAAAATTAAATAGTTGCACAACGTTGACTGTGTTGGAGTTTCATGTTGAAATAACCACAGAAACTTTTAAATTTCCATTGAACGGTCAATTGAGGGTTTTTTATCAACCCATTTATGTTGATTATGTACACATCACTTATTGCACATATTTAGTGGAACTACAATCTCGTCACGACTGAAAGCCTGGACGTTTTGAAAATGATACGGATACAACAACATTGCAAATTACTTTAAAATATACAATCAAGCCCTACAGCTGCGTTTTTTTTTGCTGAAGTTCGAAAGGGTGCTTTATAAATTTTCAGGGCATCATTTTCGGCTAACCAAATAGTTTCGACGCTAATTATTAAATTCCATATTTTATTTGTTCAAATGTTTGGTGATGTCCTCAATAGTTATCTATTCATAATTGACTCGTTCCATTCCACTAGAAGCATTTCTCTTGAAACAGCCGGTCCATAGGTGATAAACCATTGGGTGAATAAAAACAAAGCAGCAAACTCTATTTTTAATTGAGAGCGTTTTTTCAATTTTCCCCTACAATAATGCATCTTCAAGCGCCAGGAGTTCCCTACCTGCACAATAAGTTATTTCAGCCGGCTTTATTAATTTAAACAATAAATATCAAGTGTTCTGATATGTTCTTTATTATTTCTTATACCTTATTATTTAATATTAATTAATGCTTGTCAATCCGAACTTGTCTGATAAATAAGTGAGCGAAAGTGATTATTTCGTCACTTTGGGGACTGAAATTGGCCGCCAGTCAAACTTAACAAAAAAATATTTTTAAAACGTATTGTAAAATATGCTATTTTCAGATGTATTCATCCTGATATTGAAGCAACTTTTCCCTTTGACGAAAATAATTAGGCAGCATTTGATGATTAATATAATTGATGAGTGAATTTAAATATTTTAGCTGCAACTTTTGCATACCTAAAACTGAGTGCAAGTAGGATAACTCAAAATGGCCGAATCACTACTCAAGAGTAATTTTTACGTTGTATTAAACCTAGCAATTTGCTCAAACCAATTGATTAACGAGATAATGGCTATTAGCCTTCAGAAATCAACATTTTTTTAGAATTTGAAATTAAAGTTGGAATTAAATTTAATGCTACAAAATTCTTAAATTAAATTATGACCAATATTTGATTTGCTACGTGTTTTGATTAACAATTTTGGATTCAACTCACGTTTTCGCTATTCCAAACCTGCCTCCAAAAACTACTGTATTCAGTGGCTAAATGTCTCATTTTTAATTCCAACTTTCCTGTTTTCCTTTGAAGTCACAAGAAGCTTCTACACGTGATGGATATGTTGGTTTTATCCACACAGTCGAAGCGCGACATCCAGTATTATGCAGGAGAAAGTTAATTTTGAAACAGCTTCATAGGAAAAAATCCAATTGAGTCAAATCTGGTTATCCAGCAGGCCCCAGGGAAAGGTCACGATGTCCCTACCACTAAGTCCCACTATCTGGCATCCATTTCCCACATGGCAAATAAGAGTTGGATTGAACATTTCTTTGAGCAAAGCTGTGTGCAAAGCGACCAAGTGATTCAAGCTCATGTGTTAATAATGTTGCTCGAAACTGGTTCTCATTTGTCTTGAAACTAATTAATGAAATGATACTGGTCCTCATGTTAGAGCAAGTGCATTTCGAGGCGGGAATCGGCGATGCTTATAACTGATGGCACATACATATAAATACTCCATGTAATGCAGCCCACGTGCTTTGGCGGAAGATGCCAGTTTCTCACTCTAAAATGACCTTCTATTTGGTACATTGACCTGACGGTCGACGTTGCAGTTGCTGCGCTAGTGTAGGTATATGCATCGGCTTTGTTAGAAAATAATTATTTTTGGTCTCACTAGGAGGTTTCACTAAATGTTGGCTCACCAACAGAACAAACTGTTATCCATCGATTGAGTAGAATCCTAGCCTAAGAATTTTGCCGGGTTTAATTTACTCTACTCAGCTCATTTTTGCCATTAAGATGAATCATTTGTTCAAATATTCAGGCCCTGGCCATAGTTAACAAATGCTCAGTTATAAAATGGCAAACTTGAAAGGAGCTGCCCAAGCAAAATCCCACAACAAAAACTATTTTATAGTGTCATTTTCAATTTGTCATTGTATTTTTTTATGTGGTCATTTATATTTCGGCTGAAATATAAATCAGGCACACATTGTTAAAATCGAAAGGTTATGGAATGAATATAAATCGCATTAAAAGTCTGGACATGTAGGATTTTGAATAATTTCTTCAAACTTGTGCGCTTTTGCTCAAAGCGCTGCGCGACTTGTGGTATTTTGGTTAGATAAGTAACGATATAAAATTTAACAATCAAGTTCAGTAAAATTTATGTTTAACTATCTTAGTTAACAAAATTAGTTTTGTATACGATGCGGAAGGTCTCGTCATCTTCTAAGCCGCAACATTTATCATTCTCACCCTCTTGTTCTTCCTCTAGAACACTGGGATCATTTCCGCCAATTACAATATTTGGTACCCATAAACTTCCATATGTTCTTGCCGTTTTATCCAGTTTTTGCAAACAGGTTTGAAACCCTTTGATACTCTTCAAACTTCCATGTTTTCCAAGTTTCCGAGCAAAAATAATAGCAATTAATAAATATTAGACTGATGCAAAGCTGTAAATTTTTCTAAACTCATTGGCTGCTATGACTTGTGTGATTTTGGGCAAATCCAACATAATTATGCATATGTGTGGTTTTGTCTAGAACACGAATTTTTCTAATGATGTTTTACAGCGTTCTGTGGGATTCTGCTTCAACTTGAAGGATTTTATTCAGTGTAAATAATCGATAAGATTAAGGATCAGCCGTTAACTCCAATCTACAAATTTTGTTACTTGTGGGGTTCTGTTTGGCACCTCCTCAAAGACACGCCATTGTTAACCAAGTGATTGAGAGTATTTATTCAACCCACTTTTTAATAAGCATTCATTCGCTTTACATGCTCTCAAACGTATATTGTGTCTACCCGCCGAAGCAAAAAAAAGCAATTTTCTGTGGGCAATTTCAACTTGGTCCATTTCAATTATCAAAATCAACCATAGTTTGAGGTGAAGCAGATGGTTTCATTCTAGATTTTTTCTTGAAAGCTTGAAAGTGATAACGACAACATTTCTTCAATGCTTGATGGTTTTATATCCCCTAACAACATTTGAGTTTCACTCACTAATTTGAGCATCACTCGCTTATATATAGTTTTTTAATTAATGGCAAAGTGGATAACTGCTTTTGCTTTTGATCCATATTTCAATAATCTGTATTGATTTTATTTCATTACGTTGTAATCTTATTGATCGACTTGTAAGTTTTTTCGCACTACTAGCACCTAATATGTATTTATGTTTCTACTCGCTTCTATTAATAATTTTTGTTGTTGCTTGAATCGTCCGTTCGCTTAATTTTGCGAATTTTAGATCGGTATCTAAACTGCAGTTGCGATATGTTATTCTCGTTTTGTACACTTTGATCGGGTCGATATTCGGTTGTTTGTCAGTCTTTTAAAATGCACACGATTTTTGAATCTCGCTGGTCAACTATTAAAACATAACAAAAGATTCAGAGTAAGTAGAGTGGACGACATTTATATTTTTTCTAAATCAGAAGACTTAATCGGAAAACGCTATTTTAAATCGCATCTGTACGACAAAATTAAGTATCATAGAATAGAAAATTTCCTAAATTTGAAAAAAAATTAAATCGCAAAGATGCATCAGTTGTACCTTAGGAAAAGTTGGATAAAAGTGGCGCAGGTATCATTTCAGAATTTTTGAAAATCCATGCGAATGATATACATACTTTATTTGAGTTTATGGTTAGAAAGATGATAACATACTGACCTCATTCTTGCCGCAAAATGTAAATTATACAGAAGTTTGTGATTTGTTTGTTTGAATGGCCGTTCAGGTTCTACTTGAAACATTAATGCGGCGCCTAATTGTCATTAAAAATGAATGGCTTATTGTTTTTGTCGGAAATTCCGAAAGTAACTATCAGAAAAAGTGCGGATTTCTCGAAATTGAAGTCAAACATTGAACTATTTAAAAATAGTGCAAACTATTAAAATCATCAAAAATACTTGAAACACACTTTTTAATTCGACAGCAATATAATTTACTCGTTCTATGTAAATTTTCCTAAAGCTATAAAGTAATCGTAGGAAAGTATAGGAAATTAGAAATACCTGGAGGAAATTCCAGCCTTGTTAAAATCTATGTATTGTAAAATAGCACGAGTAATAAAAAAAATATGTAGTTGTAAAAGTCATTGTATGTATGATCAGTGACCAATGGAGTAAATCTATATTCATTATAAATGTAGTGTATAATTATAGAATATAAAACTTACAGTAAAGCAAAAACAAAATGGCATTTGATAATGAACCACTCCTGGCTTAACATTATCGAGCATTAAATAGTAGAAGTGAAACTTCGACGTCCATAGTAACTTTAAATCGGGATATTGATACATACTTTATATAGTATGAAAAAGCTGAAGGAAAAAATAAAGCATTCGTGTCTAGTTCAGTTCACTTTTTGCCAACTAAGCAACGCCAAGCAAACCTCTAGCGATAAATTGTTACCGTCATAAATTTCTCTTCTTCCAACCGAAGTCATTATCGTCAACAGGATTTATAACAGGATCAAGTTCCTTTCTCATCTTTTTTAATAAAAAACTCACAGTTCACATTATAAACTCGAGGAATGAAATTCTATAAAGCGCTGTGTGTGGTATGGACAAGCAGGACGCCACTTCTGCACGATGCTACATCGCTCGAGAAATTTTTCCGTATCATTAACGAAGAACAATACCCTACAAATAAGATTGGTGCAAAAAACCTGGTCATCCGGTGAGCTACGGAGTCAGGTATCAGCTATTAATGGAAGAGATGTGGAATTATGCACCGGAAGGACTAATTAGGAAAACGAATGTGTGCTTTGTTTATACATATATAAATTTCCTTGCAAATAACAAATAAGCGGTGAATGCGCAACAAACTACTAAATTGGAATTTGAAACCGAGTTGTGTTAAATACCAAAGCTCTGTAAAGATGCATACACCATTGCAATTACAAACCCGTTTTCATCACACAAAGGGGAATAGAATGTTTCTCCATTAGTGGAGATATGTCAGGTCTACCATTAGATGCTAAAAGTTTGGTCAATAAATATAAAATGAAGCTGAACATCTTACAATATTAACCGATCAATTTAATGAATCAATTGTCTTTTTTATGGAAAATTAATCGAACTTTATGGCAACAGCCTGAAAATTCTAACTAATTTCATATTTCGCACTTGCACAAGAAATCTTTCTCGTCAAAATTATGTAAATACGTCTGCAAACAAGTGCGGTATGTACACACTGATAAAATAATGAGTAGGCAAATTTGTACTTTTACGTGTGTATTTTGATGAAATTGAAACGCTAATTGCAACTAATTTAAATTATTCTAGAAATTAGTCCGGAGAGTGTTGATGTACGGAGAAGCACGGGTCAAATTGAGGATTTCAAAGTTAAGGTCAAGATTTTCAAAACATTTAGTTATAATGAGCTATAAATGCTCTGAAATGATTTTATTCCAATATTTAAATCTCAAGAACGACTTAAAAGACCAAGAAAGCGAAGAATATTTTCTGGCTATTTGCACTGTGTGTGTGCGCACGTTGCATGTGTAAATATACACTCAAAGCAGCATGTAATTTAATAGCGCAAATGCTGGAATGAATGATCTATATTAAAATTATGTATATTGTTGGTAGTATTTTTTCAATAATATTGTAGGTACAGTTATCGCCTATTATCTATTACTTATAGCAAGTTACATACAACGTGTTCGGAAATAGATGTGCAACCTTTTAACTGCATATTTTGCGACAAAAATTAAAATTGAATTGAAGTACATAAATTAAATTCAATTTTCAATAGGCCCATATTTTTACTGAACGAATATTTGGCGTATAAACAAATTCACAAGTAGAAACAAGTTTTATTAGGCTGTTTACAATTAGTATTCAAAAAGTGATTTTAACTTCTGGTAAGTAAACATATTAATCCAAAAATTTTCTAAAAATGTGTTCACATTTTTTATTATTCAGTGGCATCATGCATACATTTCCTTTTCATAAACGGCCAGTTTGCAATTTTCAACAAAGTTTCACATTTGGTTTCATAAATAAAAACAACTTTTTAGACTGATCTGTCTACTTTTTTGGTGAAGTACACTTAGTGCATTATTTACCTTATAAAAATTGGTCAGATTTTCGGAAAAATAAACACTTACAAAATGTTAATGACGAAGTTTACAACTTACATTGCCATTTGTAATAATTTTCAGCTTAAGCTTAAAATTTAGTAGCTAATTTGGTGACACCCTATATTCAAAAAGGAGTTTGCCTAATTCCATGGGTCACACCGGAAACCAAAGATATTTTATCTCGGGAGCGACTTAGTTAATCTATGGGAGCGACCATCGACAGACTATCGATTTCCTTTGCATGGGACACAGCTTGAAGGCAGACTGCATTCAATTCACATAAATAAATATCCTTTGGTAATATCTGAAATATGATTTGCTCTTTACCACTGAACTAATATTTAAGAACAGGTATATCCAAAGTATATCTGTTATACCTAGAAAAAGCATTCTTTTTGTAGCAACTGCACTCAAAATCGACTTTTTCAGTTTTCATTTATGGTCTAAAAATGATCAGTACATATTAGAGAACTTTCTTAGCAGTTCGGAACCATTAAAATGGTGAAATTGTTAAAAGCGCGCTGATATCTATTCAAGTTACCAATAAGTTTTGGGGAACAAAACCTCATTTCTACTATTGCATTGAACTGAATTGAACTTAAGACAGCAACAGCGTAAAACCACTTTGTGCTATCAGAAAATTGTTTATATCCCATATTTTCCAATAGTACTTCGATTGTACGACTATCGCCTCTTTATCAATATGGTTGTGGTTATTGTACATCTTGTCTTATCTGTATAACAAAGATAATAAATAAATAGCATGTTTCATTCGACTATTGACATTCATAAATAGGTTAATAAACTTATTGGGAAACAAATGTTTTAGTTTGAACAACAGGCACATCATTTTCTGAAACAGTGATTAGGTATTTTCTACAGCAATAATTATGTGAAGCTTAATTAGCTTCACACGTGCCAACCAGACAACATTCTTAACGATATTCTCGTTTTGATGAGGAGTGAGTCCAAATTGAATTTTCATATTATTCCATATCGGTTTTTAATACACAGACTTGTCCCATAGGGACATAACGAAAATTATATTCACATTCTTTAACCACACTACTTTTTTAAGAAAAAAAATTGCTATCGAGATTGTCTTCATTTCAGCCAACGAACTTTGGATGTCATTTTGGTCATGTAGTTGGCGCAGACATTTTATAGGGTATAATACATAAACGTGCAATGTGAAAAAACTGTCTTTTTTTAATTATTTTTAAACATTATTTTTAATTATTCAAATTTTGAAATTTCCCAACTTTGTATTATACTTGACAGATTATCTTCGTAAAAATTTACTTGATCGGTTCTAGTTTTTATCCAAAATCTATAGAAAGTATTTTGCCTTTAAGTGTTTTACGGTTCAGCGTACGAAAACTTTATGCCAATATCCTAAATTTCCCAATCATCGAATGGCAATACCAAAAATAAAAAAAAAAACAGAAGCAATTTTCTTTAAATTTCAGTTAGGTTATTAAAAATCGGGAGCTACTGGTAGTTGGTTAATAATTTTTTGTGTTGACGGCTCTACCTGAAACCGTATGTTTCTGCCGTCGTTTCTTGACCATCTAGAATCGTGTTCAAGCAGTACCAGGTTATGCTTATGACCGAAAAATGCCCCCGAGCGGCTTTTAAAGTGGAGCACAGACACGAAACTGTTCCTATTAACAGACGCCAGCTTCGTCTAGTCCTCAACTAATTGATGTGCATGCTATAAACTATGTTGCGAACAAAGAGCAGGAAGTTTTATTTTTGCAACTTTTTAATGCAATTAGTGGACTTTATTTTTGTTATTTTATAACAAGCTGTGTTTTTGTCCTACTCTGGCTAATTTTCCGTCGCTAGTTAAATCAATTCGTTAATAGGGAAATCAGAAGTAGGTTTAACGGGACTAGAGACAAGAATTGATGATGGTTTTAGTCACAAGAATATAAAACAATGAATAAGTCTCTAACATAAGCAATTTATTGTCTATAGGCGTTGAAGTATCACAGATTTGAGGGTTTAGAGATAATTTTTTTGTAATCTATTAATCTTCTTTGTTTTTTGGATTGAGAATTATCTAATTAGTACGAAAAATGGTCAGAATTAATTATTCCAAAATTATTTGCGTTAAAAGTTCGTCTGAAAATGTAGGATTTACGGCCTAAAAATGTAAATTTTCGAAATTGTAACTTGATACTAAAAAACATTAGAAAAATTAACAATTACTTTTAAAAGTTATATTTTAATCTTCTTGCTACTAACTTAATACGATGCGATATTCGAAAAAATGCTGCTGAGTAATAATATCAAATAACTTATACGAACATAAGAAGAATAACGAAACGCACTTGGCACAGGTGCGTCCATGTAAGCATACGAGTTTAGGTGCCTCAAAAATGGTTTCCGTTTCCTTTTGCGGATTCACAACTTTCTTAACACAAGAAGAGAATTAATGTTGATAACGGAAGCCATGAATAACAATGAAGGAAAATCTACACTGTAGCATAAGCAAAACATTTAATACTAATAACCAGTAAAAATTCACAATGTTTTTGCTTGAAATGACGTTGAAATTTGGCGAATACTCTTTGTTTTAAATATTGGTTATTGAACAAACTCCTCAAAGTGGTAAATTTTGTTTATTTAACTGATCTTGAATATTGAATAACCAACATTGAAAATCAATTAATATTTAAATGTTTTAATATTCGTTAATTGAATGTACATATTTTATAAAAATCACTGGATGATATAATTTATTTCATCGCATTAATTGTCACAATTGTAAATGTGTTTTTCCTAGGGTTTAGTTCAATATTTTTAAAACGGTAGTGTTTTTTGAGTTATATTGTTTATAAGCATGATGTAAATAACAGAGCTCAAAAAATACAAAACAAAATACCAACAGTAAAAAATGAAACCCAAAACATAATGTAAAGTAAAAAATAACTATTTAACATCATTACAAAACAAGAAAATGCATTTCAAAATGTAGCTGTTCGTTAATTAATTTAATAAAACATATTTAAATGGTGCTTACGATCCGAGCCTGCTTTACGTACAAGATATGCAATTTTACATTTAAATATATAAGAACGCGCTTGCTAAGTGGTACTTTGATTATGATGCACACGATGATTTTTTTATTCCAACTGAGAAAAATTCAATTTAATTACTTTATGTATACTTGAACTACAAGAACACGAATTCTGTTGTTTCATTAGTTTTTTTTAATTGCGCTTACGTAGTATGTGAATATGAATGAAGCGGGGTTTTATTTTAGGTTATTCGGTTGTTGTCTGATGTTAGAAAAATGTAGATGGTTTAAACTCAAAATTACTTAAAGATAGATGTATTTGGAACGTTTCAAAGTCTCCGTGAAAAAGTTCTTCATATTTACTGTCAAAGTAAATCATTGTTATTTATTTTCTGGAAAAAAGTACCAATTTCAATTAACAATATAATAACGTTTTTTTTTTGTTTTCAGGTATGTCACCATGAAAATCCACTACGTAGTCGGTATGTATTTTGTATAGAAGCGAATGTTTGAAAGAAGATGGCTAAATAACGCCAGTTTGTTAGAACACGACTATAATCAAAATGTTTTTAATATTAGTAATATAAGTTCAGCCAAACATATAGTGGGTGAAAGTGCACAACAAAGCCATATTGTTTAAGCTGGCATAATGTTTGGGTTGCGCGAGAGTTAAATTTTCGGTCGTCGTTAAATTGCTGCTGATGGATGCAAAATAGCTCTATTCGGGAATTTACTTTGTACTTTATCCATATACTTTTATTCACGTTTATGAGTGTGTCCACTTTATTTCACCAACACAGTTATTTTCAAATTAGGATTTTAGATTAAAGTTTTTTATTAGATTTGGTTTACTTTTAACGGTCGCTTATAGAACATTTTTGTTGGTGTCATTTGCAAAATAATTTTTGACTCAACATTGACCAAGGAATGCGCTCTTAAACTACGGCCATCGAGTCACTGAACACCTTGTATATCAATTAAATATTATTGCCCCTCTCGAGTGAATCCATATTTTTTAAATGGCTGCTTTTGGTTTGTACTTGGTAGGTACTCAAGATATTTGTTCTAAAATATTGCAAGTTTTAAACTTGCATAGTAATTTGAAACAGTTATTGAACAAAAACTAGTATCGATAGGCAATAGAAATAGTCAAGTAAGATTGATCATGCGACAACATAAACGGAAATCTATTATGTATATGGTTTATGACAGTTTTTTCGAAAATCATTCCAGTGTCAAGAAAATTTGCCATCGCGATTCCTGTCTTCAAGAAGTGAATAGGAAGAAATAGGAAGACTGCTCAGGATACACATTTGAAATTAAATTATGACTTCTAATATTTTTAAAAATCTAAGGTCGAGAACGAATGATTAACTGAAAATCGTCAAAATGATTACGCGCTCCGGGATCTAAAATCTGTCAGCGATAATTATTGTTGGTCTTCAAGCCCTGGATTAAGTCGATATCCTTATATATAACACACTTTTTTGGATTCCCAGGTAAATACTTTGATAACCTTGCTATCGACTGATAAGGCCGGATTAAATGGTTTATTGTTGTAATACGTTGCCGACAAAGTCAATTAGGTACAGCTGGCTGGGGGCAGCCACGTCATAATGAAACCACTTTCAATGAAATTTAAATGTTATACATATTCAGGGCTGTAATGTTCACTATGGGCGATTTTCAATATGTTTAATGCTTAAGCACCTATTGTTGTTGACCGCAAAACTAATCATGTCGCGCTATTCTACAGCCCAATGTATGGTTTCTTTTCGGCGACCTTATTTCTCATTTCGCTTTACGTCCTGGGTAATTGCATATTGTCTGCGGGAATTTTAAATCTACTCTCGAAATGATTAACGTCTTAGAAAACCGAATTGCCAGATTTAATTAATTTTTAATTCCAGTTTAGTGTGTGCTGGACACTGGGATTGGTATTGGTTCATGTCAGATGGTTTTACGTTTTGTCATAAAACGTTCACCTTTTATCATCCGCTCTCAGAAGACATAAAACCTGCACAAGAATTGTCCTTAAGCAATTAATAAAAATATAACCCAACTTGATAAACCCGTCACTGGTTTACAAAGAAGTTGCAGTATAAAACAATTCGTATCACTGTTGGGTTTAACTTGACTCATTTTACTGTTCACTCGATTGACGCTTTTTAATTTTAAGCTTGCAGTTAAAGCTACCTAAGTAACTTCAAATTTTGCTTATTGAACAAAATATTATCACATCAATGAAGTAAACGGGGGGACGAAGTACACCCGGAATTGGGTTTAAACAAAAAATTAAACAGTTTTGCAAATGCGGCATGCATAGAAATGTGCATGTTTTGAGCTAAAAAATCGCGTACAGGGGAAAGTTGCAGTGACTCCAAAAAACTCAGGAATTAAACTAAATAAATAACAGATTTTTTATGTAAATCAAAAGTGAAAGTAGCCAATCGTCGGCTCTGCATCTATTTATGGTATTTTTGCGGCCCCTCGATTAACCAGGAATACTGGCTATGAACAACTAATACATAATTAACCGCACAGACAAGAAAAATAGAATATAAAATGCGATCGTTGCACCGTCTAACTCATTTATATAAAGTGCCCGTGGAAGTTGTATGTTGCCGCGTCCATCTTGCCGGAAGACCAATTAAGGCTGCAGTAATTGGTATAAATTACTGTTAACGGTAAATAGGTCACTCCTAGTAATAAGCCATTTAGTTGGTTGTAGGAATTTGTAGAAAAATTTATTCAAAATCGCTTATCGTGTAACAATCTCGTAAATGTGCTAGGATAGGCTTTCCAACTGCATTTCGCACTATCGGATCTAATCAAAGCCGAAATTCCTGCCTGTAGCATATACAGCCATGGTCTTATACGTTTATGGCAAAATAAAACGCTAGTAAACGTAGAGAAGCTAAGAATGTAAATGGCTATTATGCAATTAGCTTTGGAATGTTAAGCCATATTTGAGCAAAATCTTCTTCATACATTTACAATCTTCAAAACAGTTGAGCGATTGTAGGTGGTATTTTTTTGAAATTACCTCATTTTATCTACCTTTGTTCCGAGGTCGATTCATTATTGTTTCGGCGACCTTCACTAGGTAATGCTGTTACAGAAGAGCATTGTTAATTGATCGATGTTCGGCTGCAATATGCAATTTTCTGATAATCCTTGTTGGGTAATATTAAAAGCCATGGGCGGGTTAAACTTTTCTTACAATATCTTCTCCGTATGAGCGATTTTATTAATTTTAACATGGTTTTAAAGTCTAAAAGCGCAAAAGGTGCAAAAAACTTCAATAATTTCTAGCAAATTCTGTAAAAATATACAGTTTTCATTTCAATGAGATAAACAAAATAAATCAGAAATTAGGATAAGATTAAAGTCAGGGTTTTTTAATAGTTGAAAATTGAAAATGATGCGATTTTGTGGCTGTGTGCCGCTTAACCTTATTTTTTGGAAATAAAATAGACCATTTCCACTACAACTTTCATCAAGCAAATAAAATCATATAATCAAATTTTTGTTACCTCCACCGATTCGCCATTCGGCATTTTGGTATCACACTAAACATATTTAGAAATGATACATTAGAGACAAATTTAAGGTTTAAAGAAGGAGGACTCAAACCTAAAAGAACGTTAATATTTATCAATCATGAGTTTGTGTAAATTTTAAATCTGATGATGGCGCTGTTGTCTCGCCGAAACGTAATGAAATAAACGATATTCAAAATTTTTACTTCACACTTTGACTGAGACCCAGGAAAGATAAGAATATAACAAGTACACGCAGTCAGGAACATAAATCAGAATAAAGGACACTATACAGAGTAATTGATATGTAAGTGTTAAAATGGTGAAAGAATCAACCAACGCGTTTGAGGTAAAGAAATATTTATTGGCACCAATCACCTAGCGCAGATAGAAGTTTTTAACGGTTTTTTTTAACCATTTCTAGAGGAAACGTTATAAATTACTGCGGAAAACCATTAGGGACAAGATTGCACACCACAAAGAAACGAAAACAACAACAACTATTTTATACAAATGCTTGCTTGCATTTGCATGCTAAGCGCAGATAAACTGCAATATTTTTTGAACAACAGCAAGGCAATCAAAAACATAATTTTTTGTATAAAAATATGAGATTTTTTCCACATCAATAAAGAGTTACAGAAATAAAAATACTAATTATATTACTAATTATATATATTATTATAGACTAACCAGATACAAAATGGAACATTTTGTCCCTTGCGATCTTCAGTCTCTTCTCTAGCAAAATCCGATTTTTTCCGATTTCCGATTTCTTTAGGTAATAATTCAAACAACGGTTATATGAAAATGATATATTGATGCCTAATTTACATTAGCATCGCAAGTACCTCGAAATTTACTTAGTTCTAATGCATTATTTACATTTGGCTCAATATCCAACTTTCATTAAAATACGCAGTTCATTGCAGAGTAGCAAAAGTCCATAAAAAATGAATTTATTACTTACTGAAGCTTTACTGAAAGTCAATTACGTGGAGCTCTCAAAACGCGCACAATAAATTGGCAATTTATCAACAATATAAAAAACATATTTTTATTAATAGACATTGTTTAGCGGTCACCATGACCTGGCTCAATATTAGGCAAACCAATGATCATTTGCGCTTCGAGGAGTAAGATTTATGAAATGCTTGTTTACGAACCGTTGTTTTGACCAACCAAATGTTATTCACCTATTTAAATGAATGCAGCTGAACAAGGTTCAGGAATATTGAACCGGAATTAAAAGGTCGAATTTGACTAACTATTTGACGCAATTTTTTAACAGCATTTTGAAATTAATGTATTTATTACTACGGGGTTTTCAAAGCGGAAACAAGTAAGGAAAGTATGAAAATAACAAATGGTAAAAAAGTATGGACCAACTCAAGCTTTTCAAGAAGGCAAAGATCTAAAAGGACGTTAATTTTTACCAATCATGAGTTTGTGTGAAATTTTAAATCTGATGATGGCGCTGTTGTCTCGCCAAAACGTAAAAAGTAAACGATGTTTCAAAAATTTTTACTTCACACTTTGGCTGAAACCCAGGAAAGATAGGAATATCATATGAAAATTGTTGGTGAAATAAAGTGGACACACTCTTAATTTATGAATAAAAGTATATTGATAAATGATAAAGAACAACACAGTACAAAAGTAGATTTCCGAACACGAGAACGATTCTGTATCAGCAGCGATTTCACGACGACTGACTAAAAAGGTTACTCTCGCGATGAACAAAAATTATGCTGCCTAAGGAATATGGCGTTGTGGTACACTGTGGTCCATAATATATGGCTGAACTTGATTGATAAAGCATTTTGATTATAGTCTTATTCTAAGAAAAATAACTAAAACAGCAAGATATTTGACAAAAGTTAAATGCATTGAAGGATATGGGAGAGCAGAATTTCATTGTATTTTTATTCCACATTTATTCAATTATCGATTCTTGCAAAAAAAATATTTTTTTTGCGTGCTTGTGCGAGTTTACAGGTGAACAGCGTTTGGTGATTTTCTACATTGAAACTCCGGACCATACTTAGAACTTTTCATTTTAGTGTTAGATGGTTTACTATGACCTAAGAAATAAATCCTGAAATAAACAAATCTTTCTCGCAGTAAAATGTCGGAAGTAAAGTGAACAGTCTTATATTCTGCCATATACTTCACTCTTTGAGGCATATCGAAATAAATTTCAATATTGGCGATTATTAAATTCGTCTGAAACGTTACCATTATACATTAATGCGAAAAGTAGTATTCGATTAGAAGATTATGCCTGATGGCTGTAAACAATAATTCACGTCTTCCAGAGAAAGTGATGAATATTAAATGAATTATTATATATAGGAATTACGGCACGAAATGCGATAATAGGCGTACAATTCCTGACCTATTCCAACATTGACAAAACTGGTGCGATGTTTACTGAGAGCGTCGTGCAAAAAAACGAAAGTAATGAATTAGCGGTTTATGAAAACAACATTTTACAACAATTAAAGTGAGTTTTATTGACTTGTCAGGAATCGAGGTCATTAAAAGTAAGAGCCGAAAAAAGCAGGCAACTCGTGCGGAGACAGATGCGAAACAGCCGGTAATTGATACGCGACTGGTAATGCTCGTCGTCTATTTATACAGATTGCAGCATCTATAAATAAATTACATCTCAGTTGGAGACATGCGATTAATTCGAAAAGGAGGTCGATCGAGGAGTGAATATACCTCATACTAATTAATTAAATGGCCAACTCGACTTTTAACTCCCTTAATACAAAGTATATGTAGACAAAGTTATCAAAAACGAACAGAAAGTCCATCTAGTCCAAATGCACTAGGTTATTATATACGTGCAATGTAAATAAAGGAGGGCAAGCGAAAGGATCACCACTCATATATTTTTCTATTCTATTATATTCATAATTGTGCCGAGAAATAAAAAATGCAGCAAACAACACATGCAACTTCTTATACAGTTAGGTTACCATTCATTTTTAAATGGAAGCCTACAATGTTTTCCTTCCTACAATATGGGTATATCGTGTTCTATACTTGTCTTATTTTATATATCTACAAAGGTTTTTATTTTATCTGCGTTTTTATAGCTCGAATTGGTTATCGATAAGTTGGGACTGTTGGAAAGCGAGAAATAGATATTTTCTGGCCAAGTGACTGATTGAAAATTGTAATTTTTAATAAGTTCCTTTAACAAATTAAGTAGGTACTAAGCAGACATTGTAATTCACCAATAGAGAAGGCAAAGAAATCGGCTTAAAAGTGTGGAAAGGGATGTTGATGGCAAAAGGTTTTGTTCAAATCTTTTGCGATTTACTACCAGGATTCTTCTACATTCGTTTATAATCCAGTGTTASATGATCCARTATCTTTAACTTGCTCTGGTTCCGATAGATAATTTACTTTTCTGCTTTTGCTCCCAAAGWACAAGTCCAATGGACTTACGTCCGGAGCTCTCAGTGGCCACTCACGTGAAATTCGTCTTCCTATTCACTGACTTACTAGAGCTACATCTTGTTGGCTTTTTTGCTTTCAGAATTAATGGATGGGTTGTATTTTTCAAACACGTTCAAATACAACTCACTCCAGAACTAAAAAGTATTTAATGGCATTGACTTGCTTATACATTACATTTTGAATTTGTTGAACCGAGCTTTGTAATATTTTAATATTATTTGAATTGACGAGCGAGGCGCCCCAGAAGATGCACTTTTTAACAGCAGATGCAAAGAAATTGGTCATAAGACTGACTTAAGTCTGCGACAAGAAATGCCTTGCGCATGAAACTCTTCTTTAGTGTACGAAAGTTGAGGCGTTGGAACGTTTTGTTCTAAATCTATCAGAAAGGTCATAAATAAGGGTGCATTTTTTTCGTTTGACTCACCTTGAACTTCAAACGTTTTTGCCTTAATCGCCATTAAAACAACTTTTTCAATGAATGGTCCAGGTTTTCTTTTTGAATTTGCAACATTTGATTAAAAAGTGAGTTTTTAGTAAACTTTGGAATAGATTGCCAAATTATTTATTTTCAAGAAGAAAACTGTTATCATAATGTTTGGTTGGCTGCAGAATCTAATGGAAGATGCTCTTATAAAGAGATTGTTCTCTATTTTCTCCATTCTCAATCGTAATAAAGGAAAATCTGTCCATAAATTCATTGGGGATTCTTCTGAAACGAAAAATCCAATCAGCGAATGTAGTTCGGCAGCTTCCAACCATAAATTTATAGAAAAGGTCCCGTAGTTTCCAATTGAACAGTGAGAGCAAATATCAGTCGGTATATAAAACGAACGATTTTTTTACTATATTTTTTCGCCTCAAATTTATAAAACAATTTATACAAGTTTTTTAGTCGCATTTATTTTAATGTTGGACAAATAACTATAATGGTGTACATAAAGTGGGCAGTCAATTTTACAGGATAAATTCGCACAAGTTTTGTTATTTAAAAAGAAGGTGAAACAGAAGTTCAAAGTGTTAATTTTAAGCTCAATTCTAAGAACAGAATTAAAAAGAATGACATTTTACAAATAATATGAACTTTGTTGGTGAACATCCGAAGAACGGGAGAAACTTTTCTTAACCAAGTTAGAATTTAATTCTGTTTTGAAGCATCTTATAAAATCTTTTCTTTTCGGTCTCATTTTGTCTAGTTTTTAGTGTTCTACAACATTAGTTATTTATGCTAGAAGTAATTACTGGTTCAGGCGGGAGCTTCTATCTACCTCAACCACAATTTTCCTATTTACATCTTTATGGAATTATTACAACTTAATGAGATTTTTGGAATGCTCATTCTAGTATAGCAGGAAAAAATGTTATAAAAAGCAATGATGTACCTTAGCTTGGACACTAAAAAGCTTTAGATTTCAGTCAGTTTGGTCAAATTATGATAAATCTCAAATCAGTATACAACAGATTGACTACAACTGGGAAATCTATGAATGGTCAAGGTTTTCCACAGTGATAAAATTCTAATTAATTTTAATTACTCAGACAAATTCTGTGATTCTCATTTTGTTATAGTCATTTAGTAAAAGCTTTAAATTCACCTTTTCCTAAATAATAATGTCACAAATGGCACCAACTCACTGTGTCTCTGTTGATCACATGTATTGACTATGTCCTTGTAAGTACATGATATCTTTATGCAAACCACACCCATGTTTACGGTTATTATAGCACTTCCTCTCCTACACGTTTCCGATGTGATGAGCCAAGCCATGACTTCGGTCAAGGCTTTACATATCCACTTTACACATATATTTTACGAGGGGATTTGGAACGGTTAACAAAAGGGGGAAGGTTAATTGTGAGACATAAATTCCTTAATGATTTATTAAAGAGGATAATGGGAAAACGAGAAGCTTTGCAAGGAAAGCGATTGATAATATTTTAGCCCACGAACTTGCAATGTTTGTTAAATTTTCATTATGCAGAAATCAGCCAAATGTATTAAAAACATTATTTGGCTTTAGTTATTTGCCTGATTTTGGAATATCCAAAATCTGTTACAACTGTTACCTATTGTTTGTAACAGTAGGAATTTGGGGAATAGTGAGTTTCTTGGAGAATTTCTTGGGGCTTGTATTTATTTGACTCAATGAATTGTAAATGTGTACAATTTAAATTGACAAAAACACTGATCGAAGATAAATTGATACTCGGATGAAATAGAGCTATGTTAGGAAATTAATATAATTTCTGAGTTGCATAATAAAAATTGTCATGCTATTTGATTGCGAAGTTTCTGCGCTATAAACTAATCTATTAAAACAGAAAGTTAAGGTTTACAAAAAATATTTTCGACAATTGCGTATTAACTTGCTCACAATATGTCTACTTGTTAGTAAAAAATGTAGAACCGTAGACTTTCGTCGTGAATTTCAATCAAATTTAAGCAAAGTTTGTCATTTTTTATGGTCGGTAAAACTGGAAAAAAATACAACGTTGAAATGGGTTCATTAATTTTTAATATATGGACATATACTATATAAGTGAAGGAGATTTTTTAATCTACTCGCTGAGGAACCACCTTTTTAAGGAATGTGGCAACTTTTGAATCATTTCGCAGATATTTATTGATTGATTTATGTGTAAATGAGCTTAAATTATCGTTGGGGGAAAGTACGTGAATAAATTAAATTGGAACTGTGACTTTGATTTAAATTCCAGAAGTGTTAAAGTTCGGCTGTAAATTAGCAATTTTACTCAATCCGCGTAGAATATTTTCCGGATTGAGGAGGGATTGACAAACGTAAACTAAAACCAACCTATTTTTTACTAAAAAAAATTAAACGACATTAAATGTATCACACTTATAGGTAAGTAAGGTTTACACCACAATTTGTGTGTTTTTTATTCGCCCTTTGTGGGTCCTTTAATAACTGCTCAAAACCGGCCTTTTGAACAATATCCAGTAAATATATCGCGGTGACAAAATCCACATTATTTTCCCATTAACGAAGAATTAGTAACTCGCGATCATATTTAAAAGTTTCAGTTAAATTAATTATCAACTACATTCTGAAATTTGCAAATGGGTTATGAAGAGCATTTCGTTAGGGAATCGAAAGTTTAGCTCCGTTTTCCCCCAAAATTGCCATCAAAATTGGCTAGTTTGCACCAACCGGATACAATAGATTACGCTACTGCACACATAGTAATTAATTCGTTGCTTTGAATGAATAATATTTATCACACCGTCGATCTTATCGTACTAATTCCCCAAGTGCTGACGACACCAACCAGATGCTTTGTAATAGTGGTAATTCTCGTATCGTCAGAATTGCTCGATGATACAGTACTCGCAAGTACTTAGTGAGTACTGCATGGTGCATATCGTGCGGTTAGTCGTGTTGTTGCTGCCAGTTGGTTCATTTAGTTACTTCATATCGACGAATGTGCCTGTACTTAAATATTGCTGAATTCAGCTTGGCTCGTACAGTTTACTCGCGATGTTTTAGTTATAATTAGAATATCGGTTCTTCATTACTTAAGTGACGTTTCTGTGACCCAACTTCAAGGCACTGCATTTAAAACGAAGTTTGCATAGCCCGATTCAGCAGGTGATCGTCTATGAGTGCTTGTAAGTACAAAACTAAAAGGAGCTGAACTGGCTTTTGCTGTTCTCAATGAAAGATAGTGGGTCAATTGCCCACTGCAGCTATGAATTTATGGCGTAATCTTAAACATACACACTTTACACAACACTTCATATCAATATTAAATTATGAATTTTAGGGGCAATTCTAGTTATATAATTAAATCTGATTAAAAGATTAAAGGATGTTTTGTATGAAAGTATATAAGTTAAATTTTATACGAACGTAAATTTTTTTATGTTGCTGTATTTTCTTTGCATCGTCTAGTTGATTGAACATCAAAGTATTAGGTCTGAGAAGCTTTCAGCACATTGTAAGATATCTGTAGTCAACACTTACTTGGTTTATATTAAACCAACATTATGCATAAGAAACGGCTTATTCGTGCCATTTTTGTTATTGCATGTTTTTTAACTCTACTTATCCCCGCCTTATCCAAACTAACATAAACATTCATAATTCCGACTGAGCCCAAAATACTAAAACTAATCCAAACCATACAAATATCTGCCAATCTTCAACAATTTTATAGGATTTTTTTTCTAACTAAATAACTTATAAACTTTCATAGATTTTGGGAAAGAGATAATTGAAGAAGCCTTGATAAGGTCGCTTAATTACACGTCCGTCAATTGGATTGCGATTTGTATATTTTAACCAGGAATTACGTGGGAAGAAGTGCAAGGAATAGTTTTAGTTTTTGATGAAAATCTCATTTGAAAAGTTTCGTTTGCTAATAATATACTTGTTCTAATTAAGGATCGTTCGAGATTAATATGTGATTCATCATCTGGATGCCGTAGAAATATTGAAGCATTTTGATTTCTTGCGGTAATTAACTTAATTATAAATAATTACGCACATTGAAACTAAATCACAATATGCACACTTATATATATTTCTTTTCTTTTGCATATTTGCAGACCTTCACAAAGTTATGAATATCTTGTTGACCAGGAAGTATTGAAAATTTCAATTGTTCCGTCGCGATAAAAAATCCATCCATAGATAATCCATCAACTAGCTTAATTTGAGGTCCAAAAAATTATAGGTACTGTCTTAACAGTTCAATTTTCAAACTTCAAGCCTGCAAATTTTATGGAACCTATAAGTGACGATTCTGCTTTAGCCTCAAATTCTACGTTAAATGTATCAAATTTATCATGTTTTAATACTTTCTGAACATTAAACGGAACCGCTTCTTATCTTGCTTCGAAATAGAGATAAATCCATATTTCGGTAATCCCACAAATCTCGTTGCATTGCACACAAAATGAATGGACAATTTGAGCTTTAAGCGTGTAAACGCTGAAGATGAATGTTGCACTTTTTATAATACAAACTTACTTTATAAATGAAGATTTTGATAATGTTTTGAACATTTACTCAAAGCGTTTACATAGCGTAGCCGTAAATGTGTTTGCTTCCTTAGTATATTTTTCTTCTCAACAGCCCAATGAGACAGGCATTTAGTAAAATCCTGAGTTTCTAGGTCTTACTGATAATTCGGAAATTATCGCCTAATTTATTTCACGAGAAGCTATCATTTTTACATGATGATATAAACGTGCATAAGTATATGCGTCACTGTTAATTAAATAGATAATTCATTCTTGAACAATTAATTTTAAATTCTCTTAACTGGTTTTGCCTCGTTTTGATTAATTCCCACATTGATAGTTTTTGGAAAAAAATAATTTCTTTGTTTTAGAGATATTTCAATTCTAACATAGGCTAAAACACGTGGCACGGTCTTTTTCAGAAAAAAGTATTGGAAATATGTACCACATGTGGCGTCATTCCTCTTTATCAGCAAAAAGGAGAAAAGCCATAATCTATGTTTATATCCAGAGAAAATCGACTCGGAGTTTAGAGTCGCTGATCTAAGCAAAAATGCAGCTCAACCGAATTATACCGATGAATTTGAGTCTCAAACAAAAGAGAGCCTTAAAGAACTCCTATCAACAATATAATTAAACACGTTCTGCTTGTATTCAAATAAATACATCGTTATTTTATTGCAATGCTCTTTTCCCTATTATAATCTAATTAAAAGTTATTAAATAGTAGTTGCTTCATTTATTTTAGTTACATCTTAATATACAGACGTTTGTTAATAGGGACGTTCATAATATCACGAAAAATCCAAAACTGTTCCCATCGGGTAGAATCTTTTAAGGCTAAACCTGCCAAAAATTTACTGAAAACTAATGCTAAAGTTCATTATTGATATTCACTAAATAAAAAAACGCAGTAATAAATTTGTATGCCTGATTTCTGTTCTTCACTTGAGAAGATCTTAATTACTTTCATGTTTTTGTCAGCAGCAAAATTATAATCTATCAACTACTTTGTTAAAAAACTTAATTTCTTAGCGTAGTCCTTAAAATATTTCTTCATTCAACCAGACACAAGAAAAGATATTCACTTTTTGCTGCAAAATACACTTTTTTCAGAGCCGATTCGTCGTTTCCTTTCTTTTTTGATTATTAATTAATATAATGTTTAGCCTGCATCAACTTTTTTAAGCTTGAAAATGGGTATAAAGGAACTCCTACTGGGAAGTGTGAGGTTAATCATTCTAACGCTAATCGTAGAATATTTTGCCTCAAATTTTTATATCTTTTGGAAAGACAGAATTTCTTTACCTCCTTTAATACCGCAGCAAAGAGGGCTTTTATATATCGACAAAGAACGACTTCTTTATCAAAACGTAATCAAGAGATGATCACCAGCTTAGAAAGTACATTTCAGAAGACACAATTTTGAAACGAAATTTCCAAAAAAACTTATTTTGAACACATGTATCCGCTTCAACCATATAGAACTATACGCCTAATGGAAATTCTCCCGAATTAGATGATAATATTACCCGAATGAAATTAATCAACCTCATTTTATATTATCAACTGTTCTAGATCTACTTCTTTTGATTGAAATATACGAAGAATATGCAAAAAAGTACAGATATTTCAATGGCTTCAAAGCCCCGAAACTGAAATTCAGCATCTGACGACAAATATTTAAAAACTCGTATAGATTAGCATTGATTCCTAGAACGCCTTCTATGTACTTTTAAATCAACAATTGGCAAATGAAACATTTAAGGTGTTATTGAAGATAAAATAAACCGCTTTATGATCCTGCCAGTTTACAGCTTAAAGTAATTTTAATTCTTCTCCCACAATGGTTTAGTACACATCCAAATTCAGGTTCAAACTTTTGGCTATTTTTGTAATTATGAAATTATGGTTTTTGCTTTCGCAATTTCGGGAAAAGCAAAACGTTCAATGGCCAAATTGTCAGAACCATTTTATTGCAACAAGTAAATTTAGTAATAAGAGGTTTTAAAAGGAATTAATCATGTGAAAATTCTATCTTTTCCCATTGATTTGGGGCTATTCGTTCTTCAAAAGAGCATATTTAACATTCATTATTGATATTTGAGCTAGAATTATTTTACCGCGTATTAATAACATAATATTTTGAACAAACGTATTTTACATAGCTGAAGTTACTCGCATGCTTTGCGGTCAGTTTACGATAATTTGAATCATTCAATTCCAAACACTGCTATCCTAGGCATTCTCCGTAGTGATTTATCTCGTATTTAGGTGTGTATTTCCCGGAACAATACGGAAACCATTTTCATTGTATTATTTGCCATTGGCTGGTGTTTATAATTGTAGAAAATCAGTTGGAAAACAATTTCACGGAACGCGTAAAACGTTCTCACGTTCATTAATTTTATTTTATAATATTAAGTCTTAATTTGCCATGCCCAATATGTTTCTTGAAGCTCTGACAGATTCAGTAATGTAATGTTTCATAGACTACATATTTATCTTTCCAAATTTAGCCATTTCTTTGAACGGATTTAGCCATTGCGTTATGAACAACAAAGAAGATAAGTCGCGGAAATGGCGTTGGCACGAATGTGACGGCAAATTTGCACCCAGCGAGAATAAGTGGAAATTTATGCAGTTTCTATTTTTAGATATCATCGCAAAATAATTTAATGTAGTTTTATGGCAAATGATAATGAGTTTCAGTTTCCTTACTGCTTGTATAATGGGTTTGATGGCTTATCGAAAGTGATGAAGCTGGTCACACTACATGTTGTAAATCGCGTTTTAATCATGTGTTCTACATGGTTTAAAGTCTTTGCCACTTTTGATAGACGAGGAAAAAATTACTAGTAGCGCAATTTTACTGAATAGTCATTGCGAAAATATGGAACAAAACGATTTTCCCTGATTGATTCAGTTAAAATTTTATTTTGACAATAATTTCGATTAAGTTGTAATCCAGTGAATAAAAACAGTTTTAGTTCCATTTTGATTTAAGTGGTGTTTATTAACTGATGTAACTTGATTTTGTTACATCCGCTTTAGAGTTATAACTTTGATTTGTTTTTCAAATTGATTTGGCAATTTGTTCTAAAACGCATAAAAAAATTACATGTTTCAATTTTTTTATTCACTTATTGATAATATCCAAAATTTATCATACATTATAATATTGTACGTTTTGTGAGTTCACGGCCGTGTAGGCAATATTGGAAGCAAATGAACAGGTTTTCTGAAAATACATGCAATGAATTATAGTTTGGGATTTTAAAAAAAAGTTGGTTTAAATATCTTAATTTTTATGGGGCAAATGCTAATTAAAGTAGAGTAAATTAGACATTGGAAATAAACGAAATGCTCATTATTTTGTGTGAAACATTCAGAAAAGTTTCTATCTTTTTGTCTGAGTTTGAAAGTTTCTATCTTGTTTCAAATGAGCCTTCATTTTCAGATGCATGTAATGAGGCAAATATTGAAGTTGGTTTTTAAATGGTTGCAAATCTCATCAGTTAAGGGCATTCCATCGTTCAATAATTGTTTCCAGTTTAATAAATTCCCCTGGCTAACTGGGAATAATTTAATTTAATTGACATTTAATATAAGCCATAAATTTGATTTTATTATCGATCATTTATACGCATTGCATTTTGTTTTGGGTTGATACGTAGTTTTTCTGGATTACGTTGAATAATTCATCAATCGCTTGCGGCGTTGAAGGAACTGTTGAAACTGGGAAATTTCGTGATTAAACTCTTGCTGGCCGATTTTCAGGCAATATCCGATAGCCAATGAACTGTAATAACCTGTAAGCCTGAATCTAGGAAAGTGATTTTTTGTTATTTTTAAATAAGAAAATAGTCAGCAAAAGCGAAAACCAGCGAAGTAATTAACTAAACTTTTCGATCAAAGAGTTCGGCTTTGGTAGGTATTGCTTGAAACTGGCGAGTCATTCGGGGTTTCAAGCCTTTGTCAGGAAGGAAATGTCTTTGCTTGTTTTGCAAGCACGAGTGGCTTGCATCTTCAGAAATTTTTCGCTGAAAAAAATTTCAATTGTGTATTTCTAAACAGCAGAAATCGATTTGGAGGGGTTTGTTTTACTTGATTTTCAGTAATTAGGTGTTCGTTTTTCTAATTTCATTTATTAGTTGTTCACTTTGTGAAACCTTGGCGGCAATAGCACGCGAAGGTCTGTATTCGTCATTTCATACGTGACTATAATCTACACACAGCAAATTAGCATAACGTAGAGTTACTGCAAACTATAAACCAAGCCGTTTCCTAAGAAAAGCTCGAATGTTACATAGCGCGCCATTAAGGTGGGTAGGGTTTCTCATAAATCTATGCATATGAGTGCTAGTTGCTTACTTTACTAACCTTTGTTTAGTTGGGAACTACTGATCATTAAGTACTTCCGTAAGCTACACTGAACTTTCTGGTCGATATGGTATGTTTTAGATCATGGAGACACAAAATATTTTCTTCTTTCGATGTTTCTATTTTTTTCGTAGCAAGATGAAGAACAAGTCTACTAAACATTTTAATACGTCTCTGCCTGCCTGCTTTTATTTAATCCCACTGCTGTGTATTACATTGGAATTCATCTATAGGTGTTTTTTGCGATTTTTTGTCGCACATTTAACATTAAAACAATTCTTTAGATGAAACGCTATGTTTCTTATATATTAAATCAGAAATAAAATGTCTGCATTGTCTTATGTAATACTGGCTAAAGTTTACTAAAAAGGTTATTCGGTTCTTCATCTTTACTTATACTTATCATCATTAATTTGAACGGACACAAATTTGAAAAGCTTAGACCCCAGAATTTAATTATTTATTTATTTTGTTGATTAAGTTTATAAAAACATTTTTAGTACTTATAAGGCGTCAGTTTCAGTGTCAGAATCTTCAACTTTCGATATATTTGATGTGAAACATTGTTTATTTGACAGTCTATGTTTTCATCGTAATCTCTAATTGAGTCCCTAAAACCCCATAAGAATGACAAACTTTTTTACAGTTTAAACCTCAAATTTTACACACAAGAACATAAGAAGAACGGGTGTATGTAGAATTCCGAAACAATCTTGCTTAGTCAATAAATTCGGATTTTTAAACTAAATACCGTTAGAGTTGCGAATTTTTCTGTAGCTTTATGTTCAGTAATCAGTATTTTAATTGTTTAACATTGCTTGAAAATTCCGATGTTATATTTTCATCTGGCTGAATAGTAGATTTCTTGAAGTGAACAAATTGAGAACTTTGAAATGCAGCCAGTGCTGCCGAAAATTGAGGTAGTTGTGGAAGAAATACTGAAATAATTTAGCTTCACTTTGAGAATTTGAAAAGAAAGGAATATTGACTGGTTTAAAAAGCATCACTGGACTGGAAGTTTGAGAACGATCTAGCTGATAAAAAACCTGTTGGAAATTTTTTTAAAACCGACTTATTTGATCTTCCGTTGTTGCTGATGTTCCGTATATCTCGTTGTTAACTGACCATCATTCTTAAGGTTTGAATATAGCTACCATCTGAAAACAGTTTTTAACTGTGAATTAATTCGTGGAATGAGCTTAAAACCTCAAAGTAGATAAATTTGATTTGATACAAAGCATAAGTACAAATTACGCATCCATAATAACTGTACAACCCCACAGTTAAATAAAATAATAAAATTCCATTATGGTCGAAATTATAAAGCCATTTGTACATTAACAGCTTTAACATCCTTATAAATAAGTCCTTGATAGGAAAACAATAATCGTGAATTTGAACTACACATACGCTTGATAAAGCTAAGTAGAAAAGAATCAGACAATAGTGCCCTACCATAGACGAGAAAACACACAAAATGTGTAAAAAAACAGACAAAATGTTTAAAGCTCGTATAAAAAATTATACAAAACACTTTAAGCTTTAGGGACGTTTTAATAATCAAAATTAAGAAATATGTCTTTATGCCACTAAAGTAGATTTTTGACATCAAATTGTTGCCAAGTTATTTCGCCATCATAATTGCAGTCGTAAATCCCTAAAAGTCTATGAATATTACTTTTGCAGTTCCTCGTGGACCAGGTTGGTCAGAATCAAGATTAATGCTCAAATCAAATCAAATCAAATTAAATGCTGCGGTTTATCTCGATTTTGCCCAGGAGCTTTTTGCTGCGCTTTGATAAACTCAGGATAGTTAATAAAATCATCCCTATTCGTGTCGTCTACATTGAGTATTGGTTCCATAAGATTTACCAGTTCTTTGTTCTACCAGTCGTTGTGATCGGGAATAAGCAACAAGAACGAACAATTTTGATTCAACATTTAGAAAATGTTCTGCGTTTCCTTCGTCGATGGCTTCAGGGTTTAAATAATTGAATATTTCACTTAGTGAGAATGAAAACATGTTAATTTTGAGAAGTAGGTAGGCCTGGGTAACTCGCACCGGCACAGTAACTCAGTTCCGTTGTGCGTAAACGTTACCTATAAAAAATAAAGTGACCTTTTCTTTTGGTTGTTTGGACAAAGTGGTAAAACGTTACTCATAAAAAATGTTGATGACCTTTTTTTAGATGTTAAAATTCCTGTCTCTGGTCTTGTAAAGCCCTAATCCGCTTTAATGAATGAGTTATAACTCATTAACTCAGAGAGTGACAACTCAAACGCGCAACTTAGCACAGTGTTAACCAGGCCGAGAAGTAGAGGGTCGAAAATTCGTTGTTTTGAACACACTCCATGGTCGCAAACGCCTTTCTAACATACGCCAACTTCTGTTTGGAATTTTGAACAAAACTTCGAAGAAGCGAAAAGAGTTTCAAACAAAAGTGTCCGCATATGTTGGAAAACCATTTGCAGCCATGAGGTTCATTGTTGTTCGGACGATACTCACAATTCAAAAGATCGGTAGCGGTTGAATTTGAATGTTTGAAAAGAAACTAATTTGAACTGCCTGAAAGTGCAATGATTGATGCATCATTCAAACGGTTTTCTCAAGTGTAATGGAAAAAAGGCAATACTGAACGGTACCCATTGAGCAGCAATTGGAAAGTCAGCCATAGCAATTGTTCTCGTTACGAATAGAACTGATCTACCATAAAGCAAATGAAAAAGTGTTGGAATTACAATGGTTGGCCATCAGCATCGGTTCGCAAGAAATCCGGTCTATTGCAAAATTCGTCTCGCTTTGACGTCTAGCCGAATTGAAAACAAAACAAGCGAAAAAAATGTGGTGTGCCAGCACTGACCTCCGAGTGTGAGTGAGAGGTGAACGAGCCCACCAAGGCCGCGGGTTCAAGTTCGGTTCGACGCACACTCCGACGTCGTCCGTGTTGCATCGGCGGCGGCGGCGGCGGCGGCGTCGCGCCGTTTCCGTTTCCATCAAATAACCCGTAATAGTTCGGCATCCAACCTGGGGCTGTTCCAACTTCCAAATGCTCGTCCCACTCCTTGTTCGGCTCGCCTCGGTTCTTCTGACCTGGCCGCCAAACCGCCATCCGCCACTGCCACTGGTTCTACACCAAACCAGAAATTACCGACGATGGAATTTCATTTACATATTTTGGCCAGTTTCTTTCTGCGAATCAGCACACTGTTCCGTGGTTTGGGCATTAAGTATCCCTGTCTACTCCATGTATGTACAGGGTGTTTTCCAATAAGTTAACACCTTAGCTCAATTTTCAAAATCTGAAATTAAAGTAAAAGAAGGAAAGACCTGAAAGAAACACCTTAAGGTAACTGCTCCTATTACCGGCCATTTGAGGTAAATTAGCCTAAATCTCTATTGCTACCTACACACCAATTATGGACAGTAGTACCACTACGTATATAGTTAACACGCTCATAAACAAATGTGTCCAAATAAACAGATCTTGGATAATTATCTATTTTTTAGAGAGTTTTAGATCATAGTTGGTGAAAATAAAAGGTTATTTAAGCAGAGAACACTAAAATTAACAGAGCTTGAAATTAATATCGCAACAAATACTTAAACGCATCTAAATTTATTTTATCAATCATAAAATTATTTTTTCCTTCACTGCATTTTTTTAAGGAAAAATGTAAATTAGCTTTCTTTCAATAATCTGAACGTCAGAAACTGGAAGAACAATAATAATCTGATTAATTTTTTTACAAACTTCTTTTTGGGTATTTCGCCTCAAAAATTTTTGTCTTTAAAAAAGACAGAATTTCCTCACGTCTTTTATTACAGATTGATAA
>NW_026017110.1:18448184-18499569 GCF_020466585.1 Dendroctonus ponderosae | reverse complement strand
TCATGAGGTTTTGTTACTGAAATTTTACTTCTAATTGTATTTTCAGTTTTGAAGATAGTCCTAATATTAAATTTTTTACCTACTCGTTTAATTTGAGCTGAAAGTCCTGGAATAAATGGAATGAAAAGGTTCGTAATAGGTTAATTTTGATTTTGTTTTGTTCGTGGGAATTTCGTTAAAACATTTTTCAATAAAAGAATTTGGATAATTATTGAAATTTAGAATTTATTTTATAAATTGTTTTTCTTTGGAAAAATTAGATTGATTACAAATTATTTTTGCTCTATCATATAGACTTTTTACGATACCTTTTTTAACCATTATCAGGTGATTTGAGTCGAAATTCCAATATCGGTTAGTATGAGTAGGTTTTCTATAGACCAAGGTTTCGAAATTGTCTAAATTTTTCTGAATTAGTATATCGAGAATGGGCCATATTTGGTACATTTACCTTTTGTATTTTTAGACAGACTGCTAGAATGAATCTAAATTGGCGTGATTCCTCTGGTGGTGTTGTAGAGAGTACAAGAAAAATAGTAAAAAAGTTAATTTTGTGTCAAAAACATAAATATTTGCAAAAAACTAGTTCAGAAATTATGCAACATTGTATTTCAAGATAATCTGACTGGCACACACAACTTGGCAAAAGCTACCAACCTATGACTACCTGATAATGACAAAAAACGTCATTGCCGCATTGAATTTTCATCAAAAAATTGTGTAAGACTACTTTTTTAATATCATTTTCATAATTTGAAGTAAAGATGGTACTTTTTTTCTAATGTTTTAAGTAGAGGTAATACTTAATAACAAAGTTGAAATTCAATTTTCAACCGTTCAATTCAATTTAAGTTCCTAAAAAGATCAAATGCTCTCTTTTATAGTGATATTATTGCTGTAATTGTAAATAATGTTTTAAATTTGTGCTGTTTTAATTAGTGTATCAATTATGTAATGTTGCCGTTGAATTTACTTCGTTTGTCTTTATATTATGTATATCTTTTTGTAATTACTGCTAATATGAAAACGGTTTTAGTTGTTTTATTTTCTCTTTTGAATCTTGCAAAAAATGTGTTTGGTAGCATTGTAACATTAAATGCATTAGTGTTTATTTGATGTATTAACAAATTCATGCACTTAATGTGCTATTGCATAATATGAATGACCATAGAATGGTCATAGCTGAGCTATTGCTGATTCATGTCTATTATTTTCCTTTATTCATTAATTTTTATTTTTTCTGTGTTTAGTAATTTTATAGTTTCCACAAATATATTTATATTGGCTGAAGCAAAATAAGTACACTAGATTAGATTTTTTAAGATTTTATACAAAATTACTTGTTTTTTTATTGTATGCTGCCCGCATGCATTTTTTCGAAAGGTTCAATAAAATCCAGAGGAAGTTTTGTTTGTACCTAATATTAAACTCTTAATTTTTTGGTTTGTTTGAATTAGTGCAATTATTAACATTGTTTTGTAACAGCTACACGTATGCTGTGAAATCCAACAGTTACTGATGAAAATAAAAATTAAATAGATCAAAATTAAGTCAATAAACATTTTAAAAGCGAAATGCTGCAGAACAGTGTAATAATATTTACATAGTTTTAATTAGCAATAAATAAATAATGAAGTCATTAAATTCAATTCAATTAGTTTAACAAGCCTCAAGAAAACACATTTTTGATGTAGAGTTTTTAATGTAATTTGAGTATTAATTTTCTCTTACAAATGTGAGAATAAAAGGTTTTTTCACTCTGAGCATTGGCGGAGACAATAATAAGAAAATTCATTTCTTAAAGCCTTCTTGAAGATGTGGCTCAAGTTTTAAGTAATGGGTATAGATAAACATTTAAGACGCAAAATGACTGCGGTTACATTTCTTTACCGTTAGCTGCGCTTCTTTTGAGTTGTAACTAAGTTCTTTATCAATTTCTTCAATCTTTTTTATGCGATAAAGGGAAAATTCTCCAGTTTTTATACCAGGAGTCACGTATTCCCCTCAACTATTGGGGGGTGTATATTATATTATATATTTTTCTTAATATTTCATTCGTGTTCTTTCTGCATAAACTCTGGGGAAAAATCGATAGCCTTCAATGTTCAATGTCTAGTGAATCTATTATATCTCAAACATATTTTGATTTTATAAAAACACGTACTCAAACCGAGAAAGTTTTGTCATACCAAAAAGTAGCGACACCGCAGAACATAACATGTATCAATAGAAGAAAATCTGATATTGGGAAGTCCATGTAAAATAATCACTATCTGAATGAGCAGCAACAGGCACTCCTAAACCAGTTTCGAATCCATTAATCCTCATCAGTGGTGCTTAACGAACTGGCAACTCTTTCAGAAAGTGACATAAGAATACCTAAACGACTGCTAATCATAATTTAATAGACGCTATCTACTTCCCGGGTTTATAAATCTTGGAAAGTTGAGAAGCCCAATATGCCAAAGGGCATAAATCTAAATCATTTGAAACAATAAATTCGACAAAAAATTTGAACCCTTGAAAATAACTTCTGGAAATTGAATTCACAGCACATTTTTCTTCTTGCAAGTTCTGAACAGCGACACTAACGGCGTGTATCGCTTTAAAAACTTTCCAATTTGCAAATCCGTATCCACATTATGAAGGGTTATTATACTATATTTATTAAGCAAGTTTATTAAATGCAGTCGCTTAAATACTTTTTCTCTATCATGCGTGCTGTTGGGTACCAACGCTTTTTTATTAGAGATTCTTTGTAGTCGTTTTATTCTTAAATATATTCTTGTTTTTCAACAATTTCGTTCATACTGTCCGGCGGTAAAGTATGTTATTATTCTAGTAGAGTATAAAGTAGTAGTTTTTTCATTTAACGTTCATTTAAAAACCTATTCATTTTATATGGTTGTAATTGAGAATGAATATCTTTAGAGAACTTGTTAATGGTAATGGTTGAAATTCTATTTAATAGCCATAGAACAATTCACTTTTACTAACTTCTGTGGTTTTGAGGTTTTTAAAAAAAGTGCTAGTTTCCACTAACTTCAATAAATGGTACAATTCCTTAGAAATTAAATTTAAATTCGTGTGTAATCTGTTATAATATTTACATCTAGATATGCCTGAACAATTAGTCACCAGTGGGTAACCAGTTTCTTCAATAAATGGCTTCATGATTTAAACAGCTTTAGTATAAGTACCTATTTATTCCAGCTTTGGAAATCGACCTTTTTTGCATTGAATATTTATGAATTATTAATTTTCCGTTATTTATGGCCATGTAACATAATATATTAGTTTGTAATAGAAATGTAGAATTTTGCTTTTGTATCTCGCACTATACATTTTACGTTTTCAACAAAAAAGGTTTAATTACGAATTCATTTTGTGCTGTAGCCAATGTGATATTTAAAAAGTTTTTCATTGATTTTAATTATTAACAATTTATTGCACTGTTTATTTGAAATATTTTTTGAATCGAAATTCCATATGAAATACGAGATTTAATAACTCTCGTATTGTTTTAAAACATTTTTGATAAATATGCAACACAGAAATAGGTACACTTGAATACTTGAAGAGCAAATGAGTCGATTGAACCATTGGTTTTAAAACTTCTCCTGAGCGTGTTTAATTATTTTCAACATTATAATGGGGAAAGCAGAAAAAATCAAATATAAATTTTTAATAGTAAACATCTAGTTTCAAGGAAAGTATCCAAACTGTTCTAACAGGATCTGGATTTCCTGCCTATTTTTAACAGATGATCGGACCATCGCCTTGGGCAATGTTCCCAATGTCTTACCAAATATTTGCATTGCACAATGTCGACCTAATTAAGTTTATTGAGAGGTACTCAGCCGACTATAAACCGAACGGGAGACCTCAATTTTTATTTCACTTTGGAATAATATTAGAAAATGTGTACCTTTAATTCGACTTCACTTACATGTTGGATGATTTCGCCCAGTTTTATTACACAATCAGCAAATTTTATCATTAAGTTAATATTTGATTCACACTATACTTGAGGGAGCAGCGACTATTTAATTTAGATTAAATATATGAAAACCTGCTATTAATCGCATATTCGGGGAAAACGCATTTTCACTTACACTTGCTATCTTATCTGTGGGGCACAGGTTGGACTACATTGCTAAGTTATCTAAACACAACATATCGGCAAATACGGAGAAATAATTAATTCGACTGGATGGCAGCATGAAAACAGAATATTAATGTGTAAGCAACAAGATGGATGAGAAAATTGAGAAAATAAAACGATGAAACCAACAAAGAAACAATCCGCATATCCAATGGATATGACCGAAAATATATTGGCAATTCTAATGTAATTATTTAATATATAGATGTAAATTAACTCTTCACTTTACTCCAGTTGAGCTTTTTCTTCTTATTTTACTAGACGAAAACCATCAAGTGTTTAATTAAATATATTCGAGACGTATGCCTGTAGAAAGCCTTCATCAATTTTGGTGGTAATGTTCACTGTATTGACTGTATTGATAATGCATAATGTATTGATGTTATTGAAACTTGGTATTTTAGCCTTGGAGAGAGCATTGACACACCTAAATTATATCGATATTTCACACTAATCAATCTCCGATAACCACCAGTTGACAATTCATATATCATTTTCAAAAGTTGCTATACAATTATATTATCTGGTTCAAGTAATACTTTATATTTCACCAGGCGTCTCCATCAGTGATAACATGCTTTGACCCATTCAGACGTGGTAATGAACTTCTAATTGCCATATTTTATCGATTTGGAATGCTCGAAAGGGCTAAATTGGGACGAACTTGAATTTGGGTCAAAAATGAGAATATTTTAATAATTAAAAACTTGATACATTTTTATTTGATGTGGATGTCGAAGTTCAAAGACACGGCAATTTGCCTTAATAATAAAGATGTATGGATTATAAACCAACGAACAGTGTCGCCCGTATAAGTTAACCTAACAATCCCAGTGGAATTAAATGAATATACATTAGTTCCAAAATTAATGTAAAAATTGTTCAGTGTCGCAAAAAATTGATTGTTTTTCAAATAATTTTTAATAATGAAAAAACACTTCACGATCACATTTTCTATTTTAACAGTCATAATATCAAAATAATTAACTTCAATTAGAGACCAGAAGTAGAGATAGATGAGTGATAAATAATTATTTAATTTCGTTTAATCGCTTAAACTTTCTGTTTGCTATTTCTCCGATTCTAAGGAGCTTGAGTTCAAATAAAATAAGTCTTTAAAACAAGGCACTTCTAACCTTCTCCGGAAAAGTCTTTTATGAGCTTTTCTTTATCTCGCCACCATTCCAGACTCAATTATCGGGTGTTTACTTTAAGCGTAAAATGTATCAAATTCTACTGTTTGTTATGTTTCTTTCATGTGGTAGCTTGAGAATGACCATAGATAGTATTGTAGACGTTATAGGGATGAGCTGTTCTGGTTAGTTAGGTAATGTATGCTAGGCAGATTTCAACCGAGGCTTGCATTGAAGAGATGTCCGAAACGAAAAATATAAGCCGAGTTTTAGTAAAATAACATGGAAATCCTATGGGCTAGTGTAAAAAATAGTACAATCTTAAATAGCCGATTCCAAAGCCGAAAAGGAAAGTGGTCTATTGCTAGTGACATTCTTAAAACCATCCACTTAACGGACAGATTAAATAACTGTTTTCCGTTTCGTAAAGCCACTTAAATAACGTATTTCTATAAATAAAAGTTTTGCTCTGATATAAAGAATTAAAAAATGCGCCTTATTCTCATTGCTTACAATAAGATTCGTATGATAACCCATTTACCGAAATCCTACGCAAGACGTTCAACTCATCTATTGACCGTTTGGTAAGTCCCAGACGGTTCAGCTTCGAACATTAAACCGGCAGAATGAACAAGCGGTTCGTTTTTTTTTCGTGAAGAAATCGCTTTTTTAATATTTTTTTAGGACCCTTCTAATGATGACCGGTTTTTCGACCGACGACAGTTGTTGACCGATTCCCCCGAGCCAGAAATGTTAACCTTCAGCTAGGTGGTCACGGTGCAACCTGCACAAATTGTTAAATTCTTTCGAACACAAAGGATCTTATCTTCAATTTATCAGTCATATATTAAACCCGTTTTAATGTTTGTTTTGAGGGCAAACGATCCATGAATTCAAATGAAGCTTTCCACATATTTGATCACGTTTTGATTTACATTCATTTAATTCTTAGAATCCATCAAATCATTATCAGTGGTTTATTTATATTGTGTTAACATTTTTTTAATAATCAGTTCATTCAGTGAAAGAAAATGCATCACGAACAACGCTTTCAATGTTGCAATCAAATTAAAACGTGCAATAAATATGCTGGTGCCAAAAGCAGTTCGTCAATAAATAAATCTCTTGCCACCGATGCAATTAGTAATGCCATATAAAAATATCGTTATTGTTTATTATTATTCTTATGGGCATTGACCTTTCAATGTGCAAATGAGCGAACATTATATCCGGTGTATATTTTCAATTGATAACAAGTAACGCCAAGACAGAATAAGTTTCGCAACACGAAATTATTTTGCAATATTTAGATGACCGATGCTATTCACTCTGATGTTTCCACACCCACACATTGAAACGGCATTGCGAATGTAAATAAATAATAAATTATAATTGTCATTGTGAATCGTGTATTGCTGTCTTGTCTAGCAATGTTATTGATTTATTACTCTCTCATTGTGTTTTTTTTATTAAGGGAGCTGTTTTAGAATGTTCATTTCTCAACTTGGATTGTTGATTTTTGTCATGAATTTTTAAATTTGCTTAGTATGCTCGGTGTATAATATCAATTTAATTAAGTGAAAATCGAGTAAGAAGAGCTCCAAGTTAGCTGCCTGTTTCTGCCACAATTGGTGCGATTGTTTTTACCTTGTGGATGTCTTAATTTTAATTATTTATTAGATATTCAATCGGAGCTTATCTTTATACAAACTCATGTTAATAGAACAGTGTAATTGACTAGTGAAATATTTCAAAAGTAATTGGCTTTTTAAACCATTTAGAGAAATTAGTTTAATATGGAGTTTTTTCATTTCTAGTTAGCCTATACTGCAATATTGTAGACATGCTTTTCTTTTTTCATACGCTAAATCTCTTATTTCGTTGGTAAACCATGGCTTTGATACTTTTGTTGCATTTAACTTAATGTTCTTAACTCCTATACTTTCTTTAGCCGCCTGTAATATGTTCTATTCTATTTTGTCCAGACACTGTTTAGAATTCCTCTTTTTTAATGAATTTATCGTGAATCTCTCTTCTAGTCGTTCTTGGTAAAGCCACTTCGTAGTTTGGTTCTCTGAAGACTATATTTAACTTGTTGGCATATTTTTCTTGTTTGTTGGGATCTTAATGGGAATTAAAATTTTGCCTAGCACTAATTTATGATCTGATTAGTATTTTAGAGTTAACCGTATACTCATTATATTTTTTTGTTTCAGGTGAGAAAAGATTAATAATTATAGGCGACAGCGAAACTAACAGTGGTAAGTTGCGTGTGTTGAAAATAAAGATTAATGAAGATGGTGTTTGACGTAGTTTTTAATCAGGTTTAATGCCAACGGGTGTAGTTTGATGCCGGTAATTTGGATTTGTATATTTTTATTTTAGCTACATAGCAAAGAGGGAATATTTTTTTCTTTAGTTTGTACTATTACTTATCAAATATCAATTTTTCAAATATTGGTCTGTCGCAGCCAAGGGTACGTGCACAACGGCATCAGACAACAACACAGGCTGGGCGATGCGATGCTGAAAGTGGACAAGCGATGCGGGCTATCCCATATAAAACGCGATTTTTTTTAGTGCTCTCAGTTTTGGGTTAAAGATTGGCTGGAGAAGTTATCTATTAAAATGAGTTTTTCCTCACTTAAAGGAGCGGATTTTCGGTTCGGTGTTATGTATATTATGGGCCGGATAGCAAGATTTTTGGTTTTACCTTGGCAGACTTCTAAAACATCGGTGTTGTCCAACGACTAACTGCTTCGCTAAATTCCTGTTTGTCACTCGCCTTAGTAACTGAAAAAATCATAGAAAATTCCAGAAATTTCCTAAAGTGAGTTTTTCAAGTAAGCGTGACATAACTCATGTTTTAACGTCCAAAATTTTGTCCGATCGCCGACAAAATACAAACTATTTTGTCTTCAATCGCATCGCTACGCCCAGCTCGGCGGCCAGTATGCACGTACCCTAAATATGCTATACGTATTTTTTAATGAAATATAACTAACTTTCGATCAATCAAAGTACCTACGTACAGAAATCTATGAATAATAAATCTTCATCCAAAAAATTATAGAAAAAATAGGAACAAATTTAACAGTTTATGAAGTAAAACATTTAATTTGTAAGCACTAAAACATCACTGTCTGATTGTTTGCAATTAAACCAAGAATTCAAGAAGAAAATCCCATAACTTGTAGTTGAATGTAAGAAAATAATTCTATGCACTTATTTGCATGTAGATGAGAAAAGTAGCTAAACTAATGCACTTAACATATGCGGCGGCAATCAGCGTTTGTTCAACACACATTAGTTATGCGAATGTTCAAATACTTTAATACTGGTTTTGAATATTTAAGATGATGGAATTCGCAATCTAGATCGGTCATTAAACATTGAAAAATTAACGCATTGTTCGGCAATTGTGCGTTAATGGAAATTTTGCTATTCACTTGATGGAAGCTTAGTTGAAATCACGCTAGAATGAAACATTAGTCTGTTATATATTTGCTGATTTATGTATTTAATTAAAAAAATATTTAAAATAGCGGATATTTAATGAACAAGTTTAATTTATTTTGCTACAAAATTTCACGCTCCAAAATACTAATAAAAGTTTTGATCAATAATATTAGGGATGCGTACGTATAGGTGAGAAATTAAAGCTCCCATGAACAATAAATTAGATAAGTTCTGTCTGATTGAGGCGGATTCTTGTTTTCAAAACATTTCTGTTGGGTAGTTTGTTTTCTTCAAAAATTTCAGGAAATCCAGTGTTTTTTTAAAGAAGAAGAATAAATAAGGAAATTATGTCTTGGTTTGGTTTTGAAAAAAATAGTTGCAAATCAAGTATTGAAATATGAAAATCCGATAATGTATTCTTTTTGGGTCATATTTACTTGTGATAAGGCCTCGAATTTCGACTGTCTATTAGAAGGCCCTGTTAAAAAGGGGAAAACAAGTAAAAACATATTTGACGGCAATTTGGTGAACGTAAAACAATCCAGCAACTAATCAAGGATTTTAATTAAAACGCTTTCGTAATAGATTAGTTTTGAGATGAAGCTGATGCTTGACGTCAGTTTTGGAGCAAACTCAAGCCTTTTAATTATGAACTTTTAACAACCGATGAAGCAATGATCCATAACTGTAATGCAATCCATTGCGTGCGTAACTCTTAGATATATTCCGAAAAATTCCCATGTTGAGTAAAAACGAAACAACTATTGGATACATAAACGGTGGGTGATACGGTTATCCGCGGAAATAATTTATTTCGTAATTGCTAAATTTCTAATGTTCAGTGTGCTAGTCATTAATAAGCGACAGTTCCGCCCATGATTGAACCAGGAATCACTTCGACCTATAACTATCCAAATCTATTTATAACGCTTTACTGGAGGCACCTGATTACTCCAGATTATTTCACGCTCCCGTTCCGACTAATCGTTCTCATCGTTATTATGCATTTCTATTAAATTCCAGTTGCTACCAACTAATAATAATAACGCATTTTTATGCCACAACTCGACAAGTCATTAAATGCATCCATAAAAGTTTTTCTTCGATTTCGTAAATGAAGAATGCGGTTTTATCGTGGCTTTTTTAATTATATAAGATGTAACGAACTTCGCAGGAAGTGTCGATTATCATCGTAATGTCTGACCATTAAACCACGACGAGGCATGGCTTAGAAATTGCAGGAAAAAAATTTCATTATATTTATTGTGTTTCGTCCAAATGGGAGTGAGACTGGGAAATTTGAAATGAAATAACAATTGGGAATGTTCCGTGCTTTGCTATCAAAAACTGTAACTGGAAAAGTTCCACAGTTTTCAAAAATATGTCTTACGGCGAGTTTGAGAAAACTCAACAGTGAGGCAGGTGGACCAAATAAGAAGTCCAGAAATGGTTTGGTGTATTATGGCCTTAAAATATAGACAATTGTCTTCATTTGCAAACATTGCAAATTTGCGTATTAAAGAGTTCTTTCGGATAAAGTTACCTCGTGAAAAAACAATTTTTTAAATGATTTACACTCAATAAAGCGAGAAATTTATCTTCAGATGAGTTGCCATCTGAAACCGTTAGTTAAGCCAACACGAGACCATTGACTAAACAGTAAAAACTTGAAAATGAGTCCTTTTAGGAACAGGAAAAAATGAATACTAGGGTCATTTCACTCAACTAAGTAGGTAACGGACATCTGAAGGTTTTGTGTGAGTTCTCAAATTACTTCGCCCAACCAAGCCTATGATGTATAAGAACCTTAAAGCGGCTGAAGAATTCAGGTGAGGAAAGTGCATAAGTTGAGTGCTTTTGGATTAGAAAACCAACAAAATAAGGAAGCCATAGAAAGAACCAAACATGGTTATTCATACATTTTCTTATAACTTTAGGGCTGATTAAGACTGCAGGTGTTCCGCTGACAAACACTTTAATTTAATTGAAGAAATATCAGCTGCAATACTGCCGCTCTTTCACAAACCGTTTTCAGTACGTTGGTGGATTATTACTATTAAACAATTAATGTTGAAGATGTTACATAATCACAATTTTCTCTTGTCGCATTTGGCCTGAATTATCTGTCCAGAAGCGACGTTAATTGAATTTATTTTTGATTATTATAGTATGATTTAATCATCTGCTAGTGTATTGTTAAGAATTTAACAATGTTAGATTATCATTTAAATTTTTACATTTATTATGTTCTGAAAGTTACAGTCAGATTTTTTTACTTGATTCATTTACAATGCTTATTTAAATACATTTGTTAATGGTGCTATTTTCGTGTTTTATTAAGATGTTTAGCTTATTTGGTGGTGGATATTTATTTTTTAACTTAATTTTCTGCTAACCATTATTTCGACTCATGCATATTATTTTATCTGCGTTTTTATGTGTTTCTTTTATTAGCACTTTCCAACTTTGGCTAAGTCAACTTAAATATATATTAATAGCATTTAGTTGATAAGTGCCATAATTAGCAATTCTTTCTTCTAGGAAGTAATTTTTATGGGAAAATTGTGGGAAAAAACATTCTGTTAATATTCTTATTACAAATTATTAGAAAAGTTCACGCGAAAAAGTTTTTGTATCTACAATAGATTCGTTTTCGTTTTAATGCCGAATATTAATGTTGTTCTTTCGCTTAATATAATAATAATTGAAAGTTATTTTAATGGCACTACAAAATGCATCAAATGCTTTGCTTTGAATGTCTCTTTTACGATATTTCTCGAATGCATCTAACGAACAGCTAAATCACATTTCTCAAATGTTTGCAACTAACCAGCTTTTCCTCCACCTTTAAATTGTTATGCATTTCCCCCTCACTAAACGTGTTCGATGCAGTTCCACATCAAATGGTCAAAATCTGTTTTAAAAAAAACCTGCACTGCCAGTTGGGCCAGGTTGACATCCTCCGCTTAGTTTCCACACCCTTTTTCTATAATCCCCCTCGATTTTTTCTGCCCGGTTGGCCACGTGTAGTCGCTTTTGTGTGACTATCGCATTAAATATCTAGACCAATCAATAATCTCTACTTTAAGCAAATTTGCCAACAATTCTACGTGTTAACGTAAGACAAAGTCTAATGAAATTAATTCAAACAAAAAGACGGATTAAAAATGATAAAAGTTTACCAACAAGATACAAAAGGCAGAATGAGAACTATGCAACCAAACCCTAAATCCAGTTGCGGCTTTACTGGCGGTAGAAATGTAAAATATATTTTTATTTCCATTTTGTCTCATTTATTTTGTTATGTAATGCACATCATACATATGCATGCACAATGTTTATGTAAACCTAAAAAATTAACATCACAACAATTTTGTTGAAAAATATTTCCAGAAAGTAAAATTAAGTTGATTATTATATTTTCCTTCTTTAAAAATTGCAATAAATCAGGCTCGAGTTGCTGAAAACTCGGTAAATTGTTGGAACTCGAATAAGTCAAATCAATTTAATTTCGAGTTTTCTTTAGCCTGATGTAAGTGGTTAATGTAATATGTAATAACGTCTTGGTGTGATTTCATAACTAATTCATTAGCAATGAATTATTCAGCAAATGAAAAAGCTTTGCATTACTATATGATTAATCAAGAATGAATGCCTTAAGCAAATTTATCACATTTACATAAAACATGTATTGAAATAAACATGTTTATTCTTAGTTATCAGGAAAACAACGATTTTGTTTGTTGGCTTAAAACAAAAATTGTTTTTTATATGTAAATTGAAGATTGAAAATTTAGCTTACTTTTAAGTAAGTTCTATTTAGTTAATTTTGGCCATTATTTCATTTGAATTCACACTGCGACTTTAAGCTTCTTTAGGATGCTATAAAAAATTATGCAGGATATAATAACATAATAGAAGCGATAATTACTATTTACTTTAGTGGCTTTTGACAAGCTGTTGTAAATTGAGGCCGAAGCAGGATCAAACGGGATCTCCGTAAATTGACAGACACTGTTTGCTTAGGGTAAGAATTACTTACCTAAATTACAAGCCATATAAGGCGTGGACAGCATGCAATTAACTATCTGGTGATGTTTAACATGAATTTGTGCTACCTATTGCGGAAATAATTTAGATTGACAATTTAAAACTCAGCGAAAGCAATGCTACTTAATTGTATGCTACGTGAATACTTCAATCGTCCCCATTTGCCGCATGAAAGTATTTTTCTTAATCATTAATCTGAAGCAAACATCCAGGTAATGCAGCAAAAAATTGTATTAGTGTTTCGTAATTAAACTGTTTGAATATACAATATTTCAAGACTCATTTAACATTGGCATGCTTCAACGATTGATGTAATTATTAATTTAAGTGGCTTTACATCTCTCTATTTGTAGATTTAAAGGATTGTTTTCCAGCAATTTCGAGTCTAAATAATTTTCGACTCACACGCAAGCTTTAAACGTGTGGCTCTTGTGTTCCGTTCAACCTGCCACCGTTGACGCGATCTAGGGATAATTGTCTATTGTGTGAAATTCAGGTAGGAAAATTAATTAAAGTTTTTTTCTGGGCGAGACACCTTTCATTTACATTGGGGCTTAACTGAAATTCATAGATCCGACCCCAAAAAAAAACTATTTGAAACTGCCGCAATTTACAGAGGTGATACTGTGTATATCACTAACATTAAGTAAGTGTTGAATCAATTAATTAATTTAAGAGAACAAGGGCAAAGTTACGAAATTAAAGAAATGTTGACATTTTGTTGGATGAAGATGGTTTAGCTCAAAAGTATTCATTAGATTTTTGCAGCTAATTGAAAGAAAGGATTTAATCAATGAGTTGCTGGCACTGAAAAACCACAGGGTAAATGTCTAATGAAGAAAACAATATTCAATTTGAAGAGAAAAAGTTGAGAATTTCTGCAATATTTGTTATTGGTTATTTTATATGCTCAAAAGTTGCAATTAGATTTTTGCAATTTTATTGCGTTTCAAAATTTTCTTCTTTGGTTCACGGCAACAGCAAATTAGAAGAGGTTATTTACAGCTTAGTTAATCTACAATTTAATAGCACTGAAAAAAAAACAACAAAAAGTTTAATCCAGGAAACAATATTCAAATTAAATGGAAGAACTTCAACTTTCTGCATTATTTTTGAATTGGCTGTTTTATATGCTCAAACGTAGTGCATAATTAGATTTTTACATTTTTATTGCTTTTCAAAAATTTCTTTGATCCACGGCAGCCGCTAATTAATAGAGGGAATTTAGATGTTTAGTTAATCAACAATTTAATGGCACTGAAAAAACGGAAGAGAAACGTTTAATTCAGAAACAATATTCAAATAGAGAAGATGAAACTTGAAACGTATCATCGTGAGCGCCGTCTAAGGTTTCTGATAAAAGTATGTACAGATTTTGAGATGTGTTAATCCCAGACACCCCCAAGCGCGGTTTCGAACCTATTAACTAAACTATTAATTGTTAGTAATAAATAAAAACTATTGGTACGCTGATGAATTAAATAATCAGAAACATGTTATAGCTTCAAAAAAAAAATTTGAGATATTTATGATCAAAATGTGATATTTTAAAAATGAATGAATTACAAATTATTACTTAATATTTTTTGGTACTTTTTAGGTTGATCAACACTTAGTTGATACTCATTATTAATTTTAATTTATTCTCATTTTTTATAAATTCACTGATTTTTTGTTATTTCATCAAACTCAGTACTTCTCCAAATTTTTATGTTGAACTCTTATAAACTGCTTAGACGATCAGGAAGTTTGTTTTAACCGCCCGTTTATAGTATCTCAGATTGGATTAAGATCCGGGCTTGTGACTGGCATTGTTGGAATATTAATAGATGTTGTAGAATTGTACAAAATATATTACATGACGTTTTAAAATGTTAAACATCTTCGATTGCATCTGCATCAAAACGTTAATAAGACAGACACTGTTTCACAAATGTGAATATTCCTTGATCAATGGGATAAGAAGAATAATGAAAAAGGCAGCAAAGAGCAAATGGCTAAAGCTCTAAATCTAAAGTGATTTGCGAATGTTCCTTAACCGCTTCTGTTATTACAGACTTATGAAAGTATATATTTGGTTCGTAGTAAACTTTCTGAATAGTCGCCGCTCCATGCAAAAATAACACTCATAGTCGATTATGAAAATAAAAACAAACATGATGAATTAAAAGAATCATTAACATTCTTTTCAGATCCTATTAAATTTGAAACACTGATTTGCGTTGTTTTCCATTAGAAGCCTATTGCGGATCAAGTGCAGTTAATACTTGGGAGTTTGAAGTGAATTGCAGATAAATGAATTAAATAGAGTTTGAATGCATTCATTCATTCATTGATTGTTCGTATTTACCTGATATCTGACATTACAGTTAGCTTTGATTCATTGTTCTTGTCGGAGATGGTAACACGTGTTGTAAGTCATGGCTGCTTGCTAATGCGGTATTTTGATTGATCGAATAAGAAAAACCACAAATTTTTTCATGACTATGCAAATTAGAGACATTATAAATCGAACAGGCTAAGGAGACAGGTGAATTTTATGTATTATTTTTACTTGATTTTAGATACGAATCATGCAGGCTTTAGTTTATGCATAAAAATAATTACAGTGTCGATGCTCGAATATTTAATAACCCAATAATCAGATCCACTTCATGCATCAATTTTCATTCAAGTAATTGATGTAACTAAGTGTTCTAGGTCATGTCAGATTCGTATTAGGCGTAGATTTATCATAATCATTAACGGATTCAGATTATACTGTAAAATACTCAATTTTTATTATCGCAAATTCCATTTAACTTAATTAGTGACAATTGTCCGATTGTTTTTGTATCTCGAGCACTTGTCGGCAGATTGTTTTATCTGAATACGGTAACAAAGTGGGTCGTTAAACGAATTAAGCAACTGCAAAACACGTTCGCCGGAATGTGTGTTTTTTTTATGTACCATCAGAAATCAATTACCATTTTCAGGCTTCAATTGGCTCGTCTTTGCCTGATCAATACGGAAAAATATATAGTTGCTATAAATAATTTTGTAATTTTTACAGATAAGTATGACCCTTCCTTAGGAGTGATGTTAAGTCACCTGAGTAAGCAGTTACCTAAATACAGATCGTCAAGGGTAAGTTCTATGGATTCAGACGCTCAGACTAGGCACATTCATCTCGGCTTCTTATTGGCTGCATAGACCATCTATGTTCAAGCAACCAATTGTTTTTAAGTGCTACACCTATTTTGAGTTTCATTCCAAAGTAGACGTACTTACAAACCGATTTTTTTTCTCTCACTTTAAAGCTTACCGTTCTGATCTGAATTTGTCGAACCCTTGGTTGTTGATTTTTATTTGACTGTCTTATTTAGTTCTATGCGATGCGAATATTTCTCCTTCAGACTGGACCAGAAGTCTTTCCAATGGTCTATTGATTGGTCATTGCGGTTTATTTTCAGATCAGCACCAAGATTTGGGGTTGGGCTATAATGAGTTAGCCCAACTCTTTTGTTACAAAAATGTTTGCTGTGGTCTTCTATGCTAACTGGATACATGAGTTGGATAAGGCAGAAGCATGAACGCCTGTGTTAGAAAGGGAACGAACACGCCAGATGTAATTTGAGTCTGCTGAGCGGCATTTAGATGTGAAAAAGTAATGATCGAAAGCAATCTTTTCGTGTTTGGTCGCTGTTAATCGAAGCTCCGCCTAGAACGTCGACTAGTCGGCTTATTTACACTTGGTATTTTGCTTCTCTTTTCAACGTAAGTTTTCGAAGATCTGCCTTGTTTTTCGCATGGATTCTTCCATAGAAATAAATCGTGTGCTTCATCGGTAATTTCTCATTGATGCGAATAAAGGAGCGCGTTTTTCTGTTACGCCATATAGGAATTCTAATCTACCAAAAACTCTTTTGGGACTAAAGCATCACTTTCGTTTTAAACAGGACGTGAATGAAATACTCTAACCTTTCCTTGTAAACATTGTATTTTGCATATAAATTGAACTACTTAAAGGTTTCTGAAAGCGAATTCATTTTACCATTTTCAGCACATATTCCTCAAGTTACAACATGATAATTATGGTTGGAATAACGAATACATTCCCGTAATTCCTTGTCAAAATGAAGAGCTAAAAATATTATTTTCCGAAAAAAAGTTATGCAAATCTCATAATGCACCGAAAAATATGACACCTGTTTTTGAAACATTCTTCTTCTCATTCATTCTCGTTCAGAAATTTTTTTTGCTCATTTCAGACAGTTTTGCAGGAGAAAAAATCGCTTAAGTCTGCACCACATTTTAGCTTCTACCATTTGCAGCCAGTGTCGCAAGAATATTTTTCTGGTGAGACAGCATTACAGATTACTTCTGTGTAATTATATCATTTAAGCCATCTTAGTTTTAACATTATACATTAAAAGTATCTTTGCAGAATAGTACACGTGTAAAAAAAAATGTCCGAATACATCTTCTAAGGTAGATGTAATTAGAATTTCTTCTATCCCATTCAACGTAAATTAATTTCCTTTGAGAAACCAATCACTTTACAGTTAATATGCAAGAGCTCAACTGTCTCACAGACACTATTCTTGTTGTCCAAAGTGAATGAAATATATGACTGTGGAACTAATGTTCTTCTAAAGTGACTTCAAATTATTCTCCTTAAATCATCTCAGCCTGTTCCTGCTCAGCCAATATGAAGAACAAACCATATATTTCATTGCGGTCTAGTATGTATGTCTCAAGGGAATATAATAATTGATTTCACATTCTAGAAATGACAGGTGGATATTTCCCCAGGATGATATTCTCGAGGTATGTATTGTAAATGGGAGACTCATGGTTGCAGTGCATTGTCGATCATCCAGGCACAGTTTACTGCATATGGCAAAGGACAAGAGAAGCAATTTAATTTAAATCAGCAAACATTTACATTATTTTAAAACGCACATGATTTGTACCTGCGTGTGAGGAAAACCAAAAACAAGAGACTTTGAATTTAGTTCCAATTGTGGACACCCGCCAGCAACTTTGCCAATGCAAATGATTTCCATCTGTAAAAATGCGAGGTTTCTAAAAAACGTAAATGTGAGAAAAATCAGCACGGACACCAAAACATCTGGTTACTTTTCTTCTAATCAACATGCTAAAGCTCGCAGCAGTTCCGAATTATAGAATTTCTTGTTTCACCGGAAAAAATGACGCAAAACTGCCTCGAATCCAAAAATCTGGCTTTGTTATCACTATCCGTAAAATGCATTCGAACGTTTCCTGCCTCTTAAAACGTCCATACTCCGCACCCAATCCCAATGTCAATAGACCCATTACAGACCCGCGTTTCTACGAAAGCCTCATGTATACTAACATCCTATAAAAGGCTCATAAAACAATAAAATGTTGGGTCGAAACTTGGTAATGTTTAGCTTGATGGTACGCGAGGGTCCGGCAAGTGACTCTTCAGATCGACATACTGAAATCCAAAATGTTTCTTCTAAGTAAACCTGTTGAAAGTGGATTTATTTACAGCTTCGCCATAATTTATGTTGGAAACATTTGCATTTTTTATTGGATGCAAACGAATTGTTTTATCCTCGTTAGGGACAACTTGCTGAAGAAAAATAGAGCTTATAGATATGCTTGATTTGGGTTGTTTCATGGCGCCACTAAATGATTCCATCGGCCTTTGTGCACGTTCTTATTTCGAATCTATTTACATATGTACACTATATACACAAAAACTAGACTCAACAGCATAGGGATTTGATTACGAAGTATACTGGACTGTTGCTTTGGATATCTTCAAATAGGGAACCACAGATTCTTCAGCAGTAAATTCTAAGAACATTATTATTCTTTTAAGAATCTACATTTTTTTTGGTTAGTCTTTGGTGCTAAGCTGAGAAATGTGGGAAAAAGTAATAAAATCAAGTCGAGTTTTTGACAATTGAGTTCTTCACAGACTGATTCAAAGGTAGTCTAACAAATTTTTAATATTTTTGAAGAAAAAAGGGTGTACCACTGATTTATTAAAAAAATAATAGAAGTGGATAGTCATAGTTGGAATTTACTTACAATATTAACGTATACAAACTAATGGCTCATAAGTGAAACTTCAGGACGTGCGATAATTTTTTTGCTTAAAAATTTATATAAAATACCATTTGCGAAAAAAACTCAAGATATATTTTTTGTCTAGAATTGAACAAGCAATGAAAGGAAATACTAATTGTTTGATAAATCAGTGGCGCCATTATTGTCTTCAAAAATATCGAATGCCTCTCCTGGTGAACCAAAAAAATGTTTCATTCAACAGAAACGTGGCCAGTCGATAGCTATTGTCATCTGCAAATCTTCATTAAAATATCTCCAGCGATTTCCGATAAATTAATAGATTTTTATATCTTACAATGAAACCGCAACACTCGTATTTTCGTAAAGATGCCTAAGTACCGTTGTTTATCAAAACATTCGATCTTAAAATAATGCCAGCAATCATATCTTCAAATTTGTACTTTTGAATAAACTTGTATACTAATCTAAGCTTTTTGTGCAATTTCAGTTGCTAATTAATAAATACGTATTTAAGGTTAATCGATCTTTTGAACACTGAATGAATACTCTAGTAAAACACAAAATTTGCTGCGATTGAAAACAAATACTGTACAAAATTCTAATATAGTAGAGCCATAATGCCTCTCACTTGAAAAATGTATCGGGAACAAATTAAAAGAGAATTCAATGGTATTGTACTGTTACAATTTGGTACATTCCAGAACGCACTTTTTTAGTCTACGTCACCAGAAACAAATAATTTTCAGTTCGACCTTTTGGCACTAAATACATTATATCTCAAAATAGACTCAACAGATAACAAACATATGACAGTGATAAAACTGGCGATGAAAAAACCAATGAGCATCGGCAAGATTAATGTTATCATCTCCAGTAATCGCTTGGTTTCTTCAAGTGTGTGTCAGGAAATAGTTGTAATGATAATTTCGACGCCGAAAAATTATTCGTAGATTGCATCTATTTGGGAAAAAAGACTGGGCAAGGCAACGGGGCTCTAATGTATTTCATTGAAGGGGAAGAAGACAGAGGATTAGGGTGGTAGCCCGACTCAAACAGAGTAAACCAGATTGGTGCTCACAGTGGCGTAGCGCCGCATCACCAAATGGAAAATAAAATTCCTTTTTCTCTCCAGAAGTTAATGATACGAATATAACACCTTGAATGAATTCATAAAACTCTTTTTCATAAAAAGTTTACATATTATGGCCTTTAACATTAATTACCCACATATCCGCCCCTTTGCCATAACTTTTGTTTTATGATGGCGCATTCCACATTGGGTACTACCCAGATAGTTAGCCATTTATTATAAATTGCTATTTCGCTTGCTGCTTGATTAACCAATCGAACATGGGTATTTATCGTAGAGTACCTCTACGAATATAAAATAAACTATATAGTCAATGTTGTGAGAAGGAACCATTACTTCGGCCAGCTACTGACTAGTAGTAGCAATAAAATCGCTTGGCATAATAATAATAATTGTTTTCTTAGGTAATTTATACAATGCTAAATAATGAGGTTATCGGTGTAAACATGCCATTTTAAAATTGAATGTTTAATTGTTCATTAGCATATGAGTGAATTATTGTTTGTTTGACTTCAAGAGTTAATTTGCAACAGTTTTTCCATATCAACTAGCAAGTTGCTTGACTTCAAATTGGTTTGTTCAGCATTATTAAATACTGAAGAAATAGCAAACGGCATAATATGTGCCCACGCATCTATAATCCATCTTCTCTCTCTCAGCTTCTATTTGTATTTTGAAGTTTATTCCATATTTAATTCGTGCTTTGTTTTGTGCCCAATTTATAATACATGGTTTGTTTCTGGAATTTTTGTTGTCTTCTTTTATTTTAACCAATTATAAAATGTACATTTTACTCGTTCTAATGCGTTTCTCGCTGTGGAGTTCAAATAAGCTTTAAATCGAAAATGCCGAAATGAGAATAATGCAAGCACTGATTTAAAGTAATGAAAATTCATCACTACGTTAATGCTACATTTATATTTTCCATTTTCATTAATTTTATGGAAATATTCATAATCAAATTATAATGATTGCAAACTGTAAATAATGGCAGAACAATATTTGTGCGAATTTAAATTGTATTCTTTGTGGTTTAGCTAGTTTGCGGGAGAGGTGAAATGTGTGCAATGTCGTTTTGCAATAAACAGTTAACTGAGTTCTTACCAGCGGTTATAAATTCTCGGGAAAAGCAAAGACTTGTATTATTATTATACAGCCATCTGTTTGAATTTTATTTTGAAACTGTCGCCCCAAGAACATTTAGATAATTTCATTTCTGGCATTGTTTTATTTTATTTATCTAAGTTGTCATCAATCATTTACTTTGTTGTCGATTCGTTTCACCAAATTTAATACTAACCAAAGAAAATATGTGAAACTAAATATTTCTAAAATATCTAGAGTAAGTAGACTAGAAGGAAAAGTAGAAATTCAATTTGGGCGACTAATTAAGTGAAAATTTGGCAAAATCAAATAAGAAATTAAGAAAAAGAAAGATAATATTCTTCATTAACCACGAGGAGCACCTGATGTAAAAAAATTACCAGCCATTTGACTAAATAAAGACGAGTTTTGCTTGTTACTACCAAAAATGAACCAAATTGCAAATAATTCATGCAATGACAGCATGTAATTAATGCGAAAAAAGCTAAATCCAAACCAAAATCTAATCTGTAGTCTTATTTAAATGTTAAAAGGTTAGTTTTAATTTAAACCTCTGATACTGTTTATTCTCTGAATTTTTTTTCAGTTTTTCGTATCTGTTTGTTGTATAAATTCATCATCTGATGAATATGACATTTAAAAAAGGTGATGAATCGCAGGACCAAACGAAGAATGAAATAAAATAGCAATTTTTATTTCAAGCGGATTCCAAGATTGAAGAATAAAAATATGAATAAGCTAAGATCAATAAAAGGATCGAACAATTCGACATTGTAAACTTTTCATATTTAAGTTGAATGTGAATAGGATACCAATATTTGATCGTATTTGGAATAATACAAGAAAAGTGCTCTTGCCAGATATGCTTATCATACAAAAGTGAGTCATCAGAGCTTAAATCATTAGTAAATATGTCTAGGTTTTATAATAATAAATGTTAACTTTATGCTTAAAACTTTACAAAAAGTACAACTTTTTGACAGTTGAAATTTTGAAAGTCAACATACTTTTTGAAAGTCAACATACAAAATGAAATATTCATACAGCTGTATTTCGAAATATGAGTATACAGCATATATATGAAAGTCAACTTGAAGCATGTTGTAATTCGTGGCTGTTTAGAGGCAACCGCTTGGGGGGGATTCGTACTAAAAGACCAAAGTTGCCCAACTTCAACCGCCGGATTGGATATAATTAGAACAATGTTTTTTTTTGTCTCTGTCCTGTAGATTTGTATCTGCTTATACAGATTCGACTTGTTCTTGCATGACTTTTTTGAATTACTTTTCAAAATTAATTGAGGTTGAGGGGTGGTTACTCCAGATGAAATGAGGCTTGTGATCAGTATGAACTTACTGCCTGTAAATAGGTGATCTATTGAACGGTTTTGGGTGCGTCCTATGAAAATTAGATCCCGTGTTGATGATTTCTAATACTGGCGACGAGTCGACACTGATTCCGGCAATAGGCCGCTATCCTATAGAGCGGGTCTTGGTTTTATTGTACACTGTAAATACGCCTGGAACTAGAATACAGTGTGGGTCTCTAACCTTACAGGCCCCTTTGGCTGCCAGTGTAAATTTGACGGCACGGCGCATCAAGTAGGCAGTTTCGTCGATGTGCTTTCGTTATTGTGGAACGTTATTCTTATTATTATTTGTGCTATTCTTTCAAATTTATTTAGTGGCGTTTAATTGATGTGTGCAATCGAGTAGTGGATATATGCGTCAGATGTGCACCAAAGTGGATTATGTGCTTACATTTAAAGAACAGGTGTGTAAATATTGGGCCAATGAGAAGACGGTTTATAGCTCCGATTCATGTGCTTTTTACCTGAAGAGGATGATCGTTTCGTCCTTGATTCTTCTTTTTCCCTAGATTGGCTCCGGTCCCGAAGAACCATCGTCTCTTTAAATGGTTCAAATTAATTAATTTTCTGCCAACTGCGAATCGCAATCATTATTCACTTTCTATCGAGTAATTTGGAATTATTTCCCTTGTTTTCCAGCCAGTTCGGGTATAACTAGGGCGAGCTCTTCAGCGCCAGCAACGCTATTAAGAGTAGGTCGATAAAATGGCAAAATTAAGCAAAATGTGCCCTTGGCTTCCGAAAAACCATTACTGGAGTTATACACGAAAATAACTTCGAAACTCCACAGATCAATATTGAGAATCGACCAAAACCATTTCACATAGTAAAACAATCTAACAACTAAAACATTTTGAATTTTTGTGGCTTGATGGCTGATTGAACTCACTGCGAGACGCGTTGCGCTCGCCGACATTTTTTGTTCCTTTTGTAACACGTACTCACTTGGAAGTTATGAAATTGCCAGAGGAACGATCTAAACAAATCTTTTTTTAGAACTTTGTCGAAACCGACGTGAAACGAGCATGAGAAATGATAACTTTACCGCGTTTAGGCCTGCTAAATAAAAATTAAGCTTTACTTTTTCGGAAGGTTTTCTTGATGGAGTTTAGTGATTAACAATTTTAATGATTAAATGCTAGAAACAAAAGAGCGGGTTATACAATATTATGACAGACGTGAAAAAACGCAAAGATAATAAAATAAATGATTAAACGTTCGTCTAAAACGTCGTTTAAACAGAAGATTTTACGATTACACTTAATGTGTGTCTAGGTTGCTGTTTTTTGTTGTTAAATTGTTGATTATTTTCTATAGGTATTGGAAAAGACATTGATTATTTTTCCAATAATCGGGTTTCTTAGCCCAAACTGACTGCTTCGAAAGAGTTATTATTTTTCAGTGTTAAAAAGATTGGTTACTACGTCTGTTTATGCAGAATAAGACCTTTTACAAACCATTCAACTATTTGAAGAATAGAATCATCTCATTCCACTCAGTAAAATTGGGTATTGAGATTAGAAATGTCGATTATCAATCCGAAAACACTGACTTAATGTCCAATTATGAGTCCAATGTAGCTTGGAATAAACAAGGATTAAGTATTTGTTTATATGCTACCAACCACACTTTTAGTTGTTGATTGTGAAAAGAGGGCGAAAGCCAATAAAGTTCTTAATCGCAGTATGCAAACTAGGAAACCAGCTGTTAAGTAAAGCATCCATTCCATGTTACTTTTTCGTAAATACGATAAAAATCCCCGTTTATTTTACAATATTTCCTTTAACTTGTAATAAATTCATAGATATCATGGACAGTGTTCAGCAAAAAAAAACCAGAAGAACATTGAGTGTTTATTAAAACGATAAGCTTTTAGGATAATTTATACTCTGTTTGGCATTTACATAACTGACATGTTAAATTTGGATCGATCAACACGATATGTTTAATTGGTTCATACCGGCGCTTTTTTACATTCGATCCATAGCAGAAAATGCTACACAAAACGTTCACGGGAAACCGTATGGTGTAGACATCAAAATATTATATCGTTTTTATTCGACTTATGTTCAAAATAAATGCTTAGGACCCAAAGGCTAAACACGTTTTTGTCAAATGATTTGTACAAATTCAGAGCAAAACAATTTAGAGCGCGTATTTTAGTAAGAACAATCCTTACTACGTGTTTTAAAGTAATTGTGATAATCAGAAACTTTCGGGAAGAATTTCTAATATTCTTTGTAACACTCTGTGACTGGACAGTTATTTCGGGAAAATTTGAGTTTCGTTGCAACAGATGCAAAGAAATTTTCGCTTAAATTAAAAAATAATAAAAATATTGCACGGTTTCCGCATGGATTACCACTCTTACCCCTTCTATATAACATAGAATGTTACAACATATGCAAGAATGATTTATGCGACAAAACCAAATGGACAAATTAGCATACATATTTCAATAAGCTGACGACACTGCACGTATTGTACACGACAAACAATAGTGATATAAGTGATCAGGCATTAACGAAAAATACATTGAATTGTGGTTTTCTACATGGAGATTAACATCAAATCCAGCAAAAGATCAACTTTCCTCGAACCACCAAATCAAGGAAGATTCTCCAACAAACTCACTAAACACGTACTAAATAGAACAGATATCACTAAAAGGTCACAATACTTGTAATTGCTAACGTACAAAAAAGTCAACCCGGAATATACCAAACAATAGGTAGATTCATGCTCGACTACGACCACATTAATGAAAGCAAATGCTTCCTATAAAAACAAACACTTACAAGCAACAGAAAAGAGTACATAAGATCAATGACAAGAATAAGAGTCATGTGTGTACGCCCGAACAAATATGACAAGGATTACTGAAAGAAAGACTGCTTCAAAGTGAAGCAAAATGGATTAAAATTAATAACAGGCATAACTGGACCATATTGACACTACTGCAACAATTCTACTAGAATACTTACAAACACATCGAAATACCCAAATAAATTTGCAATCATTTTAAGAAGGCGAAGATCAGAAAAGAAGTAGAATTAAGCATACATGATTTATGTATACAATATATATATAGATATATACAAAATGACAATTGTTGAATTTGAAATATAAAAAAAATTGTAGACGAAACTCTGTTAGCTCTTAAAAACTTTAATAAGACATTAACGTTTCAGTTTCTTTTAATTGTTTTAATACTTATCAATTGGCATTATTTTTTTTAGGTTTGCGAGCGTATGTTTGACTCCGAATTATTTTATATTCACTTCAGCTCAGACCACTCAGTAAACCCTGACAACCAGACAACAACAAACTTGAACAAATCTGAACTAGTTTATGTCTTGGTATCATCATCTCCGTGTAACTTTATACAGCAGATAATTGCTCAAGAAAACATTGTTGTCACAATTTAACTTGTGGCGATATGTTGGATAAAGTTACTCGGTTAATACTATATGTCTTTTTCATTTCCTATGAATTTCTTTTATTATTGTTTCGTTAATCGTAGATCTAGTTAATCTTTCTAGATGTGTGTTTTCCGACGACCCGCGTGAAATTAATGTTTTTATCAAAATTAGTATACATTACTACTGTTTTTCTGAAAATCTAATTCATTTACGACTCTAACACTCAATAAGACAAACGAAATTTTGTTTTACCTTGGAAAACTGTTTTAGGACCTAGAACGCCCTAAAGTAAATATTTTCTAAAATAATGACTCAACTTAAGTAAACTATTCCTTGCGAACCAACCTACTCGAATATTATAAATAATTTAAGATCTCTTGATAAAGGAGCTTCCAACTTTTCACTTTACTTAGTCCATTGATATGTTACTCACATGAAGAATACTTACGTGTGTAAGACGTGTATAATGCGTGTCTGTAAATGTTGACTTCATCATTAATGATGTTTGATAGTTCGAGGATGAAACACAGTCGTTTATTGTTAGCAATATTATAGTTCGGACTTGATATGTGGAGAAAATAGGCAACACTTCCAAACTTTGAAACGCCAATACTCACGAAAGTTTCAATTCTTACACTCTACTCACACCGTCATTCTGTAGAAAGTTTACAGTATATCTTCCATTTCATTTGGAAATTATTTGCATTTTAAACTTAGAAATTTACAATCACAATCAATTACAATCTTTTGAATATGTAACTCTAAATCATTGCTGCAACAAATTGGAAGATGTCCTATGTTGAAAGTGTGTTCGAATGAAAATCAAAGTCAACATTTTCTAAAATCGTGATGTAACCAAAGCAAACTATGCCTTGTATGCCAACCTACTTGAATAATATAAATAATTTAAGATTGTTTAAAAAAAAGTTGTCAGCTTTTTACGAGTCCATTGTAATGTTATTCAGTCGAATACGTAGAATGCACAACAGTTGCATAATGCGTGTTTGGAAGACATACATTTGATACCTTGGTAATAATTCGAACATTCAGGATCATGTCTAGATACATCAATTGATTTATATTTATTAACAAACACCTAAAGGCAAAATTTACCTGTGCGAATAGTAAAAGTAACGTTTCAACAACGAATTATTATTAAGACACGCGTGAATTGGCCGCTAAAGAAAAACGATTAGTCTTGAATCTGAAAGATCATCCACTGTAGAATAACCTGATTTGAAATGAACAGTTACCTTGTATGTTTCTGACTAGAAATTGTACTTAAAATACTACTGCCACCTCGTCTGCACTATCAAAATTCAATTTAGAACCTCGTCATGCACCGATTCAATCATTGTTTGAATACGCGACGCATAATAAGCCCAGTCAACTTCCTCTTGTCTCTGTCCTGGTGTTTTAAATAAAAGTGAATTAAATGCCATTCGGTATTCAGGAACAGATTGAACATGTCTCGTAACTTATTTACTGAGTTTTCTTCTGTTATGGTAAACCGCATCCGTAGGGTTAACGAAATTAACCATCGCTTTTCCAACATATGACTGAAAAGGGATATTCATTAAAGTTAACTTTGCACAAAACCATTATTTCTTCTTGCGTGTAGGTACATTTTCAGTCATTTTTGCCGAGCATAGACCATGTAATTATTATTATAGTATGTATTTGCAACATCACTGAGTCCGTCTACCTGGTCTAGCGCAACAAACCTCTACAAGAACCGGTATGCACTTTCTTTGGCCGATTACATGTTTCTTCATATTACAATAATTAATCTTCAAATTCATTAATCAACTTTCTTTGATCTATCGAGATAAAACCGATGCTTTATTTTCATTTGAAAAAAACTTGTATAATTTACATCTCTCATGTTTACAGATACATGTAGCTTTCAGTGCCAATCAACGCTAAAGGAATCGGTTTCGAAGGATATTTTTCAGCTGTCGTCTGATGTGTTTTGCTTTCATGTTTGCTTCTAGTAGAAGTATTAATTAATTATTATTAAATTGTTTTTAATAACTTTATTAATTACTAATCGCAGTTCGAACTATTCTGCTAAGGTTTTTTTTCTTACGCTATTTTCAGAAGAATTATAATGAATCTACAATGTCCGATGGTCAAAAGCAGTAAAACGTTAGCAAATACTACTGCAAACAGCATTCGAGACGAGGTTGCTGAATGAAAATTTAACTCTTTTTTAAATTTGCGATATAAAGCGCGTAAACATTTCATGTAATATCAAAATGGCCTTATTCTTTTTTGGCGAAGACTTTTCTTGTTAACCTGATACTTTGAAAGTTTCCATATCTTATATGGAAATACTACAATTAATTCAAGATGTACGAAGATTTACGCGATAAACAGGAGGAAAACAATATTCAAGAAATCTTGTTGATTCAGTTGATTGGAATGTTGAATCAAAAGTAATTATGCTAAAGCAGGCTTTTTAAGTTATTTTTAGAAGTATTGAATTTCTTAAAAAAAAATAATTTTTGCACCCTCTGCGCTTCCCTAAGAAGCATAATTATTTTTTTTCTCATTCTGAATACTTTTCAATTTAGACTAAGCGATCTGTCCCTCATTAATTTTAGGCTAAGCTGTGAATCGTTGGTCTTTGCTTCAGAATTCACATTCAACTAATAGCACGCGCATTTATTCTAGATTGCCAATTAATTAACTTTTAAAAGTTACATTCAATATTGGAGAAAACATTAATGTTTTTCGTCAGACACTAATCCGTTGTCTACTAAACGTATGTTTTGCACGATTTTTCCTATCGATATTATTTTACTAGATTGTCGAACGTAAAGTTACGGTTGCTTATATTTTCTCACAATTAAAATTAATATTTAATATTAACAATCAATTAGGCCGAAGCTTTAAATTAGTTTTTAAAAATAACCCCGAAAATTCCGAACTGGTCATCTTAAATGGCAAATTTAGCGCTTCTTAAAGGGGCAAAAACTTAACAAATCTGCATTTCTATTAATTATGTGATATAAACAAGCAAATCATCTACGTTTTTTTTTTTAATAGAATAGTATTATTTACTAAAATTTTAGAACATAGAAATTTTATTAGTTTTTATATGATATAACCTAATTTTTCGTAAAAAAAATTGTAACGGAGCAAAGCAAATTATTTTATCCCATCAGATTATCTGCTAGATCAGACAATTTGAAGTTCAATATATTTCTTTGATCATATTTTTTCTCCTTTATTTATTAATTAGTTAGAATCTGTTTTCTTTTATAGAAAAAGAAGACTAACTGGAACATTGCTGATAATTCTATGGAGTCATTTGCAAAAATATAAAGCATCTCAATTTTGCTCGATTAATGTTCACTTCCTTATGTAGCAGGTTTAAAAAATGAATGCTTTTCATATTATCCCTGTATTGTAAAACCGTTCCTTTACGATGCAATTAGCACTTTTATTAACAGATGTTGCCTACTAAAAGAAGTCAAGTTAAAAAAGGATTCATTTTTTTTAGAAAACGTGTTTATTTATAGCAAACCTCCTTTTCCTAACCGATTGCAATAATTACACTATCGGACTGTTAATTTATAGTTTAATATATATTCTTGTCAAAATTTAACTCAATAATTTATTTTAGATGTCGTTAATATGATAGCCAGATTAGAACCTCTTTTCTTTCTCACCCACTCCACAAATCAAACAGTTATAGTTAATGTATAAATCTTAGGAACTTCGATAACCACATAGAGCATGTTTCATGTTGATAAGTTGAAACTCGTTATTATTTTAATTAGGACAACTGTCGATGATAAATGAGCTAGAAGTCCTAAATCCGTACTAGCGGAATAAGTGTTCAAAGAGAATTACCCATAAAACCAATTACTGTGCTTTTAAGAATACGTCGAAGGAAATCGATCGTTATTATATCTTGACATTGGCGTGGTTTCGTAATATTCTCATTTTGCACCTGGATATACCAATCTACAGCCCAAGCCCGCACATACATATGTACATTTAATACCGGAGATATATTCCGTAAGGTTTTATTACGCTGTAAAGTCCGTTGTAAATGTTTAATTTATCTGTAACTAATCTTGGTGTCGGCAAAGTGGTTTTATTGTTTATTTTCCTATTTGGCCGACTTTATGGTTGTTTTCAGATCCATTGCAATAACAGTAGATAGTATATTGCATATTGTGTGGCTTTTATATTGTGTCCATCAATGTATATACACTGATGTTCAATAATAGAGATTTTTTCAGTGAAAATCTTTGACTCAAAGGTACGACTGACTTTAGCCGGAAATGGTAAATTCTCTATACCTTTTGATTTTCCCATAAGCGCTTCTTATTCTCATTGCCCGTTAATAATTTCGATAACCATTGAAGTTGAAAATGGCTTTTTGTAAACGAGTATCTCAAGTAACAGTACCTGTTTACGCCATTATTTGCCCGGTGAGCAATTATTATAATAATTAATGGAAATGCGGCAATAAAGATTGTAAGTTCATTTCGATGTGTAATGCTTATAGTTTGAATTGAATTATTCAATCTAATTGTAAGCATTGCCGATTCGTTTAAATTATTTGTAGTCTTCCTTTTGCACGGCCGAAGGGAAGACAACGTAAACTTTTAAAATTACCAAAGTTTCAGAAAACGTATTTATTGCACTGCAGTTCTTCAGACTGTTTGTTTTAACTTTAATATTCAGACGTTCGGGTTTATTGCTTTTGCCGATCTGTATTGACTATTCATTATAAGTAATTTCCAGTAACAGTACTTAACCACATACAACGTTCTGATATGAATATTTTAATCAAAGTGCAACAAAAAATTAATTTTGTTTTGACTAAAATATTTAAAGAAAGCTTAAAGAGCTTACAATTTCTCACCTAAGTGTGTTATATTTCTAAATTTTTAATAACCGTGTACCTATACTATACGTTTGCATTACTTGACATCTCAAATTATTTTTTTTTCCTATTGATTTTTATTAGTTCATATTCTACACCGTTTTATTAGGGCAAAGTTGCCATGTGTTTTTCTTTAATCTTGAGTGCTTTTCCAGTTTTATTTGAATTTGCATAAATATACTTATCTACTACCATTCCATATTAACATATTTAATTGAAATCAGATTTTATCTGAAATGTGTAAAGTCTTGAGTATGAAATCTAATTTGAACAGTAACACTCAACAAAAAGTAAAGTTTTTAACCCTGAGTCTTTAACAATTCGACAAACATTTCGTTTCTCCGTTCGTGCTCGAATCAGATAAATTGAAGGATCAAAACCAGTTACAAGAAAAACATCATAACCGTAATTCAGTGCGCGGAATCTTTTTAATATTACTATTAGTATTCCTTATTAATAATACCGGTAATAATGCATTGCATGTCTGCCAACCGTAAAAATTATGCATAAATCGTCAAGGAATCCGCATATACTCGAGTTCACTCAACCAACGTGTCTCATATTCTTCTTTCCTGTTTATTTTGTCGAGTTATGTTAGCGGCTTCTTTATCACACCTTTATCATATATTTCAGTCAAGCGATTTTACTTGGATTTCGATTATTGGCGAGGCAGTTTTTCTCAGTTCAATTACCCACGTTACTTCTCATAACAGGAAATGAAGCGCTCTTATTGATTTTTTTACCGGGTTTTATCAGAAAATGTTTTAACCCATCACTGTGCAAGGCGGCTTCATTATCTGAAGTTATTTGCAGGATTTATGACGGTGGCTTTGAAATGAATATATCCGTGGTGGAGGAACGAAGAGAAGTCGGAAAGTGTTCATGTATTCAAATATTTCAAGTAATTGAAATATCTTTTAATACACACACGTTTGCTCATCTCAAGTGCTTACTTTGCATAATTTAGGTTCCCATTTTTGTCTGTTTTTATATAAACGTTTTGTAATGAAATTTTTCGTTTTTTTGTGTCTTGCTTCAGTGGATTTCTTCTATTATTCGTAAACAAAAACTGGAAATAATCCTTAAAGAAATTCGGCATTTTTATTAGTAGAGTTTGCAAAATGTATACAGTAGAAACACATTCAGGCCCCTTCGAGATGATTTTATTGTTTAGGTAAGTTAGTACGAATAAGGTGCTACAAAAACAAACGCAACTGCGAGTTGGGAAACGTCTAATTTCATTGGGGAAAATGTAAAAAAAACAGATTATTATACTGAGTTAATCAGCTTTGAAAGCTCAAGAATCAGTTTTTGGGAGTTAATAACTGCGTCATTTATAAATTAAATTTTTCGGGTTTAAGAAGAATCTTTCTTTCTGTATTATTTTATGGCAATAAGTAACGTTTCTCATCAAGAAAGTATACATTCAGAACAACTGTTCAACGGGAAATTATTAGAAGCACTATCAGAATTTTTACGAAAATGTACAAATAATATAAATGCGTTTTTAGCTGATAACCTCAATGTTTGTTATTTGCGTTCCCAATTAATTTCATTTGAGCCTTAAACTATCGCTCAATGGCTTTGTGATAAATTTTATAAGATGAGAAATAAGTAATTTGATGATGAGTTTTAATTAATATCGTAATATGCAACGTTTATTTTGTTGTTTCCGAGCAGTTTTATGTGAAACATAAAAAAATAGTATTGGAAATTCGATAAATTACCAAGAAATTAAAGAAAGTTTCAAAAAAATCAAGGGAAAAGCCAATCAATTGTACTTAAAACGTCGTACATCGAACTTCAGATTCGTACCCGGAATCCAAAACAAATCACGCGCACGAAGAGCTAAAACCGCTAATTGAGCAAATGCAAATTATACTATTTAAATTGTTAATTAAACCTGAAAACTTTGTAAGTTTGCTTGTTGCAGTTTCAGTTATTAAATCAGTGTAAGCAAACACATTAGGCAAAAATCTTTTTTATTTCTGTGATGAATAAATCCGAAGCATTGCACCCTTAAATATCATACATACTTTCATTCGAGAAACTCCCAATTACATTCTCAATTTGACTAAATCTCGCCCAACTGATGTGAAAACTGCTTGAAAATAGAATACAGTCGTAGGTAATTTGAAACACACAACTGTTTGTGTTCCAAAATATCACTCCATTCTAATTTAATCAATGTAGATGGTGCGGCAAGAACTTAATATATTTACAAATCATCAGGCAAGTCACTCCAGCATCATCAGCTCACCAGAACAGTAATACGAAAAAAAGTCAAAGCGTTTGAATACTAATGACCGTTTCATAAATGCATTTTTTGTGTTCATTTAACGCTTTTTTACTAGGGTTCTATCTACTATTAATTTTAAATTATGCAAATGCCCAAGATGTGTATCTCAACGAGCACTTATGTAAATCGCGCTACGGGTCGGACTTTTGTGGCACTCACTTTCCTAAGCAGGATTTTGAATAATTAATACGGCCAGGGTGGAATTAAACGTTAATGAATTTGAAACTCGGTTTTTTATTAATGAAATTGCAGTACGTATGCTGTTGCATCGGTATCCGTTTTCTGCATGTCTGGTGTTAAAGAGCAAATATGTTTTACGCGCGATGCCAGAGCGGATATCAGCACTATTGATATTTAATCAACGTGTTTCTATAAGAGGTACATATGTTTCAATTGAATCGAACTACATACATCCTTTAAGGAGATGTGTAAATACATATAGACAGTTTGGTACAGACAGAAAACAACATTAACTAAGGCATACTTGCTGGATAAACATTTGAATAAGCATAATAGGGTGCAAAGATCTCAATACTAGATGGTTTTGCAAAGCACTTTCAAGAAGTAAAGAAGGAAAAAAGGATCTGTTCTTGTGTTCCAAATGTAGAGTGGCATTAGAAAACCACTGAATTATTTTTGGTGAAACGTGAAACTAACTTCTTTTTCACCCAGAACATTAAGATCCATTACAATCAATGTCCATGGCAAATTGACCATGTTTGCGCTTTAGACTGATGTATTATTCCATTCAGAAGCATAAATCGATGTGAAAACCACAAGTTTACCACTTGTAATTTTTTATTAAATTTAATATCCAAACAATGCTTTGTATTCGCATCAAAAATAGATCGAGAACCAGGTTTTGATCAAAGAGAATATCATAAAGAAAACGATGCGAATTTCCACTTCATGCACTCTTCTTTATCATTGAAGTTTGAACTTGGTTCTTTCAACACTAAAATTGAGTATTCCATTAATATCTTGCGCTCGGAGAAATCTCTATGAAAGCCAAACAAGTCGATTACAACGAAAAGTGATGTATAAATATTTTTATGCAATATATCAAATGTTAGTGTTACAGTTGCAAATATTTGGGACTCTTCTTTAAAAAAAATATTTAAGTTTTTATATTCTTTAAATAATTTGATCTTGTTTCATTCCAAAAGCAATTCGTCTCATACACAAAGACCAGAAATTAGAAAAAAATGATCGGCTTTGATTCATGCAATCCTTTACTCAGTTAGCCGATGTGTACATTTAGTCAGTGCACTTGATGTTCACTGTGAGTAAAATTCTTTAATTGCTTCAATTTCTGGGCTTTGAACTCACAAAGTTGGATGTTCGCCGGTGCTTTAAAGCCATTTTTTAATTATCAATGAGGTTCAAAAAATGTATTTCAATTTTTTCAGTTATTTTCATTTACCTGGGTTGTTGATTGATCAATTTTAAATGACAATAATTCCTATGACTAGTAGAGTATTTTGCACCTAATAAAAACAATATTATTACCGTTTAAACAAAGCCTGTACTACACTGAAAAAATATGTTGCTAAAATATGCAACAGACGGTAATTCTTCTGAGTTGTTGATTTTTTAATTCTATTTGAATCCGATTAGAAACTGCGTTCACGTAACGGTCACGAAGTTAAACTTAATTTTAAGGTTGCGAACGAAGCAATTAACCAGAGACATTTCCGTCAGCTTTCTTCCAAGCATTCGCAGGTTGTTGTAGGCATCAAACATGTTGAATGGAAGAGTTCCATCATTGTACAGATGGATTCTGACAATGATTTTTCCACATATTCATTGGCATTTACTGCTGAAACGGTCATAACATTGACACTGTCTTGAAGTATGCAAACAATACATAGTAATAATGTTTACATCTCTGTTGGATGTGGAATAGTAAATATTATTATTTGTTTAGTAAATAAGTGGTTTGTTTAAGTTCAGCACATAGATATGAAGCCAACATTAGACATATTTTCGAAGTTGTCGCTATCAAACAAGTCAAAAACTGCAAATGAGTGACACTGTTGTCTAGACTGAGGCATAGAGTAACCGTCTTAGGGAGCGGAAGGCGTGGTAATTTGACAGTTTGCAAGTCGCCATTTTTAGAGTTGGTTTGATTTAAAGCTAAACATGGAATATTAAAAGCAATCTTATTTGATTTTTGCATGCACAGATGCACAATAATACAGATTTTAAAGTTGAATTGACCGCAATTTTTTCGACTGTTTTGCTATCCCAGAAAATTGCGTTTTAAAGGTGCAGCTTCTAAGGCCTGGTGTTCTTTCTTCTAAAACTGGAAAAATGGGCATTTTTTAACAACTTCTTAGACCTTAGAATTTTTTTTTTCATGCAGCATCCTCCTTGCAAAACTCCAGGGCGTCAATAACGCATTCGTTCATTTGTATGCAAAAAAACTTCACCTATCTGAAGTCTCCAAAAAAGGCCAAAGTGTGTGTGTTAACAATCTTTTCAACTTTCAAGACTTCAGATAGTTCGGATAATGTTTATAATATTCAAACCTTAACAGGAATGCATTAAAGCTCTTATTTTTCATGAAAATGTATAGAACACGCTTGCTCCTAGACGAAAAATTTGCAAGCATTTTAACGCAATGTTCAGTAAGCTAATAACCTGTTATTGATTACTCGAATCCTGTGAAATAATGCTAAAACTGAAATTACGAGAAATTTTACCTCGCAGGGTCTTCAAAAATAGCTAAAAATCCAGGTCTCCCTGCAGCTCGTGCGTTGCATTTTGCGATAAAAATGAAGAACCAAATTTTTGTGGTAGATAAGCATGGCAACATTGCAAAGACGCGTAGATGGCGCAGCATATCCGGTCGGATGGGAATCGAACTATCAACACAAAACAAAGGGGGTGGCAAGAGCCGCCCGGTCTGAAAGGGCGACACACTGGTGCACGCGCCCTGTCATGTTTTTAAAAGAAAAGTAGGGCACACAAAAGTGATCCCCCTTTGAAACACTGTGGCCGAGCAGGGGATGCTTACCCTTCTGAGTGCAGTTCATGTCCGAAGAAAAAAAACTGGCCCAAGTCCTCCGATATTGTGTCCGGGATTAAAATGGGGTGTTATAATTAAAAGCTACAGCGTCCGCTTCTAATCTCGCAAATAATTTGTCTGACTAATAATGCATTTTGGATTATAGGCAGGGAGTTTTCACCATTTTATTGCTACTTGATTTCGCATCCGAAAGAGTTCGCGATCAAGTTTTGATTATGGTTTGGGTGATTTTCTTATTTACCAGGTGGTTAGTTTAATTGGTTGTTCGAATTAAAAAATAAAATTTAAAGCTGTGCTGATCTTTATGTTGGATACTTCGAATTACATTCTGAGAGGTTTCCAAACTGTGGGCAGTCTAGAGGACATATACGGATACCGAACAAGCGCACTTGAGAATTGGCTTTGAAATCACCGGAGCCTGAAAAAAAATCCAAAATGTGGAGATTTGTTGACTTTAAAGTTTTAAAAGTAGTTGATCTTACTAGATAACGTATTTATGTAGCTTTAGTAGGCTAATTAACGTAACTTTACTAGAGAAGAAAGAGAGTGATGATTAGAACAACAAAGCATTTAATAATAATATCAATATAATAATCAAGATATTATTTGAAAGAAAGTAAATATCACACGTAACTATTGCAAAGAAAAATCTGGTTTCGACTTGAAAAAAAACTTCCAATGGAAAAATAGATAGTACGAATACGCATCAATGAGTGGATTTTAATGTTAAATTCATCTATCATGGGAATAAAATTGAGTCTTTAATAATAATGTCTTGGTGCAAGTGAGTAACTTATTATAGTCAAAAAGAAAACTCGATTAATGTACATAAACTAGTCGTTTTCTTTCAGAAATTATTTGAAAATTTGAATGGAAACATCGAAGTCTGACTCAATAAGTTAAAATCGGGCAAAATGACATTCCAAATAAAGTCAATGCAAAACCAATAGAAGAAGAAGTATCCTAAACGATTACGAAAAAAATAATACAGAGGATGATTCAAAATTCGCACAACTTCTCGAAACAAAATATACAAAAGTAAAACTTTGCTTATTTATTTAGTATATTAGTACTAAGAAATTTCTAGAAATAAAAAGAAGAAAGAAATATTGATCCTGTCTCAATGTTTGAATGGAAGATTAAAAACAGCTAAAGATTAGAATGGAAAAATTAGTAAATTTTGCTTAAAAATCAATTTTTGGACATTTAATGGAAAATAATGGTAACAATATTTTTTTTATAGTTTTTTTGCCTTAAGTTTTGCCAGTTTATCTACAGGACTATTGCATGTCTGTCATTTTTCTGTTCTCAAAAAATGTCTGCTATTTGTCCAGAGTAATTACGCCAATTTTGTACCAGTGTATACTGAAAAGTAATCAGTATATTAAAAGCAGAAACACAGAACTAGACCAAAACCTAAATAATTCATGAACGAGAGAACACTTTTCAGACTTTGTGGAAAATGTTTGATAACATGCTCTTGACCTGAAATATTCTATTGCACCTAAAATTGAATTTTTATCATAGTTGATAGATTGGTGTTGTATGCAAAAAACATGGAATTAATATGAGAGATTCGTCTGGAAATCATACACAAAGTAATATACTTAAGTACTTCAAACCATTTAGTCGGGTAGTTAAAACTCAAACTACGAATGCCTAATTTGTAATTTTCCCTATCACTTTTACTCATTTTTATGTTTTTTTTTGGTATTTTGTACATCATGCACTTTTATAGAATATTACGCAGTAAACAAAACTGCATCTTTTAACTACAGTAGTGAGTTAACTTTTAAGCATGATTAATATTTCCAAAATGCGTTGAACGGTGATTTACATCAATTTTATACCAATTAATGTCAACACTCACATATAAACCCATTAATATACATTAAACCGATTAATTATTGTCACTTTCTTCGATTGAGTTATAAAATAACTATCATATATTTTTCAATGACATTGTAACCCGTCATATATTAGCATAATCAAACCATAAATCTGATAACTACATGCCGCAAGCCATCTGTGTATTTATATAAATTTACAACAGAATTATAACATCTTCGGCGTTCGACAATTAAAATATCTCGTTTCGGACTGGTTTTATCTCATTGATGATTATCGTTATTCGAATTAGTGGTTCATCATTAAACATGTCATTATTTTTATAATTTTTATTATTTAATTTTATGATACAGGATACCTATATGGCCTCAAATCGATTGGGTGTTTACCTTAATAAAAATGCAATATAAATACCACATGATTTCGTCTGTTTGTCATATCAGTGTAAAGTAAAGACACACAAAACTATTTTACAATATTAACATGGCAAGGTTTAGATAACTGCTGATTATTTTTTTTACAAACATTATTTCTATTATTCAGGGTTGAAACTTTCAAACAAAACACAGTAAAATTCATATGTTCAATGCTCGATCGCTCTTTCCAAAAATCGATCTGATGTATGGTAAATGACATTATTACCTTGAAGAAACCAAGCTGTTAATGTATCTATTAACTATGTTTGAATAGTTCGGCAAAACTTCTTTATAGTAATGAAAATAAATGTTACTAAAAGGTTCTCCTTTATAGCAATAAATGGATAATCCGAACCGATAGTTGAGAGTTCCGTTCGGTCTTATCACACACTTTATTGCTTCCTAATTGTTTGATTGAACAAAATTGTCAACAAGAACAAAGAATCATCTCATTCGTTTTTTCCGGTAAACGTCGACATTAATTTAATGGGATGACCGCTCCTTTGCTGAACATTTTCGCAATAGGTTCGTCTTCGACATGTGATATTAGCAATGATCTCGTCATCTTCTAGGGTTTCTATATTATTATGAAAAATTTCGTCTTTTTATCAGGATTTCCTGCTCATAAATTACTCAAAAGTCTTAAATCTTCTTCATCCATGACCTAGTGAAATGAAAAATGAATGAACTTTTTAGGTGCTGTTTCCAAGTTTCGGCTAACGCAAGCATCGCATGTTTCAGTGACGCGATCTTCATACATTTTCCAATGTGTACAACTTCGTGAAAAAACTTCTAGCACACATTGTAAATATGACTTTCTGGTCAATCGGATGGTAGAACCATTACTTGTATATGTATTACCATCAGGGGAACAAACATGCACGATTGTTCAAGGGTTAATGTGACATGCTTTCATTCAGAAGCCATATGTTAAATTCAAAATATGCATACAAATTTAAGATCGCCTTTTTCTTCTTCTTATTGTGCCTTTTCTTTCCGAAGATTGGTGATCCAAATGGTTATTGTAGTCTTGAAAACTGCAGCACAAAATATTTCTGTGGATGAACGGCCAAACCACCTCTTTTTACCCTGTCCACCATTCGCACCCGCAGCGTTACACTGGGAAAACGTACCATCCGACCATCTGAATTCTGAGCCTTATGCTAAGTTCTGATGTTGCAAAAAATGATTTTCATCTTTCTTTCTCTTCTTTGCGCTTGTTCAATTTTTGGCAGTATTTCCTTTTTCGAGATAGACTGACCCCAGTTGTTCTCAGGATTTCAATCATCTTTTGATGGTTAACGCAATCGAATGCCTTTCGGTAGTCCATGAAACATGTTTATACTTCCACGTTCATGTGTCTGCATCACAGTATATTTAGGGGGAAAAGTGCTGCACGCGTTATAAGTCCGTTTTGGGAATCCGGATTGTGGTATTCGCACTTCTTGTATGTTCTAAGGAGAGTTTTAGGAACATTTTTTTTGTTGGTTTGATTTTGTCAAGATCGCTAGATTGTCCACTTTTGGGTGGTTATTGCGTGTATAACTTTTTTGGTTATTTCTGGACCTTCTTCATCGACATTTTTCATGGTCGATGTCATTGTCTGTAGGTGGTGGAGCAGAAGGTCTATCAGCGTTCAAATTGTTTAGATGTACATATTATTTCCATCTCGCAAGTTTGTCTTCTGTACGTAGTATTATTTGTCGCTTTTCGTCCCTGGCTGTCATTTCTATTACTCTCTTGTCGACATTGAAAGTGTCATATATATCCTGAAATTGTTCAATTCTTTTGCATTGAGTTTCAATTTTATTTCGCTTCTCTGCACTTTTTCCTGATGATTTGAATATGATGTTTGCATTCTGTTGGGTTTGTTCTGCATTTTCGTCTACCTTCGATAAGTAACACAATTTCTTGTGTTGTCCATTCTTGTTGGCAGTTGTTTTTACTTACATATCCGATGTCTTTGCTTGGATCTTTGTAATTTTAGTTTTTAAGGTCTTCCATGTCACTTGGTTGTATTATCGTTTCTAATCCTATATCGATCTTAAGACTTATTCCTTTTTTCCTGTTATACGTTCTTGTTCGGCCGAAATCTTTTGAGCCTGCTTTGGTTGCTATAGATGACTATCCGCTCCAGGGTAAGTTTTTACGGAAATTCTTAAAGTTTAGGTGATTCCGGGATGTTGCCTAAATAATGTATGTCCCGAATAAAGAAGAGCAAATTGAAAAAAATCAGGGGTGTTTCCATTATGGATATCAGTTTATACAATTGTGGCGATTAGGTTGCAGAGTAGTTCATTATTTCCAAGCTAGAAGCTGAGTTGCTTCATTGGTCCAACATGCTTCAATTAGAAGCTATGCACTGAAATTGTCCATCCTTTTAGGTCACTTCTCTAAAGCTCTACATGAATTCCCAACGATATTCGTAGCGCATTAAAAATTGTTTCTTTTTGTCAACGTTTTGGGTGTTGGGAATCGAAAGTATTTTCCTGTACCCCATGAATTGTCCTTAACTGATGTTACTGTTTGATTAATGAATGTATCTTTTTCAGTGGAGTAGCAGTCTTGAGCTGCACAGACTGTAGTGGTAGCAGCACTGCCTCCAGCGACATAACCGACCCTGGATCTCCATTCAGCACTGCCTCCAACCATTCTGAGGATTCCGGGTCCTCCCAACAGGCCACTAGAATGCCGCCAGCCCAGTCTGCACACCATCCGCCTTGGCCCTGGACAGCCGAAGAGGGATCGTCGGTGAAGAGGTCGCTGGACGACAAGCCGATGTTCACGAAGCGTCAGAAAGTTAACGACGAATCTGCCAAAAAGCAATCACCGACATGCCTAAACCCGTCTGTTAATAAGAAGGCGCCGAAATCGATTATCGCTGTAGATTCTAGTCCGACCAATAATAATAATAATGACATTAATTATACGATTCATCAGAAATTGGAAGTTGTACCGAAAATGCAACAAGGGAAAATAACCGAGTATTTTAAAACCCAAGTGAAAGCAAACGCGATCCGGAAGGAACTACTGAAAATTAAGGCGGTTGGTGCTAACAGGATTGCGGTTATTAATCAGATTAGCAATACGGCGAAAAATGGATGGCGAGCAAATGCAGCAGCGAAGAAAATGGAGTTTGCAAAATCTCGAAAGTTAAGCACAGCGACGGTTCCGCGAAAAATTCTTCCGGCTCCAAGTAAACTTCACGATCAGCTTCCTACAAGCAGTGCGATGCATCCCGGCATGCATCAGTTCACTCCCACAGTGACGCTGACTGCGCTCAGTTTTCCGCCAAACTTAACGTATCTGCACACTAAAGCTCCGAAACCACCTGATAGTATTTTCGTACCTCAGTTTGCAACCATTAGCAACGACAAAGTCAGCACCATACCCGTCATCAACCGGAATCCATGCTTGAACGTTATTCAACCAGTACAAAAAATTGCAACTTTGAATAATTTTAACTGCGTTAAACTGAACGCCACGGTAGTGCCTATCGTCAACTTAAATGCCTTACCTTCGAGGTTAAACGGAACTACGAATATCGCGAATGTTACTCTAAGTGTTGATACGGCAGTACCCACAGTACTACCGGCTAGGCCCAAAGTGCCAGAAGGTAGTAGTTGCTTTTCGACTGCTACCCCTACGTTAGGAAAATACAGCCACTCAAATCCCGATATTTCGTCGATGATTGTAAGTAGTGGGAAGCACTGTCGTACTGAATCCACTAGGACCGAGGAACCCTATCGAACAGAAGAATGCCAGACGCATCAAGAGCATCAACCGCAAGAGCCGCCTGATGATAAATGTTGGAGTGATGGTAAATACATTTAGCATCTAAGACCTCTAACTGATTGATTAAGCACTTTTTATGTGTTTCACTTCTCTCTAACTATTCTTCTACATAACACAAAAACCTAGTTATATGGCTTTATGCATGCATGATGATGGCACATTCTGCACGAAGAAGAAATTCTGCAATTTGCAATAAAACTTGTTTCTTTGACAAAGTGGTCTTCAACTAATGTGATAAAATTCACTGACAATGTCTACTCAAAAACAGCGTGTTTTGACAAATTTGTTTTATCCGAAAGTTAATAGTTTTTCGTTATTAATACGTTTTCCATATTTTTTAATAGATTATTAACCAGTTTTACTGTTGTTTTGGGATTTTTTAGCAATCAAAATTTCCTATTACTTACTTTGTAGTTCCTAAAAGGAGGTAGCTGCAATAGTCTGGCGCCATTTAAAACATCAGATTTTTTGTTTTAATATAGGGTGTTATTGGACAGTCAATAAGGGCAAGCAGTAATAAAGTTAGTGGTATTTTGCCGCATACGCCGGCGCAAATGAGTCTAAAAATAAGGGATCTCTTAATAACGATAGTGTTCGACGCTAATTGTGCAGAGATACTGTTAGGTTTATTTCTACTTTAAACTGGCAGTTGATATTTCTAGTAGGCAGTTCCGCTTGCAGGCTATTTCACTGTATACATAACCCAGTTTCTTTGCAACACTTTTTTAATCAGAGAACATTTTTCCATATAGAGTTTTTTCAGAATGCCAAAATAAAAATACCAGAGTAAGGTTCACTTCTGAGAGTGACGTTATCCTATTAAAGGAATTTTTAAGCATAAATACCACTGTGAACCCCCAGGGATGGAAAATAATCGGAAAAGATGTTGCAATTATAAGTATAATTTTTTGAAAATAAAAACGTTGAAGCAACTTGTTTTGCTGTTAATTGAAACTTGTCAGAAAAAGTGAAAGTAGATAAAGTTAGGTCTTTAGGACTAAATACTGAAAGCAATAAATTACACATTCCATTAACTAATTTCGTTAAAAAAATAAAGATAATGCAGTATTAAAATGAGGATTGACCTTATTATTGCATGATAGTATTTATAACTTCCAATAACTCTCTAATATCGCTTTTCTGTTGGCGATGTGTCAATTTTACATTGAAATATCTACTGATTTGTTTATTCTCAAAACGCAGTTTGGATGTATCGCTCTAAAAAACCATCACACACGTTTGTTTTTAGTCATAGCAGAACTGGTTAAGAATCTATTAAAAGTAAACGAAAATTGTATTTTCAAATTGACCCTCTCTACCTCGGAATCTACTAACTTTCGCATAAGTCAAATATGCTTGAATATATAGTTTTTCATGTATTTTGAAAACCTGTGAGGAAGTAGATATCAATTAGTTGTTTGAATGAATTCTCTGAACTTCCCTTTTTGGAAATTAGAAGCAAAAACGAGGTTTTACGTGGCAATTTTGATCTAAATTATATAGCCAACGAAATTAACCAAACACAGTCATCTGAAGAGCACTTGCGGAGTACGATCACAAACTAAAACTTTATTTACAACTTTACTTTACTTGTACAGTATACAGATGAAACTCGACGAAATTCTATCTACATTTGTAAACATTTTGATTTAAATAAAATTTAGATACATGGCAAATTCTCAAATTGTTGATCCTGCAAATGTTTTAATTCTGATTTGAAAGTTTGTATTTTGAGTGACTTCAAATGGAAATTACATTATTGCTCTACTCACTAGATTGTGTAGTTTAAAAAAAATCGCGCAAACAACAATTTTTGGCGCTATAAAAATCAACTTTTCCGACTGATCCCAAAAAGTTTTTAAATTTTCATTAAACATTTTCACCACAAAAATACAGCCCTAAAGTAGTTTTTTGAAAAACTACTGAAACTTGTGAAAAATTTTGAATAGATTATGAACCTTGAATAGAATACAAAAACCGCTCGGAAAAATCCATCACCACAAAAAATGTAAGCAGAATCGTGTTCGCATAAATGATGAGATTGGTTCTTAAAGAATTTTAGATTTTTGTCTATTTTATCTTATCGCTTTGCTCAGTTTATTTCTGACTGGATCGAATAATAAAACTTGGTACATAAACTATACTCATTCGAGACAGGAAGAAGACAATTTATTTCCCATACATTAGCCACATTTATCGTATTAAAATGATACAAGGTACCTCCGAACCATGTTCGAATATTATATTTGTATATCGTGATGAAATGCAATCTGTTAAGCTGATTTTTGGATAAAATAAAATACTATTCATATTTGCTACGTTCTGCGTCATTGAAACGTATTTTTACTTTTTAGATGGAACCTGATAACTTGATAATGTAATTACACAGATCCCTTTTTAGAAACGCTTCAAAATATGCCGCTTCTTGTTTGATCTAATTAAAACACTTTAAATGGTTGAGGTTGTAGGAAAAACTGAGAAACATGTCTTCCTACACAGAAAGGAACTTTGTACTTTGATTGATTAATTTTTGATACCAATACATTTTCTCTGTATTATCTGATGTTTTTTCTTTTTGTATATTTCGATAAAGTTGCCGATTATGATCCAAAATATGTTTTGGTTCAATTTAATTGTAATTACGCGGTTAAGCAAATAACATTTGCAAAAAAGTTTAATTTGATAATGTCAGCTGATTACCGCTAATTACTGTAGAACTGAAGTTCACGCCACGTGACAGTCTAAAAATATTGCAAAGACCTTTCTATATCTCTTCTAAACTTATTTACTGCCTGCCATCACCAGGTAAAACGATTATTGTTTTTATCAGTTGAAATGTTCCCGTTTCTTTGTTTTATTAGTCATTTTCACTATGGCAAAGGACGTTTCATTTTTCCATATGCAGCAATAAGATTTGTATAGATTTCTTTAGTAGTCAGCAATGGGTTTAAGCCACTTAAAAAGTTCTACAGCAAATTTACAATACAAATGCATCGTTATTTACTCACGTTTGGTTCATTAATCAGTCAATTGGCAATAATTCGTTGAAAGTAAAAAATTCTATTTGCTTATCCTATCTAGCTTGAGGTCACAAAACATGCGATATTAATTAAACCGGAAGGAAAGCCAGTAATTCACTAATTAATATTGATGTGTAATTAAGCTAAAAGGTGAATTGATGTTAAATATTCGCGATTATTCAGACGGAGAATTAAAATCAGATCATATTCGATAATATATATTTGCCTAATATATCCAAGTATTTACTTGATTATTCATTCTGTTTACTGACAGATTACTTTATGTCAATATAGATTAGCACTTCAAATAAATTCTGTTCGGTATAGATACTGCAATAAAACCTTACCAACCTCAACCGCCCCCTCTTTTCTACTAAACAGTGCACCCTTAATAGCATCAGGTAGTTTCTAAATGTAATTTCTGAACGAAAGGAAATAGTACTTCTTTAGAATTTGCAGCGACAATAACTTGGGTGTACAACTAGTCGGTGGGCATTTTAAGTAAGAAATTGGAACCACACAGCTTTAAAAGTATTTGAGCAAAACAAAGCCAATTTGCTGTAATGTTAAATGTTAAAGGTAAATTACGATTGTGTTTCTGAATTGTTTTAATTTAACTTTATCGTGGCTTGATAGAGTGAAAGTACAGAAGCTAAGCTGAATTAATGTAAAATAAATCTCCTAACTGATATGGAACCGGTAGATTTCCGGATTAAGTTGCAAGTGTTGTCCGGTTCTTCAAAACGCATTTTTTCTGCATTTGCATGATTCATGTTCGCTTCTCATTAGACTTACATTTCTGGTGTTCATCGCAAAAGTGATTAATTGCTATTATTGTCATAAAAATGAGATTTTTGCACTCGATATAATGTGTGATGCAAGTCACTTAACAAATTCTCCGTTCTTGCTGATATTTTTTGGCATAAGTACACTTAAGCACTCGAACAACTTGGTTTTTATTCGGCTGATTTTTATTAAAGGATCCCAAATTCGAATATCTAACCAAAAGCCTCCATCACCAACTGATTCCGATAGTGGCATCTCTAGCCTTGGAAGTTTGGAAATCAATGTAGACGAGCAGATAATTGAAGAGCCGAAAAAGTCTCCAATTTTATCTCAACCAAAGACAATCAGGTAATTAAATTCATGTTTTTATAGTAAATAGTCGTAGTTTAGCATTTTAAAACTTGAATGTTTACATTGTAGATTAAGTGTAAATTCTAATATAATTTTAAATGGTGGATTAGTTAATTTTAGTTGGCAATTTTGTTTTGTTTTTTGCCCCTGTTGTATGTTCCATAAAAAAAGACACTTTTACAGCTTTTTATCAAACAATGTACGCATCTTTGGAATGACCTGAATTTATTAAATGCGAAATGTTTAATCCCTTTTTGATATGTTTGCAAAATAACTATATTTACAAAGTGCTAAAAAGGAAGTCATTTGACAAAAATGAAAATCATCCTTCCCCTCATTTCTTTTAAAACAATGCGACATAATTTCATGTTTTGATTAGAGTTTTTAATAAATAATCCTTTACTTTTTCTTCACGCTTAATAAAACATTTCATACTTTTTTAATTGATCTGGTCCGTGTGTTCGAAGTTAACAATACGCTCACTTTAGGTTTGATAATCCTTGAAATAACTACTTTTGCTAGTTATGATTCTGGGAAAATGCTGTTTTCAACCCTATTTGACCACTTTCGGGTCATTGAAGTTTGGTATACTTTTTCGATAAAAAATACAGATAGCACCATCTTAGTTTGTACTCCCACCATGTGTATTTTTGGGTGAAATAGCTGCTTAACATTAGTGAACAAAAAAAAGAGTCACTATAAACCAAAACTAACTCACACTCACACAAAATGTGTCTAGAAAAATAAACAAAATATGCAAATTGTTGAAGTTAAAACCGTACACACAGGGCGTCTTGTGTTATCTTATGGAAAAGTACTGAATTTCAATGTGTGAAAAGTGGTTGAAAACTGCATTTCTCCAAGAAATACTACTAAGAAACTGAGCTTATCGGTAGCTTCGAAGACGAGGAACGGATTAACTAGAAAGTAAGCAAAAAGGATGTAAATTTTATTTTTACAGGCTTAAAAAACTTTTTTTAAGATTTGTTGTTTTTTTTGGAATACATTGTACTTATTTGATGCAATCGTCTTCCCATCGAAATTGAATATATTGGCAATAGTGGCTTTATTTACTTATCTTATTATCTTGTCAACTCTATATATTTGGTTTTCAAGTAAATGAAAAATTTTGAGCGCAATTTATATCCCTAAATTGATGATCCAAATTTGGCACTCAATATAAGAGCCGGACTAGAAGCTGCTAAAGTGAGTGTCCAAAGTTCAAAATATAAATAATACGAGAAAATCTACAAATAAACAACAAATAATATTTTTCCAAGTCCACTAATGCGATGGTCAAAATTCCATGAATTGTATTTGGCAGTAGAGCTGTATGAATTTACGGATTAAACATAGTTGCAAATATTCTCGCTTTATTATTTGAGTAGTTTATGTGATTATTATAGTATATAATATACATATTGTACAAATGAATCGTAATGTCGGGAATGTAATTGCCAAGTTTCTAAGGTATGGTGCAGTCTCAAATTATTATTTTTTGTCCGTTTATCATTATTTCTGTTATTATTACATTAATAAATAGTTGGCGTGATTTTCTCGTCTTTGTATTGGACGTGTAAGTGCAAATGTGCAAATATCTAATAGCATTTGAAAGTATAATAATTTGATGCAATTCAGGTTTCCTGCGGCTCAGCATAAAAAGGACAAAAATGACGGAAGAGAACTGGGAAAGAGCACAACACAATCCATTGCCGGCCGATGTCGATGGGATGAATGTGCGGCACAATTTGATACCAGTGGGGCCTTATTAGAACATCTGCAGGTACACTAGCAAATTATTTCATATTCAACATATCAAACAGTTTTAAAGAACTTTCAATGCAATTTTTTCCTCGAATTTGACCCACTGTGGAATCCGGCAGTAAGATCGAAGCAATAAATTAATTAACTAACCATTAATGTTACTACCAAAACGTGAAAATAATGGCCAGAGAAATTCCGTAGAAATGCAGAAAGCCCTTAACGCTGACTATTGAAACAAGCACATTGGAAATTGTTAAGAACTTTAAATATCTTTACTATACAGAATCGTCAAGCCTTTAAGAAAATCATAAAATATAAGATTCCGATGTAGACGAAGTGTTTTCAGTGCTACTTCCACATTGACTTCGTGGCCTGTACATGCTAAGAAATTACATTTTTACAGGTTAAACATGTGATATCTCAATCTCAAGCCAACCAGGAACAATATGTATGCCTTTGGAGAGGCTGCAAAGTGCACGGAAGGAGATCGTGCTCAATATCATGGCTCGAGAGGCACGTGTTGGCACATGCCGGGACCAAACCGTTTAGATGCATTGTGGATGGCTGTGGTCAAAGGTTTAATTCGCAGGTACGTGCCCAATACCACCTCAGTCACCACAAGCGAACCAATGGGTTATTCTTCCAAGATTGTTTTACTTTGTTTCCAGAATAAAAAAAATAATGCTGACCTAAATCGAATAAAACCGACTAGCCATATTACATTAATCTATATCATTCTAGATATATTTAACATTCTCATCAATCTGTTTCAGCTGATGTTGGAAAGGCACGTGAACAATCACTTCAACAGCGATGGAACACAAAGCAGCAGCGCGAAGAAATCACTAGAAAACGGACCTGTAAAGCTATTCAAGAGGAACGGTCGGATTATTAGGTTTAGGAGGCAGCCTTGGTCAGGTAAAATTTCTTTTTATCTTTGTCTGTGTCTTTAACCTTTCTTCCAGTATGGCCTCCGGGTTGGATTTTAAATTTACCACCGTGAATAGTGAAACCCAAGAAGATATCAGAGCTTTTCATAAAGATAATTAGAACTTGATACAAGCCTTAGTTATTTGTTCGTCCTCATTAGCTTTGGAAATGTAACCGATAATTGTTTCAAATTGTTATATTTCATTTAATGACGATTAAAATAACGTTATTAAAATAACGAGTTATCCCGCTTGCAAAGTACCTACCATCATAAGATATAATACATTTTCATTTACACACGCATTTTCAACACATTGTCAATGCTTTAATGTAGAGATTTTTCAAATAAAACTTGATTTTAAGAAAAAAAAGGTTTACATTTTTATATTTATTTTTTTAAAACGATGTTTCTCAGAGTTGGATTAATTTGCAAAATGTTAACAATCAAACGGAACGACAAATTTATTATTCATCTTCAGGCGAGTACTTTAGAAATGGCTTAACTAACCTAAACCTAACGAAACATTTTGCAAGACCAGACCAGTTACCAGACTGTTTGTATTTCGAAACAGAGTGAACAATAAAAAATATGTTCTTTTTGCAAAAGTGTTTTTTGTTTCAAAATCCAGTCATTATTGTCAAGCAGATTAATATATAAAACTGAAACTGCATTAATCATATTTATAAATAGTGTTTGCACATATAAAAACTGTTATTAAGTTTTTAAGCAAACTCTATTGGTTGTGCCAAATCTATTTAATACTCGTTTAGTCAAGTCTAGAATGATATAGTCTACTTGCCCGTTAGAGCAATAAATTTCCACGCTCTATCAATTGTCTTTGCAATTGAATAAAGATGATAATGCCAGGTTTTTGTGCTTCGGCCTATAAATAATCATCTAGAAGAGTACACATTCTGGTAAGGCAATGTACAATTGCAGCTCATTGGCCAAAACAAAATTCAAAATTAGACAGTTTCAACAGTATAAAGATTTCTTTGTTGATATTAGTAATAATATTTTAAAGCAAACTTGCTATTTATCGAATTTCCTAGAAACTGAAATCATATGCGAAATATATACATACAAAATTGAGAACGTCAACTACTTTACTTCTTTACTATTTTCACGTCATTTAAAACTTAGGAAAGCAACATTAGGTTGCGAAAAGTGCAAGAACAAGTACAGTGATAATATCAAGATCAAGGTCATTTTTTTTCAATTAAAAAGTGGTCACATTAATTCAGAAACCTAAATCTATAAGAAATATCGGTATCATTAAGCCAAGCAAAATCGTGTTGAGTAATAATTTATGACAAGCTTTGATATGTTTATTGTAGCTAGTAAAGCTAATATTAACGAACATTACCACAACAGCATCATGGGAAGTGTTTTACTAAGAATTATCATTGATGACAAAAACAGTGAAAGACATATAGTTCGGGAACAGCAAGCAGAGAACGACAGAACAATCGAGCAATTCATGTTTTCTATCACCTTTTCAATTTATCCGTAACATCATAGCTCATTTTCTTAAACAAATTTTAAAGAAATATTGAAAATGTTTTGCATTTTAGAGTTTGTTTAATGTGACCAATGAATTCATGAAGGTTTTAGAAATACATAACATGTCGAGAAGAAATTGTGCTTCTTCTAAAGTATATACTATAGAAAGCATTTGCCTTTAGTAACCAACACCACCAAGCACAAAATATGTCAGGGTTCTCAATATTAATTGGGTTGTTCTTCAAAAAAAAAAAACTTAGCCCCAAAATTAGCGAATATTTTAACGGTTTTAGTTAGCAACTAATTTTTTTGCACTGTCAGCTTAAATTGCTAGGATCTGGGTAAACTTTAGTCATCATACAGATTGCTGTAAGTAACATAACGTTCGGTCCAGTGATTTAAGGAAATTAAGTTTGCTAACTTTTGCTACATTGTTCGCTAATGTTGACGTTGAGTGTATATTTAGTTGTTTTTTCTGCTTGATGGCCACGGACTTAGTATTTTCCGCTATCGCTTAAAATACAGTAGTAAAACGTTATTAGCAATGAAAAAGATGCTGACAAAACGTGGATGTTCAATTAATGTTCAGTTAATCAGTGGGTTGTTAGTTGAGAGAAATATAAATGATCGCCGGACATTTTCTTTATCCCATCCCATTTAAAGTGGTTTTTCCATTCAGATTCATTTAGAATCGTAGTGACTGGGAAGTCTTCAGCATCCCCAATGACCAGAGTATGATCTGAGTGAAAATTAAACAGAGACCTGAATCCATTGTCAGTCGAAACATTCTCCCAATGGATTTATCCAAACGAAGTTTGGTTCTAGGTTATAAAAGTAATTGCAGATTTTGAGTCTTAGCGGCTGATAATTGCAGTCC
>NW_026017110.1:18431954-18447269 GCF_020466585.1 Dendroctonus ponderosae | reverse complement strand
ATTATTCATATATTTATATATGCGACTTTTTTGGAGAATAATAACTAATATATTAATAACTCTATATTAACAGAATAATACTGAATTTAGTGCTGATATGTCCAATGAAGTGATCAATTATTGCAATATTACTATTGCAAGTAATTTTAGAGTAACGGAAATTGATTATTAGAAACTGCGGGTGTTGTAGGTTGAACATGCAATATTTTCACTTCACACTAGTTTGTACAAATGCTCAAAAAGACAGTAATTTGTTTGTATTTAAATATTAATAGTATATCCTATGTGAGTGAATATCATATTTATATACAAGGAGCGAACGTATTTGAGTTTATTAATCCGATCCAACGTTAAATAACGTAGTATAAAGCAAATGTCTGGTTCAGACAAGAATTGGAAAAGCCACCCGTCCATTAAAAATTTGTACTATATTAATATTTGGTTTTTAGCGCGCATGTTCGACTTTTTCGATGGGGGAATCATGGAAGGTCTTCAATACAAGCTTATGTGTATGACGCAAGCCCGGACTTTGGGCCAGATTAGTGGACATGGGGAACTCATCCATCTTCAGAACCAAATATTAGCACGAAGAACCGATTCGGTAGGAAACAGAGAATTGCTTGTTCGATGGCACCCAGTTGATGTGTAAGTATCTATGTACTGCTTTATGTGTGATCAAACTAGAGGGTTATCGATGATATTAACCCATTAGCGCCCACATGGTTACAGCTGCAAGGTAGTTTTCAAAGCTCAAATGTATTATTGACTGGCCACTATTTTAATAAATGATTGAGCACGTGGACCTTCCTCTGCTAAATCATTTAGCTGTTTCAGGTTGCATTGATCCAACGGGTTTAGTTTCGATAATATTTTCGTTTTGGTTAAAGTGCGGTGGAACTTCGAATTGAGTAACTATAGCTCACTATATAGCTATAGTTCGAAACTCCACGTAACAGTGTACAGTAACATACCAAGTAAACATCATGTTTATAATTACATGCTGCAAAAGCGTTTCTTGAAAATTTGCGGTTTAACCGTTTCACCGCCAATGCACGCCCTGATGCAACAGATGACATTTTGCATTTGGAGAATGCATTTAGTTTGAGGGATGCAATTTTCATGTTAAAACCATGTACCAGAAGTGCAATATAAGCCTTGCAAATTGCAATTAAATTACGTTTTTGATTTTTTCCTAAAATGCTCTCACAAAGGCCTAGCGTAACCATATGGTAACTCCATTTTCTAGAAAAACTATGTCGAAAAAATTAATACTTGCATTTAGAGCTGATTCACTTGGAAAATACAAATATCAGTTTAATTAAAGAAAAAAATAATTCCAGCGTTCAAGGGGTAAAATCTTAACTTTCTCACATTTACAAAGTGAAGTGGTTTATAGTTATGCAATACAATGATTTTTGAATGTCCAATGGGGCGTGTTAGTTAGTACATATCATTTCAGTTTCGATCAAAGAAGCAAGATCATTTTAATTGAGGGATATAATAGAGGAACCTTGTTTGCAGAACCCCTGATGAATGGATCTCAGAAAAAGAGTACAAACCGACAAAGGCATTGAGAATTCCGACATTATCGACCACGTCGCGCGAGGCACTGAATCCGATTCTGTTTCCTTCCAGCCAAAGACAGTCGGGCCAGAAGCACCGCAGAAAGCCTCTCAAATTCACGTGATAGTAACTTAGTAAGTAACTCTTGTACATAGAATGTTCATTCCGAAACCGGAATTCTTAACAAAGTTGTCTAATAGTTCCGTGAACAAGTTCTTCATTTTAATCCAATGTACAGATAGATGTCGCTTGTCTTCGTTTTCAATTGGTTATATTTAGACAATTTTATTTTTGAATTCTGAACAACGGGATATCTTAATATTTATAGTAAGCGCCTTGAGTTATATAGCTGCCGTGGTCTTTTTTGACCACAGTGATCTACATTAAATGGTCATTATTATTAGGAACGCTAGTAGCAGCAGTTTATAATCAAATTTAGGTTTTATTTATTAATTTTGCTCTGATAGGGGCGCATACCTGAAAATCAAAACCAAAACAAAAAGCCACATGTTTTGAAACACTATGCAAAATCGCCGGTTTGTATTCTTTCAATTTCAACATGTGAAGCTTTTATTGACAAATTTTAAAGACTGTTATTTTAGACTAAGTTCAAAAGGACACATTTATTTACTTGAAGTATTTAAAATTAGTATGATTTTTTTAAGACTGCGACGCATTTAGCATTTTAAATTAGGTTAATTATACAACTGCTGTTACTGACGAAAAAATGATAAAACTCGTCGTACAAAACCTATCAAGAAGCGCAGAGTTGCCAGAATGATAATTCACTTTAAAGTAATAAGTCTAGTTCATCATCAAAATGTGCACATCTTATTATGGTCTTTAATCAGCTCTAAAGGAACGTTCTCATGTTCAGGCAGTATCAGAATCTGCAGTTTTGAAAGTAATCAATATTCATTAAGAATTCGAAAAACACACACAATTAGTTCATGTCCCCAAACTCTGATAAAAAGTTAATCAAAAATCACTGTTCGTTAAAAGTTCGAAAAGTACTTCTTTGTCAAATTAGGTCCATTTTAAAAGTCGTATTCATATTTTGCAATATTTATGTAAAAATGGTTTTTTAATTGAAACCAAACGATATGAAATAAAAATTCAATGGCAATGTTCAATTATTTCGAAACAGCAAGTAGTTTAATCATATATAATCATTCTTGATTGCTGTAGCTTCTTAGATCATCATAATGAGTATGAAAACTTAATTGTTTCTTGTTTTGTAGTCTGCACAAAAACTTTCTTTCCTGTCTTGTAGGGTATAGAATTCCCTAAGAAGAAACTTTTAGAGAATTTGGAAAGCGATTTTTGACTTATTTTTTATCATAGGCCACACTCTGTAAGAGTTTGATCTGTACGTGGTTACTGTGCTCAGCTAATTAAATTATTATTATTAATTAATATATTACGCCTGTATTGAGGACAGTGTTTATTCTGTGCACTAACAGTCTGTACAACTGAGAGATAAATTTTGAAGTTTCTGGGCTTTGTCGAAGAAAATGTATTTATCTATAGATAGTTTCAGCAAACCGTGAAAAGTTAAACGTTTGTAAGATATTTTTTGCTAAAACCGACCTAATCAATAATGAAACGATTGACTCGCTACGATAACAGACTCTTTGGCGCACTTTTCAAAATTACAACAGAGTTTTGTGACTTTTGCTATCTACATAGATATGCAAATATTTCATTTGCGAGTTACTTTAAATAATTTCTTTCTCGAAATTTAAAACTGCAGAACATATAAACACATTAGTTTGAAACAGATGCTTTAAGGTGGAATACAAAGAAATATCTACTTGTATGTGAGTAATATAAATTTTAATTATTTAATAAAGTAATTTTGCGACTCATGGCTTTTTTGTAGGACGTCTTTTTTCAAGCTGTTCCCGCAATATGTATGCCTTTTTAAATAAGAAAACCGTTAGTTTGCCAATATCTATCGGGCTAAAATTAATATATTTTTTTTTGGTAAAATATAAATGAGAAGAAGAGTATACATCTTAACTGAATTAATTATTCTAGAACTCACAAATCTGGTAGATTTTGTAAAACGACACAATCAGGTAGACTTGAAGAGCGTTGTAAACATTGGTGCGCAAATTGTTATTCCAAGCGATATAAAATGAAACCATAAAATAACATAAAAACTTTAAATTGCCGTCGCCGTTCAAATTGCACCCACAAAATATACGTTTTTACCATTTCTATACTTATTAGTGTCTTTCTTCTAATGCCCTCTTTAAATTTCCAATTGGCCAAACAATTTCCATGCAGTTTGTAGAAAATATAAAAATACTCAATCAAGGTTTTCTATTGCTCGGAATAGCAATCGAATTGTGAATATATTTGAATTGTACGTGTGAAAACTTCACAAATTAGGCTGTATGTATATTGTAAGTAAAGAGTAAGTTAGGATAATGAGTATAAATAGGGCCGATCGGTTTTGAGAATGACTTTGATCATTTAAGCAACCAGTTTAGCCGCCACTGCCATTAACGTGGATTCCAGGTTTTTGGAACCTTTTAAGTAGGTAAATATTATTCGTATAAGTAGGTTCATTTTTTTAGTTAAACAAATTATGTGTTTGCAATAAAACGGAAACTTTAATCTTAGGTCATTGTAAATGTGAATTGTGCATCTAATCAAGCGAAGTATAACCGATAGGATATGGAACTACTTCGCTTGAGTTCAGTAAGGTAAGGCACCATCTTTATAGTCACAGTGATGAAAATACCGTTTTAGTCTGTTTGTGCATTCATAAACAAAGTTTTGCTGTAACTGTTATAAATATAAACTTGTTTTTAGCAAATATGATGTATATCTTATACAATACATACTGCTTATTTACATACAAGTACTGTATGTATACAGATACTGTATGTAAACTGCATCTGGAATTTATAAATTTCTGGAAACTACACCATACAATCTCACTTAACTGCATCGTTTTAATATTTCTATCTCTCTAATTTGCCTCAAAAATCTTTAACCAATATTTTTCTGTGTTCAACAAAAAAATATGAGGATGTTTAGCAAAACCCTTCAAAAGTATGATAAAATAACACAAAATAATGTAAAATAATACAAAATAACAAACATTTTCAGTAAAAAAGTGTTTTTAAAACTCGCTAAATATCCCGATGCATTTAAAATTAAATACCCTGCGGACAAGATTTAATTAAAATTCCAAAAACTTTGCATAATCTTGCTCATCAATTGCAAGACTGCCACAGTGATTGTAAAGATGGTTACAATAAGTTGTATTTAAAACAATTATTTTGTTAACATCAGCGTAAGATCTCTTTTGCTTATACCATCAATATATCGGCTATGGGCATGTTCTCCCTTAGTATTTTGTGTTAAAATCCGTCAGCATAAGATTGTGTATCTGAACTGCAATTTTTGTTTTTATGCTAGTTTTATATGGCTCAACCTAAAGTAATTTAATTTGGCGATTATATCTTTCAACTAACACTGCCATTAGAGCTGCCAATAAACGTACTACGATCAAATTAGGTATATTTTTTGCCATGACAATACAAATTTTTTATTATTTGTATTACTATTTAAACTAATTTGGTTAGTGTGCCATTTAGTGAATTTTGGCAAATCAATTTCTTTTTGGCGCTTTTGACTATTTAAGCAATGGCTGTATTTACTTAAGCAGACCGTGTGTGTTCAACAATTATAGCCATCAAGAATTGATCTGCTCATGTTTCCCATCCGAATAATCTATATTAAATTATGCGTTTTTAATTTAATTCGTATTTTATTAAGTAGCATCAAAGTTCAAGTTGATCTCAACACGTGTTCTATATAAATTAGGGATAATTTTTTGAAATTGCAACTCAAGTTTAATTTCCTTCGATTTGGCCTTTTTGAAACGAAGCTAATCCAAAACAGGGTGACCTTTAAAAAGTGCTACGAATAAATATTGAAGGAACGGCAGATTTAGAATAAAACTACACTTTAAAAAGACCACCTTGTTTGTTATCAAAAAATATTAAAATCAATTCAAGAAGTATCAAAAAAGGGTTCTCTCGGACTATCGTTATGAACTATTGTCATTTTTTTAAACTATAAATCGCATCAAAGAACTCAATCATTTTTTTATCTAACTAATCAAGTACTTAACAGACTTTGATGTATTTTAATTCGAAATCATCTGAGTTATTTGCTCATTATATTCCCTTTTTAATTCTGCTATGGACCGACTGAAAAGACGATCTTTTGCATAGACGTAATCGGTCATTTGAAATTTCTCAAATCAATCAGATTAAGTTATCCGAAGATACGACAACTATAAAATCCCGCTAAGCATGTAATGTTCACAAGTGTTTCTCACTGCCTTCAAAGCGTGTTTATTCTTGCAAACATTATTATCTAATTAAAAATATCAACAGTTTTGGTAATGTGGCTCAGCACCTATCGAATCTGATAATTACTAAAATGAATAGATGGTCGTTTTCAAAGAGATCACGCCTCAGCTGTTAATTTTGAGTTTAAATTCTAAATCATAACAATAAAACTAAAAGCCATTTATTTAGTTCTTCCAATAAATCCAACATAATTTGACTAATAAACTAAGCAAAAGTATTGGTCGCATATCCTTTTCAAGAATATTAAACCCACGTATAACTGAACGCCTTATCCAATTTAGACGGGAAAAAATCAGCTTTTCTTGCAAATAAATTGCGCAAATGTCACAATGATAGTATTAACTTTGATTGATGCAACTATCACCAAATTTATGTTACCGATAACAATAAATTGCCTTTTCAAACTCAGTAATATGTACATAAAGTATCAAATAGTACTTAACTTAATATCATGCAATCATGCATAAAATAGGCAAATATGAATGGAGTTTTTACATAATTTGTATTAGTCAATTTTATTAATTGAAATATTAGAGTGACTAATGTTAGTCTTCGTAACTGAAATAAATCTGTTTACTGATCGTTAACATTAAAATCCGATAATCGTTGTAAATATTCTTATCTTTTATAAGGAACAAACTTCAAATCGATTCGTATCTTCGGACTTTTTAAGGATTTAATAAAGTGGTATCAAAAAAGCATATTTAAGCTAAAAATTATTTTCTAAACAAACGTATTCTTTTACATGGCATTTAGTAACCAATACAAAAATTAAGACTGTTCAAATAAAATATCGTATAACATTAGTGAAATTTTATACTAGTTGCATTTTGTATAAAGTATATTTGTGTTCATTTTATGTATCTTCTTATTAGTATATCTGAGGTAAATCACAAGTGAATTACACTTCAGAAGTTACTTTATTAAATTTAAATTCATTGGAGATTGTTTAAAGGATTGCTTGAGTCAAAGAATTTAACCTAACGTTAAATAGAAGTATAGAAATATGTAAGGGTTTTGTAGTTTACTAAACGCACCTGAACAGATGCGTTTTGTAAAGTCCGGTTTTGTTCGACTAAAAGTAAGTGTTAGTGAATGAATAGAGTATTTAAAAATCAGGTTGTATAAAATGCTTGAAGTTATTAAATGTAAACTTGCCACTTAAGACAATTATTTCCTTCTTGTATAATTTTCATATTAAAGTAACTTTAATTTAATTGGTGTACCTATACTTACATATAAAATTTGTTAGCAGTTATACGATTATGTATCAGCTTTGTGTTTAGATCACCAATCGTTTGGTTCTAAACAGGTTTGACAAATACATATGAAATGCAATGGATCGTAGATAAGAATGATTACTGTAGTGATATTGTTTGAAAGAAATATATTATATCCTGTCTCTGGAATTTGAAACAATTTCCATTCTGTATATATTTTATTTATAATTAGGTATTTTAATTTTAATGTCGATCTTATTAAAAAAATTAAATGATCCTGTTTTTTTATTGGCTAGAATATAAACAAATTCTACCTCACTGATTATTCTAGGTTTTACATAACTTTGTAAGTTGTCTTAATTTTTGTAACTTACACTCTCTTAATAATATCTGTACGAATCTAAGACTGTACTGCAGTGAGGATTTTAGTTTCCACTATAGATTTGCGCCTAACTGCATTTTTATTGTGATTCGACAGTATGATTTTAAGGATATTTTAATTGTATTTAAATAAATTTGTGTAAATAATAATCGCTGTTTTTTTATCAATAATTCACTTATAACTGTTTGAGTTTGTACGGTCGTAATCGAATCATAATGTTTCCATTGATGCATTTCCCAAAAGTAACCATAAAAATATGTTTATTTCATTGATAAATGTGTTGTTTTAGTTATTTTAAGTATTTTTTCAAAAAGTCGGGACAATTATGCTTACTATAATCCAATAAAAATATTTCTGCCAAAATCAAAATATTATTTATTGATGTAACAAACGCTACACGGAAATATTATAATACTATACGTTAAACAAAGTTTCACAAACTAACTATTTTTGCGGAAAGAAGATAAATATTTTTAAAAGCTTACCCCTTTATTGCGTTGAACTATATTAGAAACTAACAGGATAAGACATGGCATACAAGAAATGCATGCCAGTTTGGAATTTTCAATTGGGCAGTGCCAACGACATAAAACTATTGAAAATAAAATGTATGGATTCTGCTGCTATTGAAATCAAAATTATTCCAGTTAAACCATTTGCCATTCGACTACTGAAAGGGAAACAATGGCTTGTTCAAACCAAAAGAAAACATATTTTCGCCTCCGAAAGGCCCTGACTCGGCTGTGTCGGACTGCTCGTCTTGATCACTAACATCTAAAAACGTTTTGAATTAACACTGGCGATGCCACTTATATTTCCACCACTATTTTATTTGATTTACGTTTATATAATAAGCGAGATTGAAATTATAACAGCACGTCATAATTTGAAGTTGTCTTCAGAACATGTTAGAAAAATCTGAGTAAAATGCTTTAGATTTATTTTTACCTTCATAGAATTTAAAACCAGATGTCGAATTGTTGAAATCGGATTCTGTATTATTGAAATCGTCCTTTGATAAATTGGACATCACTTCTTCTGTTTGCTGAAATTGTAAAGAACACAAAGCATAAGATGTTCGCGATGGAATTTTTCAAGGAAGTTGCAAAAATCGATATTAATCGGCATCAATATATGATGTTTAAAATTAATTAACTGAAAGTGTTATAATTCTAGTATGTTGTTCTATTAACGTAGTACTAAGGAGTCTACTAAGTCCACAAAGAAGACTAGGTATATACATATATCGAGCCAACAAAATGATTATTCTTATACCTTAGAGTCTAATGTGTTGTTGAGGTCTGTTTTTCTGTCCAAGAAAGATTGGAACGGATTTTGAAACATAGCTTGAGAAAACATCCCGCTGCTCTCTTTGGCTTTTTGGCACATGGATTCTACATTAAATCGAACTGACTTGGACTCCGCAACATTCCTACTCATCATCTGATCATACGATTCCTCATTCTGATTTTTCACTTCCGTAGCTAATATAATTGACTTTTGGTTTATCGCAAGCGGTGGCATCGATTGATCGTCGCTAACAACCGGAAGACTCGTCTAAAATGAATAGCGCGAATGAATTGAAGTATAAAATATATGTATATCTTAATTTCAAATAGAATTTAACACACTTAACCGCATTACTTTAGCAATTGTTGACGATTCTGTATTTATGTAAATAAGTTTCAAGCAACAAACAATGCGCATGTAACAAACTCTCAAATTAATATACTCGAAGCAATAAGTGCGGATCATTGAAATCGAAAATAGTATATAAGAAAAACGAAAACTTACTATTTTATCGGCCGATCGGCTCTGTTGGAACGATTGTTCCAAATCTGACTTTTCAGACAACTGAGCCATCTCAGAGTCTTCGGCTTGTGGAGAAAGTTGATCTTGGAAGCCCAAATTCTTGATCATTGATTGCCATTTTTTAGACAGTTTGATTACTCTTGTTTGACGCATTTCAGGTGAATCGAACTGGGGAAGCGTTGTAATAACTGGTGTAACCATCTTCTGTTCGATAATGCAAAGATTTTTATATATGAATAACAGGAAATATGTATAAACACTTACTGCTGGGACGCGACTTTGTGCTTCCTCTGACAATTGACCAGCTTCCGACTGTTGAGTCGATTGAATTGCTATGGATTCATCCACTTGTGGAGAACTAGGCTTTTTAGATCCTGTAGTTTTAACTAATCTTTGCAGGGTTTTAGAGAAATTATTAATTGGTTCGGGATTTTCTGGGATAACAAAGTGAGGGGCTGTTATTGCTGGTGCAACCACCTGTTCAATAATTCGAACTTTTCTGGGTATTTCAACGGGCTCTACCTCCTCTGCCTCCCGAAGTATATTGAGTTTTTCACGCAAATTAGGTATCGCTTTTGTAAGCTGCAGAGGTTCTACAAAAGTATTAAACGTTCATTTTGCAAATATAGAATATTGCAAAAGTGCTAATAAATCCTACGCTAAATTAAGTTTTTTCAATAATGTATATTGTTTATAAGAATACAGAATGCGATTAAAATTGTACAGAAAGCTATCGTAGAGAATATATGTTAAGCTAAGCAAAAACTTATATCACAAATATAAATTCACGTTGCATACATTGTAGAGATACTGTTGTCAGAGTGTTTTCGAATTTTACTACTAACTTAAATTGATGGGATTAATGAAATGGAGAATGTACCTATCTATTATAATACAAAAAATGTACAATTTTAATACTAAATATGTATGTGTGTTGCAAGTACTTATACGCTGAACTATTGAATAAATAAATCACTTTATCTTTTCCACTAAATAGCTGTATAAATGAAGTATGTAGGGTAGAGTTTCGGTTAAACCGACTTGAGACTTTCATTTCAGCTACACTAAATTATACTTTTACTTAAAGTAATTAATTCATATGTTTTTAATCTAATAACATATCAGTTTAAAAAAAACTTGCATAGTTTTTCGTAAAAAGGAAAAATTAAAGGAAGTTGGGTTTATACGAAGGTGCCCCATGATGGGGCAGTTTTGGACACGCATGAGGTAAATTCGGACATACAGGGTGATTCAGAATTGGCGTCATTCCTCTGGAGGTGTTGTCTGGCGGTTTTTTTTCAATTTCAATATTGTGTTTCTTTGAAAAGTACATTTTGATGATTTTAACTTTATTACTTAAACCTACTAAAACAAACATTATGTCTCAAAAAAAGGTAGGTAACTAATTAAAAACAGTTTTTGTTATTAAAATCATAAAAGATGGAAAATTATTTAAAATCTAAAGAACGAAATTCACATTTTTTATTTATTTAGAATTTTAGAAAACTAGCCAGGCGAGTATTCCCAGCAACAGAATGGGGCAACAGCAACTGGGCAGTTTTGGCTCTATGCCACATCTTGCGATTGTTGAAATATCAACCACAGTGGGAAAGTGGAAACGATTGCAAATGTCTTAAATATTTTGCAACAAACTGCAGCCGTATTCTGCAAGCTGTATCACTTGTCCGACGTAATAAACAATTGTTTTTTTTTCGAGGAAAATTTAAACAAACCGTAACATAAAATCTCATCATCTGCAAATTAAACAATAAAAAAAACTTTGTAATTTTGTTCCTACAAGCTTAGCAAATTCATCGCAATCGGATTCCATGGCAATATCTGAGTCAGATGAAGAGCCAAGAAATTTTTTTTTTCAGAAATTTCAAAATCTGAATTCAAATCTCAGGACGTGTCACTTTCTTTTGCTCTTTTCGTTGCCTTGCTGATATTTTTTTTCGTTTCTTGACATAGTTCCTAACCTTCTTAAATACATTTTATATGTTGGGTAGCTAATTTCAAATGAAACAAGCTAATTTTGAATAACATAAACTATAAATTAATAGGTGGGGCACTTTCGGATATGTCGGATATGCCTCACATGCACAAAATGTAAAAAACCGAAGAAATAAAAAATTATGCTGTTGCGGCTTTTTGAAATATACATAGTGTACGTGCTAAAAATGATTATACGTTTTTCGTATGCCACTTTAAAACCAAAAAATTACAACACCAAATAGCACAAAACCTTACGAATAGATCAATATAATACTTACTTGACACTGTTTATTACTTTTGCTAATAATTTTTAAGTTGCTTTAAATACCGGCATAAAATTATACGCCACGGCGTGAAATACGCAGTCACTAACTGTTTAAATACCGAATCACGTTTCGTTTTTAAAGGAGGTAAATTTAAATCGTCCGGAGGTGCCCCATGTCTGAACCTGCCCATTACTTACGTTGTTGTTTCAAAACTAGTGGAGTTGGTGTTTGAATTTTATTGTGGCTTGATGGCCTTTCATTGGCTTGGGGCTGCTCTTCGATGTGATCACTCTGGCTTCCGAACTAGAAAAAATCAAACCAGCTAATAAAAAAAATGTATGTATGTATTGAATACAGTTTAAATAGATCGTCGTATTTTATTTCGTGGGATTTAAACGGTTTTGAAGAAAGTAATGATAATAAGCGATATTAATTTTAAAAAGTTTTTGACATTAAAAACTTACTATAATATTTTTAAACATTTCCATTTTGGGAATAGCCAGTTTTTTTTTGGCTTTCAGATTTTCCTGATATTCGTAAACTCTTTTAATTGCAATCAATTTCTGCTTCTTTAACTCTTGCAGTTCTTTCATCTTCTTGTCCACAAGATAGTCTTCAGCCATGCGAATGAAAAAAGCATAATACCTTTTTTCCTGAATCGCTCGCTTTTCAGCAATAATTTTTTTTTTCTGTGCAATCTGCAGCTTTAGGCTTCGTAGCTCTATGTTAGCTTTGCGAAATTTAACCTAAAGAAGATCGTGCTGTATTAAGAGCAATTTATTAAGCTTACTGAACTTGCAACTGAATCAGTTTCAATAGAATATTGGTGTGCAAGTATTTATATTTCCCAATTATACCTTTGCCTTTTCCAACTCTTTGAATAGTGGATTATCAGTAATTTTCGATCTAGAACGTTCATAAAGATCACGAAATTCGTTTTCTATTTGTTGAAACTCTGTTTGCTTTGCTTTCAGTTCTTTAGAAAGCATTTTGTCCAACGTCTGATGATTTATTAGCGACTCAGTTAACACATTTTGATTTTCGCGCAAACTGAAAATTTAGTCACTGTGTAGTGTGTACAATGTCGGTTTTTGACTCACAAAAAATGTATTAAAATCGATTATAAAATAAATATTAGATGTTGAACCAAAGGTTACCTTTTCAAAATAAAATCTATTTGTTCCAGCTGCTTTTGAGCTTCTTTGTCTTCATGATTAATTCGTCTAATATCTTTCTGTATCAAGTTAATTTCAGCCGTATCAGTCTCAATCATGTCCTTGTAATCTTGTAAAAAAATCCATTAAAAATGTACAATTAAAATAATAATAATATGCTTGTTCCAAAACTTGCAGATTCGAAATTACGAAATTAAAGTTCAAATAGAAAAATCTGCATATTTTTTTATTTCGGTTTGTGACAAGAAATAATATTTAGTAAGACAAAAAAATCTACACATACAACTTGTTAACTATTTGTCTACCATGGCAATTTCAGAAAGTTTTAATAAGATACTTATTACACACACTTGTGAATAATATTGTTTGATATACAGGGTGGTTTTTTAGTGCGAGAGAGTCCATTATTTCCGTTAGTGTTGAACTTTCGTAAAATAGTTTCCTATAAAAGTTGTTGCCGCACAAAGTGTGCACATTTAAAAAATATCTTATATAATACAGAGTGTCTCAGAAAAGCAAGGCATTTTACAGAATTGCTATCACTTTGAGCAATCTGCACAATGACTACGGTATTTTAGGCAAACTGCAAAATGACGTACGCCTTACCGTACGCCCGTACATATGTATATGTATATGTATATACAGAGTGTCTCACCGGGAACCGCCGCGATCGATATCTGACAAACTATAGTTAGGAGATGTTTAAAAATTGGACAGTGTGTCCAAGTCATTGGAAGCAAGCGATTTAAAATACAAATTTTCAAGATGGACATTCTTCCGGTTATGCCGGAAGTAGATATCAACTTGCTAATGTTAAATGAAACACCCTATAAATTATTACATTTTTTCATTCTACTCAATGTTGATAATTATCAATACAAAATAATATAAAAATCAGTTCCAAAATTGAGTTGTGAAAACCGCCCAAAATCAATTTTTTCAAATGAAAACATCCATTTTTGATAATTTTATCTTATTCAGTATTTAAAATAAGGGTAAGTTTGTGTGAAGTTGTCTAATCCAATAGTGTCTAGTTTTCGAAATATTGTCAATTTAATGTTTTCATATGCATATGCCATGGCTATTTGTCGCATCTTATTTTAGATACTGACACTTTTAGTTGCCATGACGAAAGTGACCATTTTTAAAACAATCAAATGCCAAAGGAATGCTTTCAGCTGTCAGTTATCTTTTGAAAATAATTAATAATTATGCCCGGACGCTTAAATAATACAAACGAATTTTTCAACCACCGACATTTCATCTTTCACAGAAAAAAGTATTGTATTAACACATTCATGACATTTGATTGCTACATTTATGAAAAACATACATAAAAAAGTCAGTACAGGCAAAATTAAATAGATAGGGCCCTATCGACAAATTGGCAGCTTAGTGATCGTTTTCTCGGAATGATGCCTTATGGTCAAGCCTTGTATAAGAACCGGACCCTGAAACACGCGCTTTATGCGGTTCATATAGTTAATGCAACCCAATCAAAGCCGAACCGAATTAGTCTTACAGTACAAGTGTATTCTAGTGAAACAATGTGATAAAATGGCGAAATAATTTTAAGCAAGTAGTTGCCTCGGCAATACTTACATTTGCATTTTGCGTCGATTTCGCATAACTTTTTGTCGCGCTCTTCAACTATGGCACATATGTTTTGAATATGATTTTCCGTCGGTTTCTCGCTCATTATTAGACTATTTTTTTGAGATATCAGCTTTACAAAAACTAACACAACGCAACAAAATTATCGTTTTCAAATATTTTACTGACAGTTATGTCGCCGATTCGTTTTTGGTTTGAGTTTTGACATTGTTACAGCTTAGAATAACGTGTTTTTATGTTTTTTTTGGGAAATTCTTGGCAATATTGGTTTGCTTTTCTATAATATTCTGTGAATTAAAAGCGTTCAACTATCAGTGCTTACAAATAACAAAAATATAATTAAAAATTACGGGCGGAAGGTGTGACGTCACGTGTTGGCCATTTCGCATTTCAGTCATAACGTCACACAAGCGACATCCCAAGACCTCCAATCACTTGTCATCAACATCAACAAGTCTTCATTTATGTCATCAACTTGTCTTTATCTATGCTGCCAATACGACTACCACCAAAGTTGTCTTCATCTATGAATACGATGGCACTCTTTGCAGATGATGCGGCCCTTCTGACATCCTCATGTCGCAAGGACTGCATCAGGCAACAGCTCCAGCTTGCAATTGACGAACGACATCAGTGGTTCATTAAGTGGAAACTGAAGATAAATGCAGAGAAGGGTCAGGCCAGAGACAAGAAATAATAATCCCTTGTCTCTGAGTCAGGCCATACTTATTGGCAGGAAGCAGGACAGTGTCGATGGCAACATCACCATAGAGGGACAAAACATGGAATGGGAAAAAGATGCTAAATATTTGGGTGTTGTTTTAGATAAGCAGCTGACCTGGAAGAAGCACATAAAAACAGCCATCGACAAGGTTAAGGTAACAACTGCCA
>NW_026017110.1:18428102-18430955 GCF_020466585.1 Dendroctonus ponderosae | reverse complement strand
TCCTTTCTTAAATAATTTTGTAGCAATTTTTTATGTTCTAATGTTCTGTTAAAAGACAGAGACGAACAATATGAGGTTAATAAATGAATACCCTAGAGATTTGATTGTCAATGTCAAAATTTTAAGTTGGCAACGAAGTTATTTTTAGTTTGTTGAACAAAAATGGCTGAGCCAGAATTAAATCTCGATAGCTTAATTCAGCGATTATTAGAAGGTATTTTCTGATTACTATATTTTCGTCCAATTAGTTTACTTTTAAGGTTCTTAGCAAAGTTAAATTTGATCGAGTTTTCGAGCAGTATAACTGCAAAGGGATGTTTTTTACACGTCTGTCAGATCGATTCAATTCAATGGGTCAGAATTATAGAAATTCCTTGCATACAAGAGAAAAAGGATTTGCTGCATCAAACTTTTTGATGCTTGATTGCGCTTTTTGATTTTGTGCTTCTAATAGTTCTTTGCTTTCGTTTGTGTTGATTTATAATTTATGTGAGTCCGACAATTTTAAAATTTCTACCGTATATTAAGTATATCATAATTATGATGGTAAGTTCAATTAAAATTTGATTAATTTTGTAATTTGTGCATTCCTGGCATCGTACATCTGATCAGCTCATAGAAGCACTCAGCATTTGGATCTTGACTCAACTGACAAGAAGAAATTAGGTTTCAAGACATTTTTTATACCACCTGAATGTAAGATTGTATGAGATTGTAACCAAGCCCTGATTCCTTTGCTCTAGCAGTTGAAACCAATGATAGTTTTATATGTAGTTCGGTACTTTCAACACCTTCAACATAACACAACTAAACTGAATATTTATATCAGAAAGAGGCCTCGCTACAAACTCATTAACAGTGCAAAAATTAGAGAATACTAAAATATAATCAAATCCTAATTAACTAGACGTTTCCTTTTGAAAGTACGCTTCCAGTTGTAGCTCTAAATAAACTCATCGGCCTTTCAAATACAAGGACTAATCTAATAATAAACATTTGACATTTTACAACTCATAAAGAACCATTTCTAACATGAAAATGTTATTCTGAGTCTTGAGGCCTATCACATATTTTATATTTCATATATTCTTTATCCGGTTGGCTTATGAACAAATACAGTCAATCTCAATCTGATTTATCACAATCAGAAATAAAATTACTCATTGTTTCCTTGAATTCTAGTGGTTTCAGATAATAATTTCCATTTTTGCTAGGGTGTGCCTATTTGCACCAAAACACACTGTAATATATTTATTTATGATATGTACTCAAAATGTATTTTAAATGATTATGATCCAAAAAATTCATAGAATCAAACCAAAAATTTAAATAATTTTGGGTCAAGTTTTAAATCGATTTTTAATAATCCTGCTTGGTTTCTAATAAAATAATAATTATGATCACAGGCTATCAAGAGAAATGTTCAAACATTTATTTAATTTAATCTTAGTTTCTTTAGAGAACTTTCAATGTAATTCCTACGAAACCAAAACATTTAATTGCTAATTTCAAATAATACGATGTTATATTTGCAGTAAATTGCTTGCGTACATTTCTTGAGTGTAATTAAATAAGGAACACATAATGCACGAATTACGTTGGAGAATTGTAGTTTTAAATTTTAATTAGATATTAAGTTGTTTCAGTTAATAATTGTAATGTTTCGCAGAACCAAACATAGACACTTGTAACTAACATATACACGCATCATGTAACTTCACTCCATAGCCATTGGTTACTAATAAATCTGCAATACATATAGATGAAATGTTAGAAATTACACTCAATGACGGCTAAATTATTTGCTCTACTTTGTGGTAGCTACGCCTGAGTAAACATGTAGCGTTGAAGTGTATTAATTAGCTCGCAAAATTATCTGATATTATTTTTTTTATATATTCGTCGACGTTTTTTAAAATTGTCTTTTGTTTCAGTGAGAGGATGTCGTCCTGGAAAACCTGTTCACATGACAGAAGCAGAAGTCAGGGGACTTTGCCTCAAATCGAGAGAAATATTTCTTCAGCAACCCATCTTGCTGGAGCTTGAAGCTCCTCTAAAAATATGTGGTTAGTTTTTAGATTTGACTATTTGAGAACATAATGAACGACAAGTTTTTTTCATTTCATTTAAAGCAATTTTTTTTAGAAAAATTAAGGGTTGATGAAACTAATTATATTTTTTTATGTTCTCACTGCACATTACTAGCACTCGTTGCAATGTTTGTTGGTTATTTCTGAAATACTTAACGTAAAATCATACAAACAGTTATCAAGTAGAAAGTCGAGATGAAGTAAACCTCGTTAATTGTATTCCTTAAAATAGTATTCTTCTTTTTTAATAAATTTTTTGTTTATTTTCGAATTTTTTCATTAAAATTAAACAAAATGGAGCGCTTGTTTTCTACCTACATTGTACCATTTTTGATACCAGCTTGTAGTAATACTTAACGTAAATCTGTTAACTTGATCAAAATTGAAACAGCAACAAAAATATAACAAACAAGGTAGCATTACTGTACTATCTAATCTAACTATCTGTATCATTTTCAAAATGTTCTTGCAAATGGGTGTAAGAATTATCTTAGTTAATTTGGTCATTTTATTGAAATTTACAAATAGTCCTAAATTATATTACAATATAAAATCCCTGAGTAGTGCTCCATTTTATTTTTTCATTACTACTGTTCTTTCTATATTTCTGTACAAAAAATATAAAAAATTATACAGTGCTGCAACTACAAAATTTGAATTAATCAATCTAAAAGTTCAAGTGATTGGTCATAAATCAGCACGTTATTGTTAATATATGTGAGTTATTAAAAATTAATCTAATCAATATAATATATTTGATTGA
>NW_026017110.1:18423718-18427999 GCF_020466585.1 Dendroctonus ponderosae | reverse complement strand
TGATTAAATACTGTATTTTTTTCAGATATTGAATTTTTCTTTACGTTTTCCAGGAGACATTCACGGTCAATACACAGATCTTCTCCGTCTATTCGAATATGGAGGCTTTCCGCCAGAGGCCAACTACTTATTTTTAGGAGACTATGTCGATCGAGGAAAACAATCTCTGGAAACCATATGTCTTCTACTTGCCTACAAAATAAAATATCCCGAAAATTTCTTTTTACTGCGAGGAAATCATGAATGCGCCTCGATCAACAGAATATATGGTTTTTATGACGAATGCAAACGGCGATTCAACATCAAATTGTGGAAAACATTCACAGATTGTTTCAATTGTTTACCCATTGCTGCGATTATTGATGAGAAGATATTCTGTTGTCATGGAGGTCTTAGTCCAGATTTGCAGGGTATGGAACAAATCAGACRTATAATGAGACCTACAGATGTACCGGACACTGGTAAGTTTTAATAGTCATATGTAATCGACTTTAATGTGTCTCATTAGTTCGTGGAAAATCAAAGCTAGTTTAGCGAATAATGCAACAAAATTGTATCAGCCTTTTTAAATTTTCAACTTCAACATATTGATTTCAAGCCAACAATGCTAGTCCTCGTCGGAATAGAGCTTTCTCATTTTGAGAATCCAATTGTAACGCTTTGTTGGCGTCTGCTTTAGCTTCGAAATTTTCATCTAGCTTCAAATTACATATACTCATGTTCAAATATGCAGCCAAAAGAAGCGCCTTTCTTTTCTCGCCAATATCTCCTTCAGTATCTGGAAATGTGTAAAATAAATGCTATTTTCTGTACTGACTATTGTAGATGCGACATTAAACATAAAATATGTTTTATTTATGGAATTAAGATGGGGTCATCTTATATTTTACCAATTTCGGATTACTTCTAAATGTAATAAATTATATAGCCAGCTCACCAGTTTCTTCCGATTCCAAGTAACTTGGGATTTTCTTATAAAACTTGTTAGCGTAAGTGTAATTGCGTTTCATAAAGTATTTTGTTCCTTTTTCTTTTAAGATTATGCATTGTTGTATTTTCTCCGGTGTGTCCATTTGCCACAGTTCTTTGCTCTTTTCGAAACTTTTCAATGTAACAACATATTCGACTGTAGCATCTGGTGGTATACTAAACTCCAGAGAACCCTCTTCTCCAAAGGCAAATAAAGGGTCGATTGCTAATTTCGACGACTCTTGCTCTTTAAACTGTTTTAACGCAATATCAATGCCACTAATGATGTTGTCCTCGAATCCTTCTCCAATATTAAAGGTGGCATCTCGATCCTCAAAAATCCTCCCTTTGTACGAACCGGTTAAGTGAACTAGAAAAGTTAATGATCAGTACCTTTATCTTGATCAAAATCAAGTTAAATTCAATTTACTTTCAACTCGAGCACCATCGTTAGGTGTTATGAATCCTTTGCCGGGAGTTAAAATTTCCATTCTTTTGACGCCATTCTGTTCACTAGTTAATTCTTCTGCTTCCCAGTCAATCATTTCCACCTAAAATTCGCAGAATCTACTTCAGTGTTTATTTGTGTGATATGGCTTGGTAAGCAGTTACATACATCAAACTGTAATGTTGCATAAGGGGGAATAAGTGGAGGGCTTCCAGAGGCTCCATATGCGTATTCAGGAGAGCAAGTTATTACAGCCTGCTCTCCCTTTTTCATAGTGGCAATGCCAACGTCCCATGCTTTTATCACTTGTCCTAAAATTTCCAGTGTTTCACAGGATGCACACTAAATAGCTTGTGAACATGTTACCTTTTCCCAAATCGAATTTGAAAGGACCATCTCTATCACGGCTTGTGTCAAACTTGGTGCCATTCAAAAGAGTGCCTGTATAATGTACCGCCACCTTACAGCCCTGTGGAGGTAGAGCAGTTCCACATCCTTCCTTCAAAATTCGCTTCATAATTCCTCCATCCTTTTTAGGGCAAATATCGAAATTTGCCATCTTGCCGCTAATAGCTGTATAAAATATCACCAGTTTATTTAATGCTTTACACTACAAGTCACTGTGCTAGTGGAAAACCACATTCTGTTAAGACAAATTCCTCATTGGTATCAGAATTTGAAAGGAAATCTAAACCGCAGCTCAAACATAATATATGTTTAAATATTATCTAGTTTTCAAACAGTTGAGTCAGATGATTGTTTGAAAATTATAAACTTATATTTCAATCAAATCACACGTTGGGTGAATCAAATGACGATGTTTTTTAACTATTAAACATTTTGTAAACGATTGCCACGAGTTAGTAAACGACATGTATTGAACCGTTTTATCCTGATGCATGGGGTATGGAATGGCTGAAAAAGCTAGCAGAGCCACTGCAAAATATAATACGTTGATGTATGTATACAAGGAAATAAAATACACTTTCCTCAACCTGTTCCACAAATAATCTAAGTACTTAGATGACTTGGAAAAATTGGAATTTTACCAGACTCCTGATAGCCCATCAACTGTCATCAATCATAATTAGAGCCAAAAATTTAAGTAAACCTGGCCACCCATCGCTTCCATCCGGAACTGCCTACCCAAGATTAAAAAGTGGAGCCAGCATGAAGGGTTACATTAAAGCAGTTAGAACATTCAAAGCTTTGAATAATCAGCTCTATAGAGATTTCGAAAAGTATAATTCTACTCCCAAAGACAGGGTGGTCTAGTTTCCAGAGCAGAAGCTTGAGAGGACAATAGAGAATCGGGCTTACTTCTAACTTAGAAAAATCAAATTTTCAAATTGTTGCCTAACAGCAGCTGTGGATATTTAAATGATATTTCGCAGGCACATTGCCAATGAAGGAGAACATTTTGCAATATAAAGATTTTTTTGTTTCGTCAGTGGCTTCCCTACTAATGGTTTTATGATACGCCATACGATATGACTTCATAATATAAAAATCACTGTTGGATTATCCATTCAGTTTGAAAGGAAAGGTTTCCTTTCATTTTTTCTTTCAATTCAGCGTTTTCAAGTACAAAATTTAAAATCCCTGATAATTATTTAACGAAACTAACGTAATAAAATCACAAATAATTTGTGGTGTATCACAAGAAAAATTAAATAAATTGCTCGAAATCTAGTTCACTTCAATACATTTTCGACATCGTCTAACGTCTAACAAATGAATTTATCGCAGCTGATACTTAATTGGGAGTTTGCCGCATATCATTGATGAATTCGTAAAACTAAATCTTTGATTGGAACTGAAGTAGAATCAACTTGCCCCTAAAAGTAAGAATCTGATGCTCTGGTGGCCAGGCCCATTCATAATAATTGGTTTAGGTACAAAAAAATATATATTATGAGATGGTTATATTACATTTCAAGCAATTCCTCTAGTTTTCGTTGATGAACAACATCACAGATTGATATTGTGATTTTATTAAATTATTATCAATTATTTTTACTTAAAACGCTGAGTTGTACATTCAAATTGAAAAACAACTTTTTTCTTTCAAACTGAATGAAATGATTCTTATTTTATGAGAAAGTTGTCGCGTATTATTTTAAAAAAACATCCCAAATCAAACAAAAAATTTGGTTCCTATAGCGAAATAAGAGAGCAAGTTTGTGTGCTCGTCTGCAAAAATTAATTAAATTTTTTGCAGTATTTTTAAAGGGCAGTGGGCCATATGGTTTAACACATTTGAAGGTTTTTAAATACTGGACTAGGCTAGTGAAGTCGCACGAGCTTTTAGAGGAACTAGAGAGACATGCTATTGAGTTCCAAACCAGATAACATTTATATATTACCACCAGAGAACGCAAATGTTGAAATTATAGATGGAAACTCTGGTGAGGAAAATAATATGTACTTGAACATCCTAACTGGCGGTCAACTGTGTGCACAAGCAGAAGTAGAGCTCAACCGCGATCAGCACAAGGAGGAAGACGAGTGGGAAAGTGAAGATACAATAATGCCTTTATTAGGGCAGAAAGACCAATATGGTCGATAGCCTTTTTCTGTAGGAAATAAAGATTATTTATATATGCCTTTATTACCCTACATAATGTGTGGCTACCATAAATACGATTCTCCCTTGGAATAATTTTTCATCTTTTTTGACGAAAAATTTTCAAATTGTCTCAGGAATGAGATTCTTTTTTTTTGGGGTGGGTTAGTAAGCGGATATGTTTGTCATCCTCGGCGATACACGTTTTGGGAACACTCGAAAGACATCAGCAATGCGTTAATTTGTGAAGTCCTATCTAGAAACAGATTCAAATGTATGCAGAATATACATTATTGTG
>NW_026017110.1:18395951-18423063 GCF_020466585.1 Dendroctonus ponderosae | reverse complement strand
CGTGCCCTGAAGTTTTTGCTCTGGAAACTGGGCCACCCTGTAATTATTCAGGAAATACCACATTATGTCTATTTGCATTTCTACTGTTGGTTTGGGATATTTGTAAAGTTACAGGTAAATCGTGTACTGTATGTGAGATCCCTATATCACTAATTTGATTGCTTATTTTAGGCAGAACATCCTAATTTCCATTTGATTAAAATCATAACCGGAATATAATTGTTAGTAATAAATAAATTAAAAATGTGCCGGTATTTTAATAGTTTTGAGACCCGCAGTTCTTAAAACTTTATAAAAATGCTTGACGTTTCATGTTAGTTATCACTAAAAAATTCCTTGTACTGGAAAATAATTATAAAGATCGCTTGAAGTTGACTAATACTAACATACCTTTGGCAGCAATTCAAAGTATTTCAGACTAAGTAATTATTTATTATTAATAATACTAATCCAAAATAATTGTTCGAGAATAAATCTTGTTTTATGACAATGACAAACTGAAAATAACAGTCAGTGGGCAAAGGTCACAGAATATCCTGGACACTGGAATAGGGGGGATGTTCTGTGGATAGACAAAATACTTAAAACTTCTATTGGACACACTGAAATTTAGTTACTTTTACAATATTACGTTACCTCGCCAAATGACACATGCGCGATAACCTACAATTTGGCTGCAGCCATTTATGTTGATCGCATTTTCGAAGACTAGAAACGATATAATTCGCAGGTAATTTGACACAATTTAGGATTAAAATGTGCGAAAATCCTGCGGGCTCAGAGTAATTAGTCGTCTCTTGGACTTGAACGGTTATCTTTGGGCATCTTTAAATTATTTATACAAAGTTTGCCACCTAGACTGGCCTGGGGCCTTCCTGACAATCAATCTTAACATAAATAATAGGAACACGTGAGAAAACATATCGTTACGAACTTTCAATGCTTGTGTAGAAATAATGGTTTAGTTATACTTACAGTGATTGTCTATAAATAGTTGCCTCCATTTTTAGAATCTTCACTTCCTAGTACCAGATTTTAGCCTAAGCACTGATTGAATTACATGAGAAAAGATCGATTTAGTCTAATATATTTTCAATTGCAGTATGACTGACTCCATGAACTTTGGTCCAGATTGGATCCGCAACCTTTCTTCGGAAGGCAGCACTGGAGGAGGAACCAGTGGTGGCTCCAGATATCAGTTAGCTGATTTTCGGTAAGCAACCCGCCATCTAACCAGCTTTAATCCATATATGAAAAATATTAATATTCATATACCAGCAGAACTCAGTGTGCGTGCTCGTGTGCTTACTTTCATTCATCAAAAATGTTCAAGTAAAACAATAGTACAAAAGTATGTTTCTTATGATATAAGTGTACTACTACATGTGACAATCCTCAAAACCAAATATTACATTTTTATCCTGTTGCTTTTGTTCTTGTTTGTCTTTTATTATCCGTGCAGCTCTTGCAACGCCTGGGTGTCCCTCGTTGGTACGGCAAATGCAAGGACACGTTCTTCATGGTCTGACCCTTTACCGGTCATCTTCTAACCGAACAAATTTGCATATTATTTAAAGTTGTGGCCCAATTGATTGTAAACAAGTTAAACCAAAATGTTCAAAGTGTTATCAGCTGCCCACAACTTTTTTCGTGTGAACAACCATAAGATGATTTAAATATGAGTACAAAACCCGTCCTTGAAGAAATATGTAAAAAAAATGATAAAATACTGGATGCAGTATAAACGATATCTGAATACAATTGATTTAAGAATTATTTTTTGTATTTTTCTGAAGCTGCGAAACTAATATAATTTCGCTTTGGACAACACAGCGGAAATATTGAATGAATAATATCCGTTTACAAGCATTAGTACACTTGCTTTAATTATATTTAGTTTAACACTTTTAATAATTAAACACACATTTAAATAAGATAGTCGTATTGTAGATTGCATAGCAGATACCTAAGTAATCTACGAATCATATTAAAATTATTTCTGTATTAGGGATTATTCCAGTATTATCCCGTATTAGGGAAAGTGTTCCAGACGTGTAACCTGAAACGCGTTATTTCGCCAATTAACCGGTTGTTTTTGGAACCGTCTCATAATTCCGAAAAAGTCGTTCGCAACAGCACAGAACCGATGCGACACCGTTGAGCCATCTATCCAGTTGCAGCAGTTTCAGTAACCATTTGTTAACGGAAAATATTTTTAGTTGCGCATTGCGTTGATGATTATGTTTATCACCTTTCGTCTAAGAATTACTGTTCAGTTCTCCAGGAACCATAATTGGTCAGATCAGTGAGATACTGTTAATGTGGATTATTTAATGCTGTTGTTGACTTAATAACACGCGTAAATAATTGAAATAAGTTGAATTGAAAAGTTCAGGTAAAACATAGACAAGAAGATTATTCAATTTTTCAAGATTTTGAATAACGTGTTTCGTAACAAAAAAACAGGTATATTAGTACTTCTGTTCCATGAGCGAGAGAGAGTATTTTCCAAAGCGGGTGGTATCATAAACGAGCGAAGAACTTAAAAGCATATGCAAAAAAAATATTCTTAAATGTCAATTCGTTTTTAAATTAAAATTAGCTTTTTAAACATTTTCGGATGCATATTATTTTTAGTTTACGCATGCTAAGAATTAGATTTTTTAAATAAACTAAATCATTATTTACCATCATATTCTCCAAATTCTCTAATACTCCAAATACATGCCAAGGCGTAAAGTAGCAACAACGCTACACATTGAAACTGATGATGGTGGAAAACACCGAAACGTTTTTTTAATTGATAAATAGACAATAAATGACTGAAGAACCCAGGATTTGATTTTAATTTGGAATTGAAACACAGTCAGGAAAGTACGTACAATTTCTCGTTTTAATCCGAATTGTTTCGCTTAGAGACCGTTTCGTATTCCAGCCCCCTCTGATATCAATCGTCAATCTTTCACAGATCTAGTTATACGAAGTATTCTTTTTTTTTATTGTTTCAATGTAGATTTCCCGAGTTTAACTACCGATGGGGGCGCTGCAAAACGTAAACATTACTCGACCTGGTTAACTGCAAAAATCACGAATACATTGATAATACCTTCCCGACATATTTTAAGAGTTCGGTAATCTGCATATTTTAACGTTTGTTTGTAAGTCCATAACATAAAATAATACTTACACAGTTTTCAATATATTTCTCTTTGTTTAAAGGCTTGCAAAAGCTGAGTAGAACACATCACAATGACATCTAATCAAAATAAGTGTCAACTGTTACTAGTTTAAGTGTAGTTACACTCACACAGTAGGTCAGTGGCCGCTTGGTCTTGTGATTTACAAAAAAATTTTAAAGATAATTTTAACTAATTTGATGTTCCTTAAAAATATAATTTAAGTCGATTTTTGAAAAAGTTTTAACTTTGTTTCTTTTCAAGGATTTTTATTTTTCCTCTTTTCACTTGGGTTAAATGGGTTGGGGAAAAAATATTGTTTATATTGAAAAAAATATTAACCTCCATTTTGTAAACAAACGGGTTGTCAACATATTCTACGTTTAAAGCGAAAAGTGACCAAGTCCAAAATTGCCGCATTTGTGTTTGTTGGCCAAGTAATTTAAAAAAATAACATTTGTCTTCAAAAACTGACGAAGTCTCCCAAGGCCACACAAACAGATGCACTAAAATATGTTTTTCATGATCAAATTTCCAAAAGGATTCTGATATAATTTTTGGCTCGCTTTAAAAGTGCATTTACCAAAAATTTATATTTTAGACTTGGTCGGTTTTAGCTTTAAGCCGGCGATATATTTGTTTACTTTCACATTAACTGCTTATTTCTGAATGAATATGGTCTTAATTAGTGTATAAAAATTGGGAATCAGCATTTAATTAACCTGTATGAATATGTTGAACACAAAAATAAGGCTTAAATCAGCAAAATATAATTTCTTCAGAAAACCTAATCCAACGATTGCCCTAATGCAATAAGAAACTAATAAAACTTAAACATTACTTTGAATCATTTATCAGCTAAATTTCTTTCTTTCGTATCTAATAATTTCAAATGAAAGCAAATTGCACTAACTTAATCATATTCAATCCATCTACCAGTAATTATACACGAATGATTTGCGTTCTTTAGTATTAATTAAAGCTTTTACAAACTTGAAAAAAAAGTTCTCGGAATTTGGTATTTTGCATGTAAACGAAATCTTTTTCGTTAAAAGTAACAGGCTTCAGCCTAGTTGGTCTCTATAACTTAAATGGTTTCTAGTTTTAGTTAACGTCGATTGCGTTCCTTTCAGCAACAGGTGCAAATTTGCAAAATTGCCCGGTGCATTATCCGGAGCTCAATCGTTGAGTTGAGAACTTAAACTATGTTTTTTCATATTTTATTTTATCTATATATTTTATTTTATCTATATGTTTTACTTTAATAAGGTGTAAGGCTCACTATTTAAGCTATGTAAAAAAACTTGCTCCTCTCTTTGCCATCTCTCGCAATTTCGCCCGACTCTCTAACTATGCATCTAACTGTTATTTCCTTATTGTAATATTTTCTTGTCCTAAATAATTATGCAGCAATTGTAATTAGCGCTGCAGAAAACATTCCTATTGCTTTATTGGCAAACTTATATTGAAAACTGATAGTTTGATCATTGCAAGAAGAGCAATGCCCTTTATACAACTTCATGAAGAACAACATTGTTGTTCTAAAATGGTAAGGAATTCATTGAAATAAGAAAACATTGCGAAAAAAATTGAGTTCCAAAATGTAGCTTAGAAGATTCTAAGATTTCTTATAGCCAAGTTTCAACCATTGTTTGCAGACCTGTACAATTAATAATTTTTGCGTTCTTAAGCCACCGTCGATAGGCACCGGAACCTATTTTAATATTTAATTATTCAAACGATAACCACAAAAGCCGTAATTATCCATTTCATACCGAAAGCAGTATTAGTAAAGTATGTACTTGTTGTATTTGCCCCGAAACGTTTGATAAAACGTTGATAATAACAATTAGGAGAAAAATTTCTGGTGGTATAAAATCACAATGCCTTTAGGTATGCTACATGTATTTTTTACATTCATTGCAGGTACGGGCGGGAGGAGATGTTAGCTCTGTTTGACCGGAACATAAAACCTCCTGCTTACCTTGTCAATTTTAAACGTCTGTATTCAGAGACAACCTTGCCACCACTGGCTTTATTGCCACCAACTGATGAGGAAGTAAGTAGCGGTTTATTATAAAGTACGATTTTATTTGGTATGCCAAATTTTTCTTAATTTCAGAGAGGAAATTGGCAGGGTGGTCGTCCATCGACATTGGGTGGCCCTCCTCGTGGCAGAGGCGGCTCTATGGAACGGGGAGGACGTCCAGGCCGTGGAAGAGGAGGTTACCAGTCGTATGGGAACCGGTCTCAATATGAAAGTGGTTGGGGAAATGGGGAGCCCTCGGATTGGAGTCCGAGAAAGGACTACCCTTCACGGCCTGTCTCAATGGATAATTGGCGACGCGCCAGAAACCATGAGGAAGATGATGGATGGAGAATGTCAACTAGTGGAAGAGGGATGAATGATAAGTGGGGTAAGAAGTACAATTAATGATGGTCAAGTCGGATCCGGATCATGAGAACGGGTTCTCGGAAAGATTCGGAATCTGTACTCGAGTCTGGGGTCAACGAAGCAATAACAGAACCGGAGAACCAGAGCAATAGCGCTTCATGGCGAATCTATTAACAAATTAATATAAAATGCTTTACTTGTTGCAGTCGCGCCAAACTTAAAAAGTTAATTTCTTTTTATCAAAATTTTTACAACTTCATTATGCAGGTCGTAAGTGTTTTCGTGCTTTGTTTTTTTTTTAATTTGTCTTCGTTCATCTAAACATACACCTATTTGTCTGAGAAATTTCCAAAACCCATTGATCAATACATTTTGCTGCGTTTCTCTTTTCTTTTTAAATAGAGGAAAAATGCAAATCAGATTTGGACATAATTAATTGCTTCGAACAAAATACTGCTTTGTATATTGTACTGTAAGTTTTAATAGACATAATTATAAAAAGTTACGGATAATTAAAATAGGTAAAAAAGTTACTTCCAATAAATAAATCGACGAACGTAAATAGGCAATAAGGGAAAAGCGTCGCTTATGGGAACCCCTTTGGTTTAAAGCTTGTTTAACTTTTATTTTGATTATTTCCACCGTACAAGTGCACACCATTTATTGCAAATATGTATTTTGTTATAATTAAGTATCAAATTTCTGAAAGCAAAAAATGCTAAGCGTAACTCAAAGCGCAGCGTAGTGGTACCCATGCCTAAATTCGATTGATTTAACTGAGCTTCTTGCTTCTGTTATTGTCCGGCAAAACCACTATTTGATAGTATTAAATAATTATTACCAGGCCGGCAATCAAGTTGGAGGGGTGAGGGTGAAGATGAAAGAACCGGCCCTCCAGAAAGAGGCGGTAGAACTGGTTGGCAAGAGGTTACCCGCGGTGGTACAACCTCGAGAAAGTCTTGGGATGAGGATCACTTGCCGGAATGGGTAAATGAGCATCCATTGGAAAGTGGTGGCTCATTCGACGATCGAGGAGCTTTCCATGGTTCTGATGATGAACAGGTGAACTAGAGCTAGATGTTCAGAGCAGCATTTCAATTTTATTTATGCCAATTTTCTTAGGAGGGACGATTAGGTGGGCCGAAACGGGACGGCCTGCAAAAGTCAACATCCCAGCAACACATTTCTCATAAATCCCATCCGCCGTTGCTTACCTCGAAGTCTACGATGTCCCTAGTGAAGGACATTGAAGTGGAACCTGATAATGAGGTAATTAATCTTATTTTATACTAAATTCTAGTGACGTTGCCTGTGTTTATTTTGTTGTAACTTGCGAATATTGATTAAGTCTCAAATTATTCTCTCAATTATACTCAAAGGGAGTGATATTTTCAGCCATTTCTATATGTTTAGTGCATGTAGTATTTCTTAGCGCCTAGAGAAAGTGACACAAACGTATGCTTGTTTCATAATCTGTATGCATAGATCCGCAGTGTTTTTTTTATTAACGGGTAATACAATTATTTTTCAGCAAATTCATCAGGACGGTCGGTATTTACGACCAAATCCAAATACGAACCCTTTTTTGAATATGATGATTGAGCAAGTAAGATTAGGTTCTTCATTATTTGGTCGTTGGTGAATAGTTTTACGGAGTAAAGTAACAATTTTCCGCACAAATAACACTGCATGCGGCAATGTAATAAAAATTGTTTATGATCATTTTCTTAAAAAAAATGGTTCTTATTGAAACTGCTCCAAACAATTTAGTTATCCGGGTTATTTTAGGATAATGGCCTACATAGTAATTCAGAAAGCTCATCTAAGGAACCGCCTACGGGAAATAAAGAAAGGAAATTGTCTGTTCCTGAGGCAATGGATCAGGCGCCGAAGGAAATTGCCAATAATCGAGATCGGGCTAAATCTGAGGGACCGCAAAAAAGTTGTGATGTTCAATTCAAGCATCAGTTGGAAGAAAAGTAAGCATCGTGAGGACATGGATATAAAACTAAATCAAATCTTCATTCCTCGATTTGGCCACATATGCGTAAACTTTAAGCGCATTCGTTCCGTGTTCATTTTTTTTCAAGCAGATTTCAACTGAGAGATCGCGTAGCAGTTTCGTAACCGAAACAAAAACCATTTTCTCGTCGTGCATGTGCTTCAATCAATTTAAGCGATCAACTGAAATATCCTGAAAATTATATCTATATTATGTCTTACTTATTACGTCTCTTAGGGTGAATTTCACAAATATTTTTTACAAAAAACGAGTTTCTAACTACTTGTCGCTCACCGCAAAAAAACATGTATGTTGTATCTTGTATGTTACTCCATATTGGCCTAACTTTAAATTAAATTCAATTATTGATTCTCTGAATTAAATTAGGTACAAGACTGTTGCTTTAACATCTAATTAAAATTTCTTCGGTTTTTACCTCGCTAGTCTTGTCTTATACTTTCCATATTTCTTCTTAGTGACCGAGCTAATTTTTCAACTGCTTGCTGAAGTCAAAATTCGAGTCTTCTGTGATTGGCATACAATTTCTCATTTATTTCGATATGATTTTTGACTTTGCTTTTCCACTCCCGTCTAGAGTTAAAGAAAATGAATTTGAAAAACTCCAAGAAGACTTTGTGTCCAAATTGGTGGTTGATGAAGAACCGCCTAAACAGAATAGTCAGCAGCAAAATAATATCGACATGTCGAACTTGGCACCATCACAAAATTTGCCCGTTCCAGGCCAAGATAAGTGGTTTTACCAGGATCCGCAAGTGTGTAGAAATAATTTAAATTAAAATAAAACTTTCTCAAATCGAAAAATATTTTTTTAGGGACAGATGCAAGGACCTTTTACAAACATTGAAATGTCTGAATGGTTTATGGCGGGGTATTTTGGTCACGATCTGAAAGTTCGACGCCAGTGTGACGAACGATTCTTTCTACTCGGCGAGCTAATTGCTATGTGTAACTCTAATCCATTCCAGACAAAGTAAGTCGTTAACATGGTCGGTGTGCAGGATTCGATTTTGAAATGTTTTTAGCGTACAATTTCCGGTGTTGAAAAATGACATATCAAAAATGCCTGATCACGACCTACAATTCCAGTACCTGCCCCAAATTGAAGCCTACAAACAAGCACAGGCCCGTGTTTTGGCTGACCCGTGGAGTGCCATCGCCGTTCAACAACAGGAACTGGCTGCTCAAAGACTGATTATGCAACAGCAGGTACATAACACAGCATAATTCACCTTATAAATATACTATTAATAACATGTTTGCTTTCAGCAAGTTCAACAAGACATTCAGTATTTACAGCGACAACCGCCGCCGTCGAACCCTTTTATGCATATGATAAGTCAAATGCAGCAGGTAGGATTATGTTCCTGATTTTTTATGAAATGAACGTTACACGGCCAAATTTGCCTTAACTTTGAAACTTGATCAATTCTGACTGCTATTTGAGCTAAGCTATTTGATTTCTGTTTGAAGTGTTGTCTAGTCGAATTCTTTTTCTGCCGGTTCGTATTTTTACAAAAATTAGTGTCAGAGAAAGTTTCTACAGGGTAGCAAATGCGAACTTTAAGAAAGTGGCATGCTCCCAATTGAGCAAAAGAATGGTTTTTTGGATTTCAATATCAAAGACATAAAGATAGACCTTTTTTTCTGTATTTTTTTATTTACAGGGTGATGTCAAAAAATTTATTTTTTGGTGTTGCAATGATAATATTTTTCCTCTTGAACTGGTTTTGAAAATCTAGAACTCAGGTGGAAGCTAAACTTGAAGCTAGGAAAATGATCTGAACATAATTCAATTTTAGGAAATAATCCGAAAATACAGGGTTGCATTGAAAGTGAGCCAAATCTGAATTTGCAGTGTACTAAAAATCATTGTCATTGAACTGGCTTGCTATAAGCACTCTGTCACCAGTCTCAAAAGTTTTGCGAATTAAGCTGAGATTACTTTGCAATTCAAACATTTCTATGTTAGGCATATGCCGTCATGTTTGGAACATTCTTATTTCAGAATTATTAATATATACTCACCATTATAAATTTACTTACGATAAATTGAACCAACCGTATATCGCCGCGAAGGTTTAATTGAATAAGAAAAGAGTGAGGAGGTGGTTACGAAAATGTTTTAGTCGACAGTGGAAGATAGTTACCCAATTTCAATTCAATATTTTGAAGGGCCTTCTCTAGCACTTATCTGCCGCATCTCTTCGGGGCATTCCCTCCACTAGGTTACGCAAAAACCCTTGGCGAATAGCGTCCCATTCTTGTATCACATTTACCTTTTTTTGGCTTCCACTTCTTCTTCCTTTTGATACGATTATGACCTGTTTTTTCCAGCTTTTTATTCGACGTATTGTGACGATGAAGTCCAGGAGTCATCCCATCTTTTTGGGGGTCTTCCTAAGGGCCTGGTCGTATGCGGCCTTGGCGCGTCTATCTTTTCCCATCCTGTCGACACGCTCTCTCCACTCTCTTCTTCTTGCTCGTGACCACTAACAACGTCCCGTATCCAATCGCGTCGCTCGCGGATCTCATTGCTTCGCTGTCCATCCCTCAGTGTGACGCCTGCGATCGCTCGTAGGGCCCTCATTTCGGTCTTTCGGCGTTTCGTCTGCTCTCGTTTCCGTTGCGTGGGTGAGGGTGGGCTGCTGTTCTGTAGATCCTGGTCTTGCTGGTTATGGACATGTGTTTGTTTTTTCAGATGGTATTATGTAGAGAGCCAAGATACTCTAACTGCTTTGTGTACTTCCGTTTTCACCTGGTCATATGTATTTCGGCTGCTTCAAGCTATTACCCTCATGTTTTCAAAGCTTATCACTTGTTCGATTGACTGGTTGTTTAGTGCCAGCTTGCATCGCATCGGTTCCTTGCTTATGGTCATAGATTTGATTTTCGGTATCGAGGTGCTCATTTTAAATTTCATTGCGGCCTAACTTAGCTCGATTAGCATTCGTTGCAGGTTGTCCTCATTTTCTGCTATGAAAACCGCATCGTCATAGCACAATATTTTTAATTCGGTTCGTCCCATTCTGTAACCTCGTCTTACACTTTTCACCCGGTTTATGAACAGGTCCATTACGAGGTTCAAGAGTATCGGACTCAGGCTATCTCCTTGCCTGATACCTGTCGATATCGGCAGTTCTTCTGGTTGAGAGGTGCCTGACTGTATTCTTGTACTGTTGTTGGTATTGATTTGTGTGTTTTATTACCTGGATTATGTTGTTGGCTCCTCGTTCTTGCAGAATTTTTGGTACATCCTTTAGTTGCACTCTATCAAATGCTTGAGTTAGGTCACCAATGCACAGGAACGCGGGTTTGTTAAATTCTGTGGACTTTTCGATTATTTGTCGCAGTATGAATACAGCGTCGATTGTTAATCTATTCTGCCGAAATGCATTGCATAATGCCTTGTGGTTTTTCGCTGATGCTGTCCTTGATAGATGTTGGGTTATTATTTTGATGAGCAGGCTTATGCCTCGATAGTTCCTTGGGTATTTCTTGCATCCCTTGTTATAGATATGTATTGTAATGCTAGATTTCCATTCCTGGGGTACTCCTGTGGACATAATCAGACTGTAAAGGTGTGATAGTCTGATTTCAGAAAAATGTAAAAAGAACAATATCGGTCGGTGATTCGATTCATGTTTTTGAAAGGAAAATCACGAAGAGAAATCAAAGAGCTCTTGAATGCCGTGGACCATGACTCTACTCGTTCGATGGCGACTGTCAAAAATTGGTTTCACGAGTTTCAACATTGTCGCACTTTGGTTTTTGATAAAGCTCGCTCGGGTGTCTCGAAAAGAGTTACCACGGAGGATAATAAAAAAACACGATCTCGTACCTCCGATTGAAGGTGTGTAAACAAATAGCTGAGGCAGTATGCATCTCGAAAGACCGAAAATGTCCACCATTTTCTGGGATTCACAAGGTGTGATCTACATCGATTACCTGTATAAAGAAAAAGCGATCTCAGCGCTCTACCATACTGAATTATTGGACCGATTCGGGGTCGAATTGCTGAAAAAACGGCCCCATTTGGCGAAGAAAAAAGTACTCTTCCACCATGACAACACACCGGCTCACACCTCTGTCGTAGCAAGAGCCAAATTGGTCGAATTGTGCTACGAACTGCTGCCCCATCCACCGTATTCTCCAGATTTGGCCCCGTGCGACTTCTTTTTGTTTGGCAAAAGTCACTCGCCGGGCAGAAGTTTCAGTCGAATGAGAAGGTCATCGTCACCACGGAGGCCTGCACTGCAGACCTCAAAAAAACGTATTTTCCCGACGGGTTAAAGAAGTGAGAACATCGCTTGGTCAAGTGTATCAAATTAAAAGGAGACTGTGTTGAGAAATAAATCGCCACTTATCCGCCCTCGTTGTCGATGTTGTATGGCCCATAGGTCCGCTTATTCTTCGGTGTTGTACAGGCTCTTGAGGTGGTTTGTCCATTCGTCAGCGGTAATATTGACTGCGATTTGTTTGTCAATTGGTTTCTTCTGCGATATAATGAGGTTCCATGTTCTCCGTTGTCTTCCGTACAGGTCATGTTGAATGTCGGGAAGAACTTTGCCCAACGTTATTTTTATTTGTGTTATTTTAACATTGGCTGTGTTTCTCTGGTGACATATTGCTGACGTTGTTTATCTGTTTTGTTGTTGAGGTACTTGATGTAGGCTGCTCTTTTCTCTGCAGCCAGGGTTTTTATTTCTGGATTGTCATCCACATTGGTCATGATTAACGGATTGTTTGAAAGTACACTTAACTTTAATTCAAAGTCTGCCATAATACCAAATTTCTGGGGCAATTCCGATTGGGTCACTTTTAATGCAACCCTGTAGTGCCTTGTGTCGACTATCTTCATCATCATAGAATTTGAAAATAGGCTCAAGAGAAAAATTATCACTGCAAGACCTTAAAGTTGATTTTGAAGCACCAATTTTTGAACACACTGGTAGAAAAAGAATTGGACTAGACAACAGCTGGAAAAGAAGCCAAATCGCTTGAAGCAATCAGCATTTATCCAGTTCCAAAGTTAGGAAAAATTTGGCCGTGTAACGTTCATTTTGCTGAGCAGTTTAGGTTCTACGTCATTAACAATTCACTTGTTCAGTGATTTTTATTTACTGAAAAAAATTATTTATTCTCTAATTTTAGGCAAATAAATTGCCACCAACTGGTCTGATGGATAAACATCCTCCAAACATACCAGGCGGTGCAATTAATCCACATTTACACATGCATATGTCCAATTTCTTGTCAATGCAGAGCCGATTACCTGGTGGAGTGCCCAGCCAATTAACCGGTGGTTTGCCTGCAGGCATTCCAGGTCAATTGGGCCCAAATAATATGGCTGCAAATTTATCTGCTCTACCTAGAGCAAATATGGGTTCGTGGCCCATTCAAATGCTCTCCCGTCTAAAACTAATCGAAATCACTTACAGTTCCAGCTGGAATGCCTTTACAAGGCGGGTTATCGAGTGGTATGGGTTTAAATGTCCCGACAGCTTCGGCAGTGGAACACAATGTGAATCAAAATAGTGATCCTATCACCAAGTTATTGAAACAGCTGCATCAAGAGACGCAACAGCAACAGCATTTGGTACTCTAATTGAGATACTTACATCAATTTGTCACTATTTAATATGGTCCTACAATTGTCCAGGTTGAGTCCCTCTGGCAACAAAATCAATTTGGTGTACCCAATTCTAACCCTACGCCGCAACAGTGGCCTGGAGCAGCTCAACCTGAAATGCCATTATCTATGTGGGATGTTCAACAACCATCTCAAACATCTAGTCCTCCTGAAGTAATTATTTTACGTTAGTAACGGATTAACTTAAATTGTACAATCATTTCTCGAAACTAGAAATCACCTGCTGACTTGACTCAAATGAAAGAAAATGGGGAGTTGCCTATAGTGGAGAAGGAAAAACCAAAAAAGACTGACAAGGCTAAAGAAAATCGGCAAAAGGATGATGAGAAAGAATTGAAAAAGAAAAAGAAAGCTGAAGAGGAACAACAGAAGAAGGTACTTGAAAATTATGTTTTTCATGTAACGTTTTTCATGTATGCATTCATTTTTAAGGAGGCTGAAGAAAAGCGAAAACAGGAGCAGAGGAAGATAGAGATTGAAAGGAAAGCGGAGGCGGAAAAGAAAAAGAAGGAAGAGGAAAAAATAAAAAAAGAATTAGAAAAAGCAAAGAAAGAAGCCGAAGATAAGCGTTTAAAGGAACTGGAAGAGAAAAGGCGGTTGAAGGGTAAAAACTCACCCAAACTGCTCTATTTATATACATAGTGCATTGTTTTCCCTTGCAGAACAAAGAAAATTGGAGGAAGAAGCCAAGAAAAGGACAGATGAAGAACGAAGGAAGCTAGAAGAAGACCGGATGCAGCGTGAAAAGGAACAGAGGGAAAGAGAGGAGCGGCAACGGGTTGAAGAGCGGCGACAAGAACAAATTTCTATGGCAAAAGCAGCGCCATGGTCTCAAGCCAATTCTACATTTGGCATGAGTTTGACCGAAATTCAGAAGGCTGAAAAGGAAAGAAAAGCCCAAGACGCGGTGTTACAAGCTCAGAAAGCTCAGATGGTTAGCACAGACAATTCTCATGTAACATATTTGTTTATCGGACTTTCGTTAATTGCAGGAAAGAGAATTGCAGCTTCAGCAACAGCAACAACAACTTGAAAAGTCAGGTGGCATTCAATTAGGTTGGGCTAAAAAAGCTATGGAACCTAGGAAAGTGAAGTCATTGGCCGAAATTCAAGCTGAAGAGCAAGAGAGACTTATTAAGGTAAGTTTTGATTGGCAATATGTTTTGCAATTAAATCCACATTTGCAAGTTTAATAGAAAAATCGTAAAACTAGTTATACATACCGCAAAGTCAGCTCGAAATATAAATTATCGACTACTTTTGAAGACCTCGATCTCATTTTTGTGTAAAGTATAAAAACATGTATGATTACGACAATATAAACTGCGTCGCAAATTCCCTAACTTTTCACTGAATATTTTCTCGGTCGGTTGTCCGATCTGAATAATTTTTTTATCGAGTCACAGCCCTATTCTTGAACAAAATTCACGTTATAATATAAGCAGAAAAATTAAATAAACGTTGTATAGGGTGATTTAATACTGTCATGTTTTCTTGGTCAAATATGAAATCCTTGTAGATCTCATTTGAAAAAATTGCAAACATATGTAGGCAATTCCAAGCTTATTTTTACAATGGCGTTCCGATCAAAATTAATTAATTAATAAATTAATCAAAACCTGCTCACAAGTTTCATCCTCGAGCTGACAAAGTCGAAACACCGTCGTCTTTTAAAAAAACTAAACTTTTGCAAAACTAAGTACTATTTTTTGATTTTTCAACTTCCGCTCCATTGGTCAAGCTTAAGGTGAAGCATTAAACTTCGATCAATTGATTTTGAGGATTTGTTAAATGACTTTGCCAGAGAAAAGTCAACAAAAAAAATTATTGTATAAAAATTTGTAAATCACTATTAAGTATTAATATTATTAAGTTTTTATGCTTATATCGCATTTAATTAACTAATTTTGAACATAACGACAATTATACAAATAAACTTGAAATTGCCTACATACATATGTTACCAATTTTTCGCCTCGGGGTGAATGGAAACAAAGCCATAACTTTGAATTAAGAAACGGGATGCAGACAAAAGGTGTATTTATATATATACCAGTACCACCGTAGATAAAGATAAGCGGACAATGTACAGTAGATGAAAGATCTTGCGTTTCTACAGAGGCGGATTGACGGAGGAGCTAGCAGGGTACCCCCAGCCCCAAAATTGAGAGGACCCCGCGAACTCGAATAAAAAATACATTATTGCGATTAAGAGGATAAAATACATGTATTGATCAACTATGTTAGATTAAAGGTTATTCGCATTGACGAGGTTAAGCATTACTAGGTAAGCAAGACTTTGCCGGAGCAAAACCAAGAAAAAATATTTTTAACTGTATAATAGTTTGAAGTTTTTAATTCCTTTTTCCAATGTAACATGGTTCCGGACCTCGAAAAGCTGCTTTATGACCTGAAAAAATTGCTACCATATGTAGGCAATTCCAAGTTTATTTTTACATTGGCGTTCTGATCAAAATTAATTAATTACATGCGATATAAACATAAAAAACCTTAATCATTATTTTTGATTGAAAATAATAAAAAACTGTTACTTTTCGCACCGAAACCATGATCATAAAAAACACAGCAAATCCGCCTTTCCACTTTCACTCCATTGCATTTCAGTTTAGGGAAATTACTGTTAGGCACAAGGTAACTAAAATCTTGTTGGTACTACTAAAGTCTGGTTCTAAAAGCGTTCGTGGAACGAAAGATCGGTTCTGAACTGCGCCTACCCCCTAATTCGGTTCGTTATCGGTTTCGAACCGGTCCCGAATCGCTGCCGCGAATAAAGCTAATATTCACAGTCAATATAATTAATATGTAATGTGTGTGAATGTAGTATTCACAGGAAATATTAACGATATGCGTTTAATTATGCATTTAATTTGCGGCATAGTGTATACAAAATTTAGCTTGCAAATGGCCATTTTTGACCGAAATTCGTTAAAACACTCGTTATAACAATCTCAAGAATGCAAGAATGCTTTTTATGGTATAGTTAGTTTTACTTAATTGTATCCCTCATTGTCCAGGAAGCTGCGGAGGCTCGACTAAAAAAAGAAAAAGAAACGCGCGATGCTGTGCCGATTCAGCAAGTGAACTCTATTTGGAGTGGTCAAAGTCTCCCATGGGCCAATTCTTCATCTACCCAATCGCAATGGTCTTCCGCTACTAATATAAGCGGATTTTGGGATGAGCCTACCCAGAAACCGCAACCAAGCAAACCGTCCACAGTGTCAAAAAGTAGCTCTATGTCGACCATTAATTCTAAACAGGTATTCATTATTATATGGTTTATTTATCAACCCCTTCGTTTCAATTTTTCAAATCAAACTTTACGTAATATAATAAACACGGTAGGAATTAATAAAATTCGGAGAATTCGGAAATAAAAAAATCAAGAGCGGGACATTTTCTGAAGTTGAACAGAAAAACCAGTATGCATTTAGGAATTCAAGGTTTTCATAAAATAGCGCATTTTTTAGTTCTAACAGTTTTTTAGTTTCCTTCATCTGGCTGTTTTGATTAGTTTAATGCATTTGTAATTTTGCAAGTCCAATTAAATTTATGGATTTTCATTATACAGGTTCAACCTGCAAAGCAGTCACAAAAAAGCAAGTCAAAGAAAGATGATGATGCACCAGCTAATAGTAAAAAAAATAGTAATAGTAATGGCCGCGATGATGACTTCACAACATGGTGTTATAAAGCCTTATCAAATATTGACACCAGCGTTGATAGTAAGTTGGGTCTAGCTGCAGGAGTGAATTAAATCTTGGCAGGACGTTGCTAAAAGCCATAATGTATATTTCATGTTTATTTCAGTCCCTACTTTTGTATCATTTTTACGAGATATTGAATCAGCTTTTGAAGTCAGGGAGTATTGTAAAGAGTACCTGGGCGAAGGCAACGCGACGCAGCAATTCACCAATAACTTTTTAGAAAAACGACGTTCCTTTAAACCAAAAAATGCTCACAAGGATGACATGTGTTCACCCGCACCTGCTATAACACCGTCTTTACACAATACTAGTGAATTTCAGGAGGTGAAGGTAAGGTAACGTCATTATTGCCTCTAGAACTTCATGCACTTTCACAATTCCATCGATTACGTGCTGTGATTCAGCGACGTACTCCAAACGTGTAATATTGAATCAAATTTTGATAACTTGAGTTGGAATCGGTGATTAATTAATTTTTATCGTTTCAGGGGAAAAACAAGAAAACCAAAAAATCAAAAATGCTTAAAGTAGACTCCCGTATTCTTGGTTTCAACGTTACATCGGCGTCTGACAGAATCAACGTAGGTGATCGTGACTACGGTGATAATTCTTAAATTTGCTACTAAACGATAGTTTACTGTTGAGAATGTACCTTTACTATTATATATATTATATATGATGATTTATAAGATCGTTTTCTAGTTTAACATATTGCTTATTTATGTGTAATACAAATTTTTGTTTTAAACTTTCAATGTTTAAATACTAATTTTTCATTGTATTATTTATATTACTTGACTTTTAACATTATATCGATATTCAAAATTTCGCCAAATTCATCCAGTTAAATACATAAATCAATCAATACGACTAGTAAATGATAGGTACTAATACAAATATTTGATTTTTGTCACATTTTAAACATATTTAGGCAAAATTACATCATCTGTAACTGTGCGGGGTTGCAAGTCTCCCACTGGTGCCTCCCGAGGTGGTTAATAGGGGAACGCCCCTCAAATATGGTACCGAGGAAGTCAAATATTCGGTGCGGACCAAAACTAGCATAGCCGCGTCTCACCCAGAATGGGCGGCTGGAATATACACTAGACAACACGCAGGGCAAGGTGGTGTATAATAGTGCGAAAACATCCGAAATGAAATTAAATGTTGAAACACAAAACACTACTCCAGGCGAGTAGGGCGACTAGCTCGGAATCTCACACTGACTCTCGCAAGGATTTGATGAAACACGGAAAAAAGGATAAATTCTTCATTACGATGTACGCACCATGAGATCAGAAGAACACCTACAAGAACGGGAACATGAACTAGAAAATAAATAATGGAATTGTTGAAAAAATCGATGATTGGAATAGACGAGACACGCTTACCAGAAGAAAAGATAACCACACTACAACGCGGCATTTACTATTCGAGAAGAATACTGATAATAACTATCAACCAAAAGTATTAAATCAAAACTCACCAAGTTCAGGACAACAGTAGATAGACCAATATAGTTATCCACTGGCGCCCCAGAGAAGCAAGAAGAGGACCTGTGTTTTATAAGAGGTAAGTATAGATAAGGTAAGATACAGGTGTTGATACAGGCTGGCTATAAAAAAGCGCAAAGCCGGCCCAAGTAAATGAAGAAATCGGAGTGAATTCATTAGAAAATAAAGCGTTTGAACTACGGGGTGAATGACTTGGAAATACTCTTAAAAAACTAATTACATTTGATAAGTCGTTGTCATCAACTTAATGCTAAAAGGTAATTCTTCTAAGATCAGTCCAAAAAACTTTGAATTGTCAAGGTGCAAATAGCGATTCTTGGGTATAAGAAACAACCATTTTTACAGCACATTCTAGTAGATTAACGGCCTTATATTCTTCTAAGAAATGTTTATAATTCAAAAGCTGTTGCTCTCGTTTTTTAATTTCTTTATCTACAACTGTTATATAGTGACCATGACTTTCAAATGTTATAATGATGTAGGTAAAATATTGTTTCGTAACTAGAAGGATATGACTATTATTAACGCACGTATGTGAAGATTTTCACATATTACAGTCGTGTAATCACCCAAGTGCGTTAATAAAATAATATCCTACGTGTTATAACTAACTATTACTTTTACCATGTCTTGTAATGACTATTTTGAAAACATGCAACGGAATTAAAAAAGTTTTGAGGGGCATTTATCAGTTTTCTACATAAAAACTCAAGAAATAACTTAGCAAGATTTAATAACGTTTAAAATACATATTTAGACAAAAAGGCATTTATCAACGGTTTTGAGTCCAGACTATTATTTTCCACTACACACCCTATTACTTTGTGAATATTCACTAGGCTTCCACCAGTTAAATAAGAAAACTTTCTTACGCCATTTTGGTTCCAATTCAGCAGTAGCCGTTTACTTATAAAGTCTTCGTAAAAAGAAACATATCCAACTTCAATATAAGTCTGTAGATGGTTCGAAAACATTTGAATGGAAATTCTTAAACTTTCCGCGATATTTAGTTTATTTGCCGGCAGTAAAGCTACCCTGAAATGATAACCTAGAGGCTTGTATAATGATAAGAGGTCCTCTAAAACGTGCTCGAAGACTTCCGAGTTATTAGTTGCACGGAATAAGCCAATTTCGGATGATTGATTTAAGTTGAATAGATTTTGAATAGAGCTTGGGTCCACAGTTTGATATTTTCGACCCACGCAAAATGCTTTGATCGGGAAATGTGTGGGTTGCAAAAAATGTTTTGTAAAATATGCCATAAACGAATAGAAAGAGCTGCCCCCAACAAGATGTAATCTGTTTAGGCCCTCCTTATTTACGCAATGAATGTCTTCTAAAGTTAGTACATCTGACCCTGCGAATGGATTACCACCACAGCCTTCGACAACTACACTTTTAACTAGATCGGAATTTGAAAATTGCAGATAATTTAACTTGACCAATTCCCCATTGAAATAGTTTTGTAGTGAACGTTCAAATAAGGCTGCATCTGATGTTAAATAACAACTGAAATTATTCAGAAATTTAAAATAACCTTTTTGATTGCCAAGTGTTAGATGATTTTCTGTTTTGCTGTCGTTTATTTCTAGGTATCTATAAACTTCCAACTCTTCATTTTCAGGCGTTTTTGGATGTAGAACATTAGGCAAGTTTAGCACTTGAAGGGCAGCCGCTTCTTCAACACTATATCTCATGGTGCGTAAATGTTTTAGATCGTCTTTAACTATTTTGAGATGTAGCTTTAATTTGTCAAGTTCCTTGCTTGATGGGAAATCATTTTCCTGTTTTATTAAGTAAGACATTCGTTGGCTTATGCCTGTTCTGGTTTGCTCCAGAGCTTTTTTCTTATGCTCAATGTCTTGGAAAAAGTTCCATTGTTCTTCAACAGCATTTATATCAATTGGTAATTGGCGCGCTTTGATATTTTCAATTAAGTTTTCCTTATGCTCTATCTGTTTCTCGAAATCGATAACTGGAGTTAGAACCACGAAGTTTGTCATTGCTTTATCTCCAGTTATATATAATGCCGATGAAAAATGCCTCACAGCCTTAGAAATTATTTTATACTTATTTAACATGATGGATCAGTTTTCTGTTTTTTCCCCGAGTCCTCGCCTAGGGGTTGCTGAGTTGCAATCTTCCTCTTTAGAGGTGGTTTCCAACTACCCTGTCCAGCAGCTCGCTCTGAATCTTCAATAGTGTAGGGCTCCTCTTCCAAGGCCTTCATCCGCCTTTTATGCACTTTGGTGGTGAAATGTTCCTTCAATGCTTGACTGGTAATGAAGTATCTGGCACAGTGCAAGCAATAGAACTGAGCATTACCGGGCTTATCGAAATCAACTTCCTGATTCAGAAGCACCTTGGCTTTGTCCTCTTTCAGGTCAGCATTAATCTGGAATCAGCACAGAAACACAATAAATCACCCGAGGGTCATATTGAGTGAAATGTTCCACGAAAGCAGACATGCAAAACAAATGGGGGTACCTCATCTAAATCTTTAACTCGTCGTTTGGTTTTATATTTTTTGTTTAGATTAGTATCACCGGAACTTTGCTTTTTTTTTCGTGAGTATACCATTGTCACTTGGCAAATTCGAAGATGAATGATTTAAAGGAATAAATGTGTGATGCAAACGAAAACAAGTATTAAAAAAGATAACCTTAAAACTGGGGTTTGCGGGCTGGCACGTGGCGGCGGTCCAGTGTTGCCATTGTAGGTATAATTTTATCCATGTATCATAATTTCGAAGCAAAGTGAAAGTGTTTTTTTGATGAGTTGAAATTTTGGAATTAAAATGAAAAATTAAATAACTCATAAATTAAATGCTGATAGAATTTAGTGTGGCAGGTTTGGTTCTAACGATTAGTTGGAGAAATTTACTAAAGTTTGCTCGGTTTTGAGCGAAAGTGAGAGTATTATAGAAGTAAAAAGGGTTTTGAGCGGGGTTTCTGCATTTTTTGGCATTGTAGTAGGGGCTATTATCTTGGTATGTAAATAGACTAAGGATTTTATAAGAAAATTTTATTTCTGAAATGGAGGTGAAGTTGACATTCAAATGCCTGTCAAAATATACTAATTTAAAACCCGAAAATATACCAAATGGGCCTCTTTTAGACTCTATAAGCTGCCATATTGCTGGACTAGATCGATTTATTCATTTATAACCCTTGGGCTAGTTTCACTGTCAATTGGTTGCAATATTCGAGAAAAAAAATGCAAGTGGGAAAACTGAGTAAATTGGATGAGAATTGCTCGGTTTACTCCAATACGTTGACAATTAATATTTCAATGAATCTCGGTGTTCATCTAGATGCAATTGATTAAAATTTGATATAAAAAATGGAATTTGGCTTACAATGGCAACGGGGCTTCGCCTGTCTGCCAATGTGAATTGTGGCGGCATCTTCAGTGTAAAAACACAATAGTCCGGTTTAATTTGATTGCCATGGATGGCCAATAGCACGCCGAATGGCCATTATGATCTAAGAGCCTTTTACCTGAAAATTGTGCTTTAGCCGAGTTCATAGCGTTGATTGCGGCGTGTGGAAGCTTGTTGAGTATTTGTTGAGCGCCAAGGCACGTATGAAGGGGAATTGAAAATTCAAACTTTTCATGAGGCATGCGTGTAGATGGCGCAACCGCAAAGCATATCCTACTCCTACTCAATAGTCAAAGTTCTCGTTTGAACTTCCAAGTTTGTCTTGTCAAATGTTTGTGTATATTAAATCCGACTTATCGGCCAGTAACAATTAGATTTAAAAGGAAATTTGTGGCCTGGTGAAGTGGAGATTGTGCGAAGTACAGTTTGTTCTGTTTTTTAGGTGTAACATATTAGTACTGTAAGCCGGAACTCAAACTAGTTTATTCAGTTCGTGTGTTCTCATAACGGAGACCGGCAGCCATGTTGTAAAGAATCAAGGCAGGCATCATGGGTTAATGCAAGATAAATTAATGCTTGAAATTCGGGAAAACGGGTGTTGGGAATGAACGGAAAGCGCTACGTTTAGTCGAGAAATCGTGTTTTTTCGAAGACCGATAACGTGAGGCGTCTAGTGCAGCGCTCGCGATGTATCTGCGCACGAAGTGAGTGCAACGTCGTGATAGTTAGCGCAGGGAGTCGACTGCCTGGTAAATGACTGCGAGCTCGAGTATCCCTAAATGTGGGAGGTGAATTGAAAGAATTCGGGATACCGCTTTCCTAAAGTCTCGATGCAACCAGTAATGAACCCCGACATGTAATTTCCCCAACGCCTTGCATGTAAACAAGCTCTCGTACTCGAATTTTCTTTGGTCGCGATGGCTGAAATCCTCGGAAAAGACGAGGCCACGTACTCTAAAGAAAAAGCCGGTTTTCTTCGCGATTTGCGGCATTTTCACGAAGTGAGAGGGTAAGTAACAGTCAGGCACTTTCACCATTCAACTAAATATCCTCTGTTGGACGTCAAATGATGGCTTGTTCTCGTCCATTGCAGCACACCGTTCAAACGATGCCCTACCCTTGGTGGAAAAGAAATCGACCTGTATCTTTTGTATTCCTTGGTCACTGCCGAAGGAGGATGGGTTAAGGTACGTTTCTAATTTTATTAAATTTTCCTCATTTAACGTCCTCAAAGTGAAACCACGCGTCCTTGAAAGTCACTCAACTGTCGTTATTATTGTGGTCGCTAAAATTACATGCCCTGGCAACATTTTCACCAATTAGTCTTTATTTTATAAATAAATCCTTCCTGTAATATTTGTAGGAAATTTCCATACATACAACAAAGCAATTTTAGCCTCAAGGCTGTCAGCAATATCATACATAGTAATTTTTCCTTTGTGTCAAATCACTCATCTGCCAGCAAAACTGCCTCACTATTTTAATTATGCCCTTCCACTAAACTGCCAGGCTACTTTTGCATGCAATCAACGAGTAAACGGAGTTAGAAATTTAAAGAGTGGTTATGTTAAAATTAGTGTACACACTCACACAATCCTCCGTGATTCAGTATTTTCTTATTTGCAGTTAATGTTTGACGGTATAGCAAAACATTTCCGAGAGTATCACAAGGAAAAATTAGCAATCAAACAAATCACAATAATCAAAATAAAGCTAAATTACAAGTAACGTTACGTTCGTCATTGTGTCGGACAGTCCGGCATTGATAAAGTCTGTCCGTGATTAAGATTTGCCCCTCAAAACGTCCGTATTTCACATATTTATCGCTTATCTCACCATATAATAACTAGACCAAGACTTAGAGAGATTATTGGACACACATTGTGTGTGTTAGATTGTGGATTGTGCATTTTTTGTTCACATTTTTAAAGTTAATCAGAAGTGGGTGTGTTTACTTTATGTTTAGAATCATCATAATTAGTTCTGTTGCTATTAAAACATTGGTTCACCATTGAGAAGAAAAATTAAGGTCTTTGTAGTAAAACGTATAGCATTCGTAATAGAAATCCGAATAGCGAGTAGGTCATATAAGCAAAATACAATAGAGGCATTAAATAAATATTAATAAAAAAATTAATTAATAAACTAACCTTTAAATACAAATTTTATCGATTTTGAACCTTAGATCTGAATGCCAATCTGACCTAACAGAGTCAGTCGTTCAATGTTTACGGGGGTTTCTTGTAGACAATAATGTCCACCGAACCATTTGATTTTCTTTTTCAAATACCTATATTGGCTTTTGAAGATGCACTTTCAAGTTTCCTGTTATGCAACGTTTAAACTTCGTTTCAATCGTTATTAAGAATCCTACTCGCATAGATTTAAACATTTCAAATAAAATATTGCAAAATTTGCTTAAATTTTGCCTAAATTTCGATATGGAAAAATTATTTTTTAACTGCCGCCTAGGCATCAAAGCAGATTTGCATGGGATCGATATGCAGGTTTATCAACTCTTTCATTCATTATTTTCAGCTGATTATACTAGTGGCGCATTTATCAGTATCAGTAAAATAATCCTTTTTGATCTATTTAGCTTTTTATTTTACTTGTTGATTTACGCACGAAACAACATATATTTACATGTGATATGCGAAATGCGTCATATGTAGGTGCGATCAAATATATTGTTGCAATTTTTTTGATTTTGAGAATTAAGTTCAAAATATATTTTGTCTGTATCCCCAGACAACACTTTAGAAGTGTGTTCGAGGAGTACCTAATGTCTAAATTAATTTAGACAAAAAGAAAAAAGTTTGAACTCGTCAACTTTTATTTGCAAATGCAATTTTTTTAATACAAAATTTATTTATACTGGTTGATTCAAAAATAAGTTTCCGAGAATCAACTTATTTTTTAACTGGGAGCACCGGCTAAAAAGCCGAAACAACAATTTCAATGTTGAATTTTCCGATTTATTTGAAAAAAAAAGATTGTTATCATTGTTATCAAAGTGAATGTTCAAAATGTGCTATTTACGGTTTAACAAATCCAAGGCGATCAATACTCTTCGTGTTATTTCGGTGAATAATTTTCTAACCTCGTAAATTCTTCGAGTCCTCTTAGTTTAGGTATAGGACATACATGTGATCGTCATGTTAATAATCCTTCTTACCTACTTTCTGCAAACTGGCGCCCCATCCACCATTGTCTATTCATTAATACTCAAACAGCACACACTACACTTGAACACACAATGAATATCCAGACGAAGTTGAAAATAAATCTGGATTACTAAATGGCACTAAATTGTTACATTTATCCCGACGACCAATTTCGTCCGTTGCCCATATTAGACTGAACTAAATGTTCAGCTTTCCCCAAAAAACTCATGTGATATTAAGGTGTTTATCTCGTTAAAAACGCACCGAGCTACAGAACTTAATGATATAATAGTTTGCTTGCTGGCCCTTCGCACGACTCATTGCGTTTATATGCTGTTCGATTTCCGTTTTTTTGTTATAGACAATTTTCTAGAAATTTCCAGTTTATGATCCAACTGGTTTGCATATTTAGCGTCAGCAAAGTTGCGTGTATCATACATGTGATCTTATACTGCCTAAATTATACTTAGAATTCAATGGATAATTCTAAATTGAAATTAAAATAATGTGCTCAATTTGATAAAGATAAGTTGATGGTCGTAATTTATTTTTGAATCACCCTGTATAAATAACTTTACAATTTAAAAATGCATTTACACATAAAAAAGACCGAGAATTGTTTTCGAAGAACTGGCCGGTAAATTTGAAATTAATTTTGACATTACTTCTGAGACTTTAAAGAAATGTAGTAAGTAATAAGATACACACCTCCATGAAAACTATATGTTAATGTCAGTTTCGGATCATACATTTAATTTACTGTTGTACTTGTATTAGCTAGCCAATATTCAGTTCATCTTCACTCTCGGGACTATCACTCGTCTTGTTAATGTCACCGCTTGTATTACTTTCGCCTGAACTATTGTCACTCCTTACAAAAACTACACCATCTTTAGTTCCATCTATAGCATTACTTATTACGCATTTTTAAATAGCTTTATAATCGTCTCTTCTTTCACCGTTTCTCATAAAGTTTTCACCCAGGTACAAACTTTCAATTCGATTGATTTATTGGGCTCTTCTGGCATACAAATTTTCAATGGTTTATTGACAGAGACATCTAAGGAATTATTGCTGTTTCTATATTAATTTCTTTTAGAAGCTTCTTGGTTGATAAACCAACTGTTGTATGGAATCTGAATTTATAGCGGGTAACAAGAAATTTCGTCTTTTAATAATGTTTTACTCTTGAAGATCTTGAAGATGGTAATTTTCAAGAGTAAAACTTGGGATTGATGCTTTTAGAATCTTTGTAGTCCGATTTGAAGGAACCTCAAAAGTTAGGCGTCTAATCCATATATGCAGTTTGATTAGTGTCGACATTTTCTTCTCGCTGATGATCTATTCTATAATTAGTTTAATAAGCGCGTAAGCTACTCTCAAGGACCAACAGTTGCCTATCTTTTCGCTTAAAAAATTACCCGTTTTGTGGAAACAAACAGATAATCTAATGCGTCGATACTTACTCAATTTTTTGCTTGGGCTTCGAATTCTTGCTATTTTCCGTGCCAAAAAATAATGGCTTTACTCAGAAGTTTTTTTCCATTTCTCCATTTACAAACGATTTTCTTTGTTGGTGGTCAACCAAAATGTTCATAAAAATGAAATCGCGTTATATGAAATTCGTTTTTGATTTACGGTCATTTTTTCAAATTTTCAATACACATTTTACAGAATTATAAAAGTAATTCAAATCATCGTATCGTACAAATGCGCATACGATTACAGGCTGGTAATCATTGCAATTCACGCCACATCTGTAAGAATCTGTACCGTTTCGTACGATTACAGCAAAAGTGCAATTCTGCGAAGTCTGTAATATCTTGTAGCTTAGTGGAAACCCATAAGGTTTGTGTGTGAATGATTTACGGGTGAATGAGAACAGTTTATAAAAGCTTATGATTTATTAAATTTCTTTTGTGGCTAGAAAACCCAATTTTGTTAATTGATTTAAAAACCAGTGTTTGTAGAAAAACAATTAAAAGTTTTTTACAAACTTCTTTTTGGGTATTTCGCCTCAAAAATTTTTGTCTTTAAAAAAGACAGAATTTCCTCACGTCTTTTATTACAGATTGATAAA
>NW_026017110.1:18392008-18395073 GCF_020466585.1 Dendroctonus ponderosae | reverse complement strand
ATTATCGGGTGATTTGAGTCGAAATTCAAATATCGGTTAGTATGAGTAGGTTTTCTATAGACCAAGGTTTCGAAATTGTTTAAATTTTTCTGAATTATTATATCGAGAAAAGGAATTTGGTGATTTTGCTCTTTTTCAATAGTGAATTTAATTGTTGGTTCTTTATTATTCAGATAAGATAAAAATTCATCAAGTTTTTGTTCGCCATGACTGTAAATGGAGAATACGTCATCAATATAACGCCACCAAATTATAGGTTTAAATTTGTAATTATTAATGAAAGTTGATTCAAAATTTTCCATAAATAAATTACTAAAAAATGGGGATAGTGGTGACCCCATAGCCATTCTAAAATAATTAAAAGTTGTGCTAATATTTCAATAATTGGCGAGTAAATAGTGCGCTTTGTAAAATTTTCAAAATTCAGATATTATCTTACATTTTAGGTTTCAATTACGATTAACTTTTTGGCAACTAGTTCGTTTCAAAACAGTGTTGGGACCAATTCATCGCTATCAGTAAGCCGAAATAATTCAGTTAGAAGGGCAATAGAAGAATTTTATTTGGCGATTGCAGAAAATCTGGTTCTGATTTGTGCAAAATGTCCTCCTACAAACCGGGGTATTTATTAATCGTGTTAGGCAAGGATGAATTGTCAATACACAAAACTTTTTTTTAACTTTTTTAATCGAATTTCATCGTTAAATATGGATTTCGAGGCTTTTTAGAAATATATCTTAATAGAAAGGGAAACATTTCCACAAATGCTGTGTTGGCAAATAAAATTGTTTTATATTTCTAATTGGGTCACTTTAGATTGCGAAATATTAGCAGTTAATCCTAAGTTTCTAGGTTCAGTGCACCTGGCACGGATCGGTCCAGGTTCGGTGCACGTCTAATCTTACCAAAGGACGATTATAGGCAAAAGTGTAGATGGTTCCCAAGATTGTTTTAATATAACTTGCGTCATACCCACCTTTGATGGTGTCATATTTTCGGACTATAGGACCTATCTCACTTAGAAAGGATTTATTTAAAAACATATTTCAATCTTCTCTGGATCATCAGATAAACTTTTTTGGGAGTCCATTTTTCTATGTAAAAAGGTGCGTCATTTAGTAGGGTTTAATTAATTTCAGGGTTATCTTTAAACAACTGCACCTGCTTTCCGTTTGAAATGTTCAAGATAATTATCGAAAGCAAAAGAATATGATCTAAAAAACAGTAACGAAGGTGAAGATCTCACATTGATCTGCAGGTTTAGGCGTCGCAGGTAATAAGAGGATCTGTTATCTTTGAGTTCAGCCAGTATAGTAGCGTGTTCCGTGCTCTGTTCGTGAAGTCAGCTGGCACAAAATGCGCGGGATAGCCTTTCAAACAGCAATCGGAAACCTTTGGACTTGGAGGCCGATAATCTCGATGATGGCGCGTGCGGTCGGTCGGCACAATGGGGAGGAGGTGGCCCATCCTCAGCGTGCTGCATCGCATGGCGTGGCGCGTGCCGCCACTTTGACTAGGTCAGGGTCTCACTGTTTTGTTCGCCTCCTGCCTCTCACCATTCTGCCACTCCATCTGTTTATCGCTGAGCTGCTACTCATGGGACTACGTCCGTCCTACTATTCGCCGCGACGCCGGGACAGCCTGAGTCAATCGCCGAAAGCATGTAAAACTAACTGCAAACATCATTTGCGCGCCAACAAAGATTTTAAAACTCGAAGTGTTGAATGGAAGTTTCACGGCGCTCCGGTTCTTTGTACGGCTGATTCGGGTCCGTGAATCCGTTTCCTCATTTTTAGACTTGTATAGGTCGATAGTTTATACTTGTTATAATAAACACCAGGTAAAGAGGTAATTGTCTAATGGCAATTTGTTAGGTGGTAGATCGAGAAAATACAGCCGAAAATAATTTGGAAAACATAATTGCTTAACAAATTCAACAAAAAAGTCGGTACAATTGAAGAATACAAGAATTTGTAAATAAGTATGTCAGCTACAAGCATCAAACGCGTCTCAATCAGCTATTGCTCAATCCAGATTCTACTTGTAATTCTGATCCAAACCTTAATTGATTGAATGTTACGTTAACTCTGTATCTCTGAACCCAGCAAAACTACACCCGAAGTTGCATCCTGCCACCGCTAATTCTGAGTTTGTGTGAGATATTAAGGGTAAATCAGCGCGAAATGCCTCCCCAGGAAAAGCATTTCTACGTTCGGTGTTTGTCATGATCAAGAGGCAGATGCCTAATTTACAGTAAATTGTTCTTACTAAGGGTGGGTATTATAATGTACGGTTGAGATTCAACCCACGGTTGGAGGCCACTTCGTGTATTTTAAACGGCGGTTGAAGTGCCGGTTGAGTGACGGTTGACTCAACCCGAAGACGGGGTCGTTTGAGATTTCAACCGGGAGTTCGAGGCAGGTAGAAGCGTGGTGTTTAACCACAGCAAATTGCAGAACCGATTCGGAAGGAGAGAACTTGACAAATCCGTACTTCTTGGAGATTGTGGATATGCTTTAAAAAGGTATAAAATCACGCCAATTACAAATCCACAGAGAGAAGCAAAAAACGTATTTAATGTATCTCAAATTTGAACTCGAAATTCCATTAAGCGATTGTTCGGTGTTCTAAAACAACGCTTTCCTGTACTATCTCTTGGTGTGAGAGAATCTCTAGATACAACAAAATCGCTCATTATAGCATGTGTAATATTGCATAACATAGCGCAAAACATGAATAAATCAAGTCCAACTTTAGGCCCCAATTTAAAGTTTGATGCAGAAGAAATGCCCCAAGAAAATAATAGCGCTATGACTCATGGCCGGTTTCTGAAACAACCTTTATAGTTCCAATAGCCTAAACGGCTCGGCTAAAAGTCGGAAAAATGGGTTTCTGAAACGTTCGATAAGAGCTAGCGAAAGGTGCGCTCTCGGACCTTTATCGGTTCTATAAGTTGTAGGAGCGGCGCAGGCAAGCGTATTTGCTATTAATGTCAAAAGTCATCGCAAATCAGCTGTGAGCAGAGAAAACGTTTTGGGAAAACAATAATAACATTTTTGGGAGCG
>NW_026017110.1:18350353-18391009 GCF_020466585.1 Dendroctonus ponderosae | reverse complement strand
GTCTCTTCTTCTTCGTTATATGGCTTTTCCCACAGATTATCAAGCTTTACCTACTTTATCGACTCGATAGCTATGGACCACTAGCTTTGACGTAAAGATGCGTTGAGAAACCTACCATAAGTTAAAGAACCTACAACTTTAGCGGACCGATAGTTATCGAACCAATAAGGCGAATCTACCAGAAACCGGGCATAACAATCATAGAGAAGATTGTATACTATATTTTATTAATTTAGTGGAGAACCAATAAGAATCTGATTTAAATCAGTAGGATGTTAAAACGCAGGTACCAAGCTCTCGGAACTGACAAGAAAGCAAAGATTGTGATTCACTGATGCTGTTCACGCAATGTGACCAACGATAGATAATACAAGTCAAGTCCCAGTTGACGAATCCGAGGCTCAATAGTTTTTATCATACACAATAAAGTCAACTTCCGATTGAAAGTGAACCCACGGTTGGTCAGCTGGAGGGTCAACCCAACCATTATAATACCCGCCCTAAGTACTGTGGAAACCCCACAGCCAGTACCCGCCTACTATCGATCTCATGACGGGTTCAGATTTACCGCAGTACCTGGGGGTACTGCGGTAAACCCACATGCAGTACCTGTCCCTAAAGGTGCGTCCACAATAAATATGTATGTTGTACCTCGTATTTGACGCAAATTTGCTCGCGTTCGTTAAACTTTTATTGATGTGGACAAAGTGCAGTACAAAAAAGCTCACAAATATTTTCGTCAGATACAAATCACGCTGTCTCTGGACATGGGACTGTCGGTTTTTCAGCCTCCTTTAAACAAATTTTCACTGAACGCTTGTTTGGATGTGTTCTGGTAGTTTTAATTTTATGTGCGGGTTTAGTTATTGGTAGTTAATTTGTGTGCGATGTAGTCATCATGTCTTCCCAACTTTTAAAGATTAAACTTAAACAAAGAAATTAAACTACTCCCGCTCCCTAAGATTATATAATTGAGACGGATTACAAACAATAGCGTCGCGAGAGTCGAGTACATTATAGTCGTCTGCAAGATTCCCAAAACCCTTCTTGGAACAATGCAATACAACAATCCAGACGTTATTCCATGTTATTTCCTTTTCAAAGATCGTGAATGGTGAAGAATTTAACGCCTTAACAATGAATATAATTGTTACACACTGATGCAATTTAATGCCACTAGAGAATAGAGCCTGTGTAACTGCCTTTTGGTATTTATTCGTTTTTTTTAAATTTCCAGTTGAGTGGCGTCTTGAGCATTTAGAGCACGATCCTTCTGTTCTGCGCCTAAGTAGTTTCGTTTTTTTTCCTGGTTTTCGATATTATATTTCTTATAGGAGTGAGTAGCTTCTATTTTGTTATGAAATATTTATTAACTGCTGTTTGTTTAGAAGAGTATGGCCGGAATTTGTCAACGTAGAATATATTAAGAGTTCAGAATTAACGTAAAACAGTGGAATTCATGTTTTTCTATAAAGTAAAGTCAAGCAAAAAGTATCGAAGTATTAGAAGTATAAATAAAAAATGAGTTAATAATCAACTTTGGGTGCCGTCAGGACATTGTTTGTTGAAAAGTAGGCAAAGTCACTAAACCCTATATGTTATTTACTCCAGATTTTCCGAAATACTTTCCGAATAGTTGTATTCACTTTTATGGTTTTCCAAAAGTATTTAAATCTGTACTCCTTTTAATAAATTTTTTTTCTGTGTTTTTAAAATTCTTGTATGGTTCGTTTCATACTTATATTGCTGTATTCTAATTTAATAACCCGCGCAAAGTTCAATCAAATAATAAAACCAATTTTTATATTTAATAAACTTTTTATTTGTACGAGCAAAAGTTAGGTGTTGCTATAGTTTCTTAAAGAAAATGTGTTTTATTTTATTTTAAACTAATAATGTTTACGTAAAATGTAGGAAAAGTGAGAAGTTGATTTCATACTGAACCACGGCTAAAGACAACGTATATTCAATTTGTTTGTACAAACCCGCATATTTTTTTGTTAGTTATGCAACGACAAAAGTAAATTATACATATTTTAGGTTGCATTAAAATATCATTTATTTTGTAGTTCTCTCGAACAAAAACGAGTTTTTATCGACTTCGCCTCGTTTGACTGTTCTGTTCAGTCTGTACTCTGGAACCTTGAAAAAATGTTATAATTTGCTTTCAGTTCTGGGAATGGTTTTCTTTGTTTGAAATAATTTCGTCTTAAACGCTGTATGGCCTAGGTGGGATGTAATATCCTTTATAAAAAGCGTGAATCACAACTGAATCATTTAATTCCGTTCAACAGACTGCATGATTTATTTCTATATCATCAGTAAATACTGAATTATTTGTTAGGCTTTTAAAGGCGTCATGTTTAGATGAAACGACCAGTGATTAACTTTTTTACGGCTTATTATACATGTAAAGAATTTCAAACAGTTAGATTGTAGCATTGCATGGTGTTGACTAATGTTTTTGTAAGTAAGTCTAAATTCTCAAAAATTTCCATCTATACAATTGTATAAATATGTATTGAATTAAAATCTAATACATTCTTTAGTATTAAATTTTTTCTTTCCTGGGTTTCAGTCAAAATGTGAAATAAAAATGTTTATATCGTTTATTTCATATTACGTTTCGGCGAGACAACAGCGCCATCATCAGATGAAAATATGTTGCACAAAAACTATAATTTACAAAGCATTAAAATATCCATTAGTTCTTAAGGGAAAACGATTCTTTGGGGAGAAAAACATTTGAAAAACTTACCCCATAATTGGGAACATTTGATTCTTTATATGGTTGGCTGTCTTCAAAACTTCAAATTTGTTTGAATGACTTGCAAGCATTCTCTACTATGTTTTATTTTATAAGCCCTCCTTCGAATTAATTTAACTTGTTTGAGTCTAATAACTAATCGGCCTTTCAGATCATTGAGTAGAATAGGTACTTCGAATAAACTTTTTTGACTGAGTTTATGCTGCCAAAATGTCCATCATATCCAGCAACTTAGGAAGCAGTTTCAAAATCAAGGAGTGTATTTACGATAAATTACAATCAAAGTATAATTTTTTTCGCAACTGCTAAACGCATTTGACAAGGTCAGTTAGATTAACTTGAATCGTTTTGTAACGCTGATTTCACAACTATTAAGATCTAGTTTCTATATTGCCTCCTCGACTGCTATGCGATGTGGTACGTTTTTCACACAATAAACCCTTGCGGAATATTTTCCCACTGTTTATTCCAGGAAGCCAAACATTGTTTGATTGTCAATAGAAATTTAGCTTTCCCCCGCTTATTCCTCGTGCTCGATCGAGCTTAAATCAGGGCTACGTGCAGTCCAATTTAATTGTAGACATTTCTCGACTAGAAGATAGAAGACTTACACTAAAGGAGATAATACCAATCGAGTGAAGGAAATGACGTGTTTGGTTAAGCATTTCTTGATAAAATGTTATCAGATAAAGCACCATTTTCGATAATATCAAGGGTTGTTAAACAACCATAAGCGTGTCATTATCCAGGGTAACAATCATATTTCCTATTGTATTTGTCTTGTTGAATTACTTTGAATTTTAAGATTATATAATCTTACAAAATGATTGCTTTATAATGTGTATTAGTATTTTAGCGCATAGAGTAGTTGCGCTTCGTTGCAACAAAAAGCATCCCTGAACCTCGAAAATCGACTCAAGTATTTATTTATTATGAGATCAGTGAGTACTTGCCAAATATTTGCTGGCATTGCTGTGTTCTAAATTTACAACGTCTGTTTATCGCAAAAGCTTTATAACGTTCATATAAAAGGCATTTTTTATGTGCATCTTCTCGCTCAAGTAGGTATAGCGGAAGCATATAGTATGTATGTATTAAGAAAATTCGGAACGAAAATGTGAATGATTTTACAACCATCATTTAGCTAATGATGTAATAGATTTAGACACTTTTTGAACTTACTTTTGTAAATAACCAAACATTTCGTTAATTCTTGCTCTTTACTTTACTCTCCTTATGCCAACTTAAAATCCATTTTCCGATAACTCTTTAAGAATTGAGGTTTGACAAAAAATTTACAAGCCTTTTCAAATTAAAATCGACCAATTGTAGAATGAACCATGATAAATTGCTTAATCTACCCAATTAAAAATGCTATCTTAAAATTGAAATGCACAGTCATTTCGACTTGTGGATATCACATTTTATGTTTTTAATACTAATTCCTGCATTAAATAGTTCTAATTTGATGCTTCCATATATGGTCATACATAGTAAATGTTTTTTGTTGCGCTTTATCTGTTCTCTGTTTGATGGAAACAAACCGGTTCTATTGCGCCTACAGCCATCCATGAAACTGATCAATCTCTTGTATGTTGTTACGTCTTCGACAACTGGGGCTATTATTTTTATGTAAAAAAAGTGGCTCGGTTTCTACTGGAATATGTACTTGATGGCAACCAAGGCCTTGCACGATTTGTTCTCATATCGTGTAACAAATTTTCGAGAACATGAGTGAACCTGCTATTGTATGTGTAGCAGCTCTGCCCATCCATCCTTCATGCATTCTGTAAACAAGGGAAACTGATGGCTGAATTTGTCGAGTGTAGACAACGAGTTTTTCATTGGGTCGATGAACCCGACAGATTGAAAACTGTTCGCCTTCAAACCAGGTTGCCAGTTTCAGTTAATTTTCAGCTAAACTGAAGCATGCTTTCTGCAAAGCTTAACGTTACCACATAGAAATGTAATTTTGCTTTATAAATAATTATAATCTTATATTTCCTGGGACTCAGTCGAACTGTGAAGGAAAAATTTTGAATATCGTTTATTCCATTACGTTTCGGCGAGACAACAGCGCCATCATCAGATTTAAAATTTAGACAAACCCATGATTGGTATTATATACTCCTCGAAAGGTAATGAAATAAACGATATTCAAAATTTTTACTTCACAGTTCGACTGAGTCCCAGGAAAAATAAGAATATAATAACAAGTACACGCAGTCAGGAAACTAGATCAGAATTTATAAATAATATATGCAACAAATTTTCTGAAAAAAAATTATTTGCGAGTAATCACAGCATATCAGAAACAACATTGATACTTCGAGAGAAATTAGATAATTGCTTATCGGGTTGCGTAAATTTACTTTCAATGTTTCTCAATTAGTTTGGCTCAATTATCTAGGTAAAGTATGTCATGTGTTGCATAGTAGATCCTTTACATTAATATCTAAGTACCGAAATACTTTGGAGGAACTATACTATTATTCGGAGCGAAAAAAAGTTGATCCGTATTTTTTCTTTAAATTTCGTAAATTTAGAGCAAAGCACGTTTTCATTAAACACGAAGCAAAATTGCATGTTGATTTCCGAAAACGATCACGTGCAGCAAATTGCTCATGTTTCGATGAATGGTGTGTCGGATTAGTCTTGGTTTGGGTTGATTAGTTCTGGTTCTAATGTTTAAAGCAAACACCTACGTTCTAAATTTTAGGCTTGCTTCAGATGATTTTCGATGGGAAGGAACGGGAATAGTTCTACTTCTAAGCGACCTAATACACATACTTTTTATTAAATTACATTATTAAGTTTTATAGAGAAAATTTTGAATTTCCGCTAGTTTTAACACCGTTTGAGGACACTTACCAGATAATTTCATGAAAACATTTAAAACTAAACAAGATCTTACTTATTTCCTAGTTAGTTGAAACTGTATTTTGATCTATGCTGATTTTATTTCTAGATAATAGTTTTTTATATATATTTGCAGGTTAACGCCAAACACTCCTGGAACAATTACTGGCAGCACTTCAAGCTGCCCCTGAGTGTCAATGGTTGTGTTGCTTTGAAGCAAATTTACTTGAGGTGAGTAAAACAGTTTCATGAATGCAATGTTTTCATATTTTCATCATAAACACCCGCATAATTGACCTGAATATTCAGCGTTTGCGTGATATTGATTTTTTTTACGCCTATATCTCCCTATCTATTATGAAATTGATCAGATAAAGAAGGAATAATAAAAAAATACACCGATAAAATTGTACAGCGAGACTCGCGTTCTGTAATACGTTATCTTTTCGTCGATAATTAAAGGTAGTTTTCTGAGGAATATTTGTAAATCCATTTTTGATTCAGGTGTATGGGATGTACACATTCTTTGTACTTGCTAAGAAAAAATGTATTTTATCCTAGTCTTTTGATTTATAAGTTTATCTGAGGTATTTTACATAATTAAGGTTTACATTGAGCAATTAGTTTGATTCAATTGATGCATGCTAATATTGTAAGTGTGGCAATAATTTTCCGTTTTTTCACTTCAATTTATCGCTAGTCTACCACTACTGGCACTGTTCAATTGCATGGTTTTTTATTCCTTCATCTGCAGGGTGTTTCCATATTAATTAGGCTCGAAATTTGGATCGATTTGATAAAGAATAACTTTGTTTGATCCGATGCTCCGATTTCGAGCAAAAAAAAATAAAGTAAAAATCTCTAAATTTGAAAGGGTGGAAGAAAAAACGGAAATTTTGGTTTTTTTTTTAAAGAAAAATTTTATTCAATTTTCGACACTTATGGGAGAGAAATTTTGAAAATTGATTTAAGGCGAAATATTTTTTGGATTAATTCCAACTTACATCAATTACTATTGATACTAATATCAATCAACTGTAAGTCAAATTGATCAAATCATCTAAGTCAAAAGAAAAACCGATAATTTTGGTATCGAACTGCAATGCTTAGAAATATCGGAAATTGGTGATGGGTGAATTCCACTTAGACCGAAACATAGCCAATACATGCAGTTAACGGATTTTAGATGCCGTAATGATAAACTATAAGTTTCCGATTTTAGCAAGACCAATGAATCGAAAATTGTTTCCACTATTCTCAACTTTTCCGTGTTTTGATTTAATAAAAATTGGTTGATTCTGTTGTCGATATAAGCAAAACACTCGGGCGACCATAAACTCCAGCGAAACACATAAAAAAGGACACTGATTGTTTATGTACCAGGTTATAGGGATAAGTGTGGAAATACCGAGGAGGAACCCTTTTTAGGCGGGGTTAGTCTGGTAACCGCTCGTATGTGTTTGAATTAACGTAATTCAAAGTGGTGTATGTGTGCTTTTTCTTGCAATTTATTCGATCGACGTGGCTTTAAACTGCTGATAAAACGTTGCAAGTTGCAGATCATGTTATTTCCTCCGTGAATTATTTTGGATGACATGTACATTAGGATCATATTTCATATTTTTTCGTCAAATAAGAACTGTTAGTGCACAACAGCAAGCGTTTCTACCGATGAGGCCCGCATTATTTATGCACCCTATGAGTGTCAATTGCAGCAGGTCAGGTATTTATTTGTGAAAATCGCTTTAGTGAATGAACGGAACGTTCGGTTCATAGTGGAGGCAACGTTCTAAACGTTCTGATAGCGGCAATGCGCTACATGGGGAACTACGAGTGTCTGAAAATGGTTTTTGCTTTCACGTCATCCCGATTCGCCAGACAAGCTGTCTGGGCCGCCCAGACCCACTGTCGCTGAGAGATCGAAAATTAGAAGAACAGTTTAGTACAGTATCGTGCACCTTCGTGTGAACTAGTGTCGTTAGAGCTGAACAAGGATCCAAGCAGTTAGTCGAGAACGCACTTGGCGTCATTGAGAAACCACCTCTGACGATTTGTGTAGAATATTGATAGCACCAACGCAGCAAGCAAGGCGAATCGCGTTGCGCGACTTGCTAATATAAACATACAACGACATGTATTATCGGAAATGTACGAAATCTGGCAATCTGCAAACTGACTGACTAGTCTATGTCCAGCAAAGTTTTAGTACCGAACGGCTTTACTTAGTACTGCATTGCATCTCAATAGGACGCAGCCATATTTTTCAGACATTTGCCGTCTATTAGGAAAAACTGCTGCTTAAGGATCAAAGTTAATATTTTGAGACGTCCGAAAATTTTAACTACAGAACATGATAAAAAAGTTCTGGTTGGTGCAGGAGAAAATTCAGAAATAAGCACAAGACGAACGGAAATTCTGCTGTTGGTGTAAGCAGGTCTTCAGTTCTTATGATTACTCAACCAGAAATGCGGAGGTGCCAAACAAAACCCCACAAGTCACAAATTTTGTAAATTGGAGTTAACGGCTGAAGCGTTACTCTTATCGATTATTTGCTTTGTATATGCCTTCAAGTTGAAGCAGAATTCCACAATTGCCTGTAAAACTTCATTGGAAAAATTCGTTTTCCAAGCAAAACCATACATATGCATAATTATGTCTGATATGCCCAAAATCTCACAAGTCCATTGCAGCTAATATTAATGCAATTATTAATTGCTATTATTTTTGCTCGGAAACTTGTAAACATTTTAAGGTTGAAGAATATCAAAGGGCTTCAATCCTGTTTGCAAATCTGGATAAAATTGCCGATAAGAAATTATTTTTTTGAAGAAGGAGTTTTAGAAAAAGGTCGTGCTATTTCTGTGAGGGACAACGGGTTTTTTTCGTTTTGAGCCCAATCCTGCTAAAGCGAAGTTGGAATTAACTCGCTAACGAAATTCACCTGATTCACCGAATTAGTGCTGCTAAGAAAAAAGACGTAGATGAATTATTATGTATTCTGTATGGCCATAACTGGAAATATATGAAAGCTTTTTCTGGTATACAAATATTGTAACTGGCGAAAATGTTCCCACTGTTCCAGAGGAAGAACAGAAAGAAGGAGAGTGAGAATGATGCCGCTTAGAAGAGGCCTTCCACATCTTATACACAACTAATTGTGTCTATTTTTTGTTGTCAATTTTAACTTTCTGTCTTTGTATCTTAGTTTAGAAAATACAAATAAACCAAACAGAATTTTACTGAACTTGATTATTAAATTTTAGTTCGTTATGTACGAGGGTTGTTTGATAAGTCAGTGACTTTTAATTTCCCGCTCAATAACTTTAAATTCAACACAACTTCTGTTAACTATCGTCTGTTAGTAGACTGCTATGAAATTTTCAGCACGCTACGCCATTTAGTTCGTGTTTATCAGTCATTGAAAGGAGATGACTTCGTCAATTTCGACGAAAATGGAAAAAAGGGAATTTCGAGTGCTGATCAAACAATATTTTTACGTAAAAAAAACAATCAAAATAACGAAGCGAAGGCTTGATCAATATTAAGGGGACTCTCCACCATCAATTTCAATGGTTCAAGCTAAAACTGCCGCATTTGGCGAAAAAGTGCTGTTTCATCAAGACAATGCACAGGTGCACACGTGTGTACGTGTATTAGACTACGAACTGCTACCCCACCTCGCATATTCTCCAGATTTAGCCTTCTGCGACTATTTCCTGTTTCCAAACCTGAGGAAGTGGCTGGGCGGTATGAGTTTGGGTCCAATGAAGAGGATATTATTTGGAAGGGATAAAAAAAATTGGAAAGACGCTGGACTAAGTGTATCGAGCTAAAATGAGGTTATGTGGAGAAATAAAGCGTTTCTTGGGCAAAAAAAAATTTTCATTTAAAAAGTCATGACTTATCTAGCGAACTTCGTATCTTACCACAATACCACAAATCCGCGCGGTGTTTTGAGCAAAACCCGACAAGTTTGAAGAAATTATTCAAAACCAAACGATTTTAACAAGGTGTGCCTGATTTATATTTCAGTCAAAGTATAAATGACGACATAAACACAAGGACCAATTGAAAATTGTACTATGAAATAGTTTTTCGGCATTTGTGAAATTCTCAATCTGGCAGACTTATAGGGTTTTGCTTGGCACCTCCTCAAATAATCTATGCCTCACATTTTACGTCGGTACAGAATTTATTAGAGGACGATCATCGAAGCAATGCCGATCCGACGTTTCTAAGGATTCTAAGGATTTCTCAGCCTCATTTTCAACATTAGTTTAAAATTTATGTAAGGTGCGGATTAATCGATGACTTGATTGACAAACTTGATTAATTTTTTTGGGCTGAATTAACGGCACATGACTTTTATGCACGATGGCCTAATCCTACATGTTCCAAATCGATTGATAGATGGAAGTCTTTGGGCCTGGCCGGCGCAGGGCTGACTTTAACCCATTCGATTTTTAAGTTCCTTCTGTTGTTTAGTAAATATGTTCTCATTCACATAACTATTGTGACTCAGAATGGCAAGAAACTGAAATAAAAATGCAAGTTTGACGCAAGTGTTAAATCATTTTTTACAATTCAAAATTTTAATTGTAGAATAATGTTTAAATCGTACGAAGTTTACCCTCCTGGGGGATATTCTAATTATATTAAACTTTCTACACGAGAAACGCTCGAAATCCACGGTGTAGAACCTTAGAAAAGTCCAATCAGTATCAAGTATTAATTTGAACAATGGCACTACCGTTCTATCAACTTTCCTTTAAGAGGAAATTGTTATGAGATCTAAACATTCTTTTAAACAATGAGAACCCACTTGAAATCAAATTTTTCAATTGCCTTAAGCAAAATTATGCATTTTGCGAGAATTATTTTGTGTTGCTATTTTTCCTGTACCTCCTGGGTATTCACCGTCGACACCTCCAGAACAATGTCATTAGTTTAGATCATCCTGTAAGGACATTAAGATATTTTCAACGATTCACGGCAACAACATTTCAGAGCTTTTCTGCACAAATGGCGCGGAACTTTAACCATGCAGGGCCGACAATTTGAATGTGACTACGTTCGAGGATTCGATCCGAACAGTTAACCGAAATGCGCGATCGGGTCGATGAAAGGATTCGCAAACTGTATTTCTGGAAAGTTTGCCCTGACCCGCGTTTTGTAGACTGGTCTGGAAGAGTGTTGAGTATAGACTGGAAAGCGCTAGACCGTCAAAGCGAAGAACACCCTCGTGCCAACGGCTAATAACAATATCACGTGGTCGTTTGGCGCCAATTTCCTGTGTCCTCGTGTTTTCTGCTTTCTCATGTCGGCTTGCACTAGGTCAGTGTCATTTCGATAAGTAGTAGCCAGCTCAGTAGCATTATTGGTGTACTATCGCGTCTTGAATGTACCGCCACTGACTGAATTCCTGCGGCGAGCGGATCACTAGTTTGGGTCAAGAAACTGCAACACATTTCCGTGGTGCTATCTTATCTCAATAGTCAGTCAGTTTCTAATTTCTTATTATTGATCATCTCGCTTGCGTGTTTTCCTTGCAAATTTCGTTGTGCTTTTGCAACTTTTAAGTACAAAAACTCCTCACAGTTATCTCGATTCAGTGATTCAAAACATCTTACGTGTAGTTCTGGATCCGTTGCTATGAATTTGTCTTACTGCATTTTGTAAGATTACAACGCTTTCAGTGTTGTACTGATTTTAGAAGCCACTCAACATTTCTCCATCAATTCAGTTTAGAGAGGGCGAGGAAAAGGGATTTTGTGAGAAATCGAGCTTTTTTTGGGGGTCTGTTTGATTTTTTGTATTGTTTTCCTTAATAAGTTGCTTTGGATTGGTATGAGTGTTTCAACAAACTCTTACAACAAAAGAAAGCGACATCATTGAGAATTTTTCCGTACTTTATTGATTTAAAATTATGTAATTGTGGCTGTGCCTTGGAGAGTCATTATCGAACCTTCATATAAGCAATTCATCTGTGATATCCGTTATATTGAAACGTCATTCATTCAGGTCAACGTATTTTTTTACTGGTTATAACGATCCTGTTTATAACGAACTTCCGGATATAACGATGGCTTTTGAGGTTAGTCACTTTCCGTTTGTAACGAACTTGACGATGGTTTATAACACCCAGATATTAAATAAGAACAAATCAAGTTGGTTTTTATGCCGCCTAACGCAAGTGCGAAGCTCCAACCTATGGATCAAGGAGTAATACATTCGTCAAAATGTAATTACAGAAAAATTATTCATAAGAAAATGTTAGGAGCAACCGATAAAAATGAAACATTTTCTATAAGTCTCTTAGATGCAATAAATTTCATTCATGGAGCTTGACAAAGAGTTAGCCAAGAAAAACAATTGCAAATTCCTTTAAGCATGGTGGATTTGTAAGAAAAGAAAATGATTATGAACCAGACGATGAAATTCTACTTAACCAATGGTTGGAAAAGCATAAAGTATGTACTTTGACTACGAGTATGACTCAGATGAAGATGTGCATGATTTTTTCGAAGAAAAAGTTAAAACCGAATTGAGTGATTTCAATATCATCGAATAAGTAAGCATTGATAATGACTTTCTTACAAGACAAATCTTGACCGATGAGCAAGTTATAGACACCGTAACCTCATCCACAACTTTAAGCGATAATGAAGATGACGATTTGGGTGAAACTCATTCTACTGTAGACGCTGTTCCAACCATTCAAAAATGACAAAAAAAGTGTCAGAAACTCAAGAATTTTCTACAATCACGCCAAGTTTCTATTCATTATGGGAGTAATTTTGTGATTTTGGAAACTACATAAAAAACATATCTTTTTTTGCAGCAGAAATGTACAAACAAATTACAGAGTTTATGAAGTAGATTTAGAATTGTGTTCTGTGTAAATGTAATCAAGAAAATACACCACGTATTTTTATATTATTATTCGCATATAGCGAACTCCGGATATAACAAACCAGTTGTAGTTCATTTTTGAAGTTCGTTATATTCAGACACAACTGCTTTATATATTAGATTGTAACGAGAATATTTTGACGAACTTATTTTCCATATGACTGAACGACTTGAAAATGCTGTAAATTCAATTTTGCACCAAAATTAGTCGCTTCTTTGGAGGCATAAGCAAGTAATTTCGGTACCTACACAGGTTTTACTAACATTGCACCTATTTATTGGGAGAATCATCTCCAAGTGTAAAGCTGATAATGGCCGAAAAGATGACCTTCAATAATGGGCGCACTTTATTGAATTATATATCGCGGAATAGTTCGTAGTGAAATACCGGCATAAAATCGATAACATTTTGAAATACCAATTTTAGAATATGTATTTGGATTAATAAATAACGCGGTGATGAAGTGAAGCTAGAATTAAAAGTAATTTCTTGGCATATTTTTTGCTATTATTATAGAAACAGCTTTAAAGTACTCGACCAGTACACCAAACATGCACACGTCATTTTCTAATCAAACATTTTAATACAGGGCTCCATTTTTTATTAAATTTGTCATTTTAATGCTGTTATTTAATTATCATCCACAGTTTTTTAAACATTAGTTGGAAAAATGCTCATTTCTTTATTATTGATTAATTATAGCAAGTAAGTGTATCTTACTATAACTTTGATAGCTAATCAAATTAACGGAATTAAGTCGTATTGAGCATTTGCTTTTCCGAACGTTTTATGGTAAATAATAGAAGATAGAATAACTTGTTTGTTTTTGTTGCAGATTTCTCGATCGATGGGAAAAGGTGTACTTTCTAGGAGAAGATGGTGATCGTGGTAGTGACGACGATGAGGAGAGCAGGCACAAGCGTTGGTCTGCCCGGGTCCTTCATGCTACTCCACACAGTTACGTCTACTCCCAACATAATGTATCAGGTAAGCAATTGTGATTTGCTGATAAGAATTTCCAATAAGAAAAATCTTTTGATGATTCAGTAGTTCTATTTCCGTTTGAACAATTGACTTAAAATATCAAGCGCGATAGCCAGTAAGAATAATGACTGAGCTAGTATTAATGTGTTCCCAGTAGACATTGAATCCAGCAAGGTCAAGTGTTAAATATAACATGTATATGGTATGCAGCTATTGTATGCTGAAAATAATCTTGTATGTATATTTTTTTTGTGAACTTGCTACTTTAACACAATGCAAAATATGACATACAGTATTTCAATTCTGGCGGTTGGAATGAGGTTCACGTGATCTCAATCGTTTTATTGAACTCTTCAAGGAAGTCGAAACATGTACATTCCCAGAACATAAACCGTTTTCTTTAAACTGCATCAGTTTTATGCAGCAAACTACTGTTGCGATTTTGAACCTGAGAAAGATAGTGTTAATTCGGATAAAACCGATTAAATCAACTGTGAGCCCCAACTATGAAGCGACTGGAAATGCAGATTGTGAGCACAATTCATAAATCGGCGACACGAAACAAACTTAAAACCAAACAGGTCAGACGCGATAATAATTGAGTGTCGGCCCTGGCGGGAAATTATTGCAGTGTTGCCGGAACATCGAAAGTAGAAGCAAATGAAGGGAAAGCTTTGATGGATTTCGTCCCAATTTACAAAAAAAAAGTGTTGACATTTTTTCACGTTTTTTTTCCTTTAGACGCCTCTTGCTGGAAATTTGAGAAATGCGGCCTGGAAATCTTTTTCCAGTCTGTTCCACGGTTTGTTTATAGGCTGATACCTATATGTTTCTTTCTATTTATTCTTTTCTGGCAAAAACACCAGTTTTCTCTACTTGTGTTCTTGATTTTTTCCTCTTAGGTTTTCATGTTCACTTTGTTTAGCCAGCTTGTTTTATGCAACTTAAATAATATATTTAAACGAGAAACAATTTTGAATCGTGCCAATGCACTGATGATAAATACATTTCAAGATTTGTTTAAAATGGACTCTAACTGAAAAATCTGAGTTTACATATAGGTAGGTTTCTGTTGAGATTTGAACTTTATAATTTAAAATGATTCTCACAATGGCTTTATGCAAAATCTGCGTTCAATAAAAATTAATTACAAATACTTTAAATACAAAAAAGTCTAGTCGGTTTTTTGAAAGCCAACAAATGTTTCAATGTCGATTACACAATTTTGCGCAATTGAACCTAACGTTTCCGTAGCAATTCCCGAGCGGAAGGAGTAGCAGGCAGAAGAAAGTTGATACGGTTTGGACCGTTAAATTAGTTGGAATGTGGCATTGGCATCCACTAACATATTCATATAAATCATCTGAAATAGTAAAGAAACTGTATAATTGTATTATTTTGTCTTTTATCAGGTCAAAGAGCATGAAAACCTCAGATAAACTAAGAAATATAATATATGTATGTACCTATTAATAAATCAAGTACTGAAAAACTAAAAAAAGCATTAATTTTATTTTAATCCTGGTACGCATGGCGAATGAATAAATAGTGCATCGAAAAATCATACTCTTAAATATTTTTCTCTCGACAGCAGATGTTTCATATCCAATGTTTGCCCCACTGATAGGATCATTTAAATTAAAACCCGCCTTGCACTTGAGACTAAGTTGAATATGCATTAGATCATCCTCTACAATCAATCGACAAGATCAACTTCACGCTAAAACCTCATCACTGTCTGAAACGAATTACGTTGATCGAATGAATCGATACTTATTAACTTTAAAAGCCGCAACAAATTGCTACGCTAACTTCTACTGTTGATTCTTTTCAGCATTAGTGAAGACTATTTGTTAAGATTGTTTAATTTTAATTAACGTAGATATTTGAACTTTTTTCAATTTGTGTAGTATTTTATTTTTCTTAATATGTGCTGAACTAATACTGTAATCAATATTATATGGTCTGACTCCGTCTGATATGTATGAGGTGACGTGATGTTTTATCATGTTTTGTCTGGATTCCGATCGAGGACGTGAATTTATTATCGGTTACTATGATTTTCATTTTACTAGCTTGTGAATTCCTTCATTTCGTGCTGTCATTTTTCTACAAAAAAGTACTTGTTTAAAGGTACTTTATTAAAATGTTTATAATTAAGACTAAAACATTTTTCAATAGCAATTTTTGTTGAAGTATTTGAACAACTAGCTATTATTTTTACTGTATATTATTTGCCTTGCTCTCGGCATGAAAGCTGGAATGCGAATCTATTTTTCGTACCTATTTTGATACTTACTATGTATCGCGGAAACAATTAACTAGTTGGTGGGTGAGAAACGCCATTTATTTTTAAATCAATAAATCTTGCTTCGTTTTGACAAGTGGCAACATTGCGAATTAGAGGTGCAAATAGCATAGGCTAGGGTGCTCACAAACGTTAGCGACGCTTCACGGCGTGGCTCTAACGGATGCTTATTGATTTGCCCTCTCTGGTTGTTTGATGGGGTCGGGATTGAGCATTGAGCTCGGCACTTGATGAGCAACGGCGTTGAAATTCACACTACTGATTGCGACAGATCATTAAGCAGGAACGGGCTTCGGTTAAGGGTTATTACATTCGACAACTCTATTTGCCAGCTCTATCATTTTTTTGCATTTCACGATGTTCATTTAAGACTTTTCATATCAAGATGATAGTTTGATAAAATCGTTCGGAATCCTGATTTCTACCAGCTAGTTAAATCTGTATCTTAAAACAAACATTTTTATATTCAACCAAGCTCTCTATTTTAAAAATGAGCGTCTTCCAAAGTAAAGCAACTATCGATTTGAAATTTCACCTTCTTTATCTGAAACTTGAGTATGGGGGACACTGAAGAAACTTTCATGAAAATCGTTTTATTAAGGAAAATTTAAAACGTTTTTATATAGCTTTTCCCTTTTGATTTTCGACGTTTCAGCGCTTTTCAGTTTTCTTTTGTAAAAAAACACTTGGAATGTTTTTTTTATTAATGTCAATTATATAACGTTACGGTTCTGCGATACCACCGACATCAATTTTTTTTTATGTCAACGGTTTTGTTGATATGATTTTTAGGCATTATTCAATCAATTAAATTAAGTTTTGTTAATATAGATTATGAGAATGCATTACTTGGCAAGACAACAGAAATAATTTTTCGCGCAAATACTTTCAATGTTTTAAGTTTTCACAATGAATGTTTTAAGATTTTACGAGCACTAAAAATGCTTCATCAAAATATACATTACTTACATAAGAATAAATTCATACGATCATTTAAAAAACATCATTTCTTTGAAGAACTCAATAGCAGACGAATCAGACATTTTTTCTTAATAAAAGCTACTTCAGATCATCTTTTGTTGAGCCAAAGAATGTCGCAGTACCCTTTTGATCGTGTGCTTACGGGACACCCTGTATGTGATTAGGTTTCTGAGACCTGAATAATTTCAAGTGTTCTCTAACTTATCATTCACATTACCAAAAGCGTTTCAAATACCTCACTTTGATACACATTTGAGAAAAGAAAATAATGGTAAATAACCAAAAAAATTAAAACAATAGCAATTTAAAAAAGATTGTTTCCTATTGACAAAATTATATGTTGAATATGTTCGCGTTCGATCCATATGTTGACTGGATAATAAAAAAATGGAATCGAAATAAGTTTAAAAGCGGAAAAATAAAATTGATTTATCAACGTACTTTATTGGGTAAGTTGCAAATGTATGATTTGAGAAATCCTGAAATATTCAACTTCAACCATGTTTTTATTAAAGTATTTTTTAGTTTCAAATGGGCAACTTTTTTCATAAAAATTAAGAACAGACAGTGCTTAATTTATTCCGATTTTTATATACAAAACGTTTTCACGCAGGTAGATAACACTGTTTAATTGGTCTCGCTGTATTGTAGGTGGTTGTGCTTTGAAAATATTTAACAAGCTGTTTTACTTTCAGATGAGAAACGCGAACTTCATCACTTAGACTTGAACACTTACAGGTCATCTGACTATGACAAACTGGCTCTCTCATTAATTTCGCCTTTGCCCAATGAACAAGATTTTGCAATTAACGTCTGTACTTTACTTTCGAACGACAATAGGCATAATTTGAAGCTGGATAGACATCCGAGGATTGTTACGTATTTGTTAGCGCATGCCGGAATTTTCAGTCACAGTAAGTAGTTAGCTAAGTTTGCATGCAAAGTGTGATAATTTTTAATTTATTAATTTTCTTCAGTACAATGATTCTTTTGAGGAGAATCGACTAAAAGTGAGTCGTTATTGTTGTACTAAAGTAATGTTTTATGTTACAGGCTCTCTTCGGCAACTGTTCGTACAAGTATACAATGATGTAAGAAAAAAACCTATTCATAATTTCTGGAATGATGTGCTCGAATCAGATGAATTTTTGGATCTCACAAATGAAACTAATTTTTACACTCCAAAAGAGGAAGCAAAACCCTGTGATACCTTAATCAAGGATGATTCTCTACAGTATGCCGACCTAGATTCTGTAGATGCGAACACTGAAAGACTGCCGAAGAATCTGCGTGAAACTCGTGATGCTGATTGTGAATGTGAATTAGTTGAAGATAGCTTAAAACCACCAAAGTATTTTAAGTTTAAATCGGACGCGTCGGATAAAGAACTGTTTTGTTTAAGACGAACGTTAGGAACTCAGGACTATGTAGGTCAGCGAGTGTTGCAAGTTGCTACTATTTTGAGAAATCTTTGTTTTGTGGAAGATAATGTGTCTGTTTTAACAAGGAATTCTGCTTTTATTAGGTTTCTGTTGTTATGTTCGTGTTCTCAGTGGAGCTCATTGAAGAATTTAGGATTTGATATGTTGGGCAACATAGCAGCCGACCTGGAGCTTAAAGATGGTCAAACGGATATCATTGGGACTAGTATACTTAAGATTATTAGTAGGAATTTACAAAGTGACGATCGCGCATCTTGTCTCTCATCCGTTGAAGTATTAAATAAGTTAAGCCAAAACGAGAAGAATGAAGATATTCTCATTCGATGTTTGGAGTCCGGAGTATACAAAAAAGTTTGCTCATTCCTCACTATACATGATGTAATGTTGTTAATTTACACCTTGGAATGCCTTTACTCGTTGTCCTCGTTAGGAGAAAGGTCATGTAATTTTATTGCTAACAATCATGGAGTAATTGACACGTTGGTCTCACTTGTAACAGTGGAAGGTAAAAGTTATGGACCAAAAGCATGTATTGGAATGAAACTAGTCGAAACTATACCATCGGGCAGCCAGTTACAAACACAAAGCCAAACGTCTCAACAACAATCGAGTCAGTCTACTGCTGCTGCTACTCCTCAACAAAGCGCATCTACTACTACAACAGCAACCAATACAATCATTGTCTCAAGTACGATTACTTCGATGGCAAGTTCTCCTCCAGCACCTGGCGTTACACCAGTAAAAGTCGTTTCAAATCTTCCCAACTCACCTATCAAATCAGTTATACCGTTAACTCCACAAAGGCTACTAGTTACAGCAACAACGGCGCCACCGATGAAAACTGGTAAGTAGTAGCTGCGTTAGTTACTGACTAAAGATAAATGTGAACGTTTTGTGTTTCAGAAACGATGATTGTGATGAGCACTAAGTCAACAGCGACTGTTGCTCCTACGGTTACTACCACTACACCGTTAGTGCCCGCACCTCAGGTTATGCCATCTCTTACGCCACAACAGCTGATACAGCAGCAGCATGCTCATCAGCAAGCGATTCAAGAAAACGAACAGTTTGCTTTGGCATGGTTAAGGGCTACTTACGAGCCTTGTGGATCAGGAAACAAGTACGAGATTTTGTACATCATATATTTTTTAAATAAGAATCATAACGGACAGTGCCTGTTTTAATAAATTTACATATTAATAAAAAGTGGCCTGATTGCTGGAAACTGGTTTGGAAAAAGTTTTCGGGCTTTTAGGCGGTCCAGGAAATAATTTCTTTCTGGCGTTTTGCAAGCAGAAATGGCTCGCATCGTCAGAGGTGTTTCGCTTTAAAGCTTACAGTGAATAGTCAAAGTACACTAGGTTTGGTTTTTGCCTGGCAAAAGTTTTTTTGTAACGCCTCAAAAATTGTAATTTTATTTAGATATTTCAATTTCGGTTGCAAATTTGTCCAGTTCCGAACCAAACAGACACTTCCAGTCTTCTAAGAACATTTGCATACAACAGCAGTGTATTTTTGGTTTTTCAAGCAAATTTGGAAATAAAAAAAGAAATGGTCATACGAAGGAACAGTGTCAGTGCTTTTTAGAAAGTTCGAAAGGCCAAATGTACCTTTTAAGAATTATAAAAGATACTTCTACACAAGAAACATTATTTTCCGCGACGACCTAAACGCACGAAAAACTCGCCGGTTTTAATAAAAGTAGTTAAGAATTGTGCGCTTCAAATTCGCAGTTCTAATGTAAACAGCTAGTGATAGAAATAGTCGTATTGTTTTTATAACCCAAAGATTTCGAACATCTGGTATTTAATAATCGACAAGTTCCATTCGATTTATGTTGTTCACATTTTGTCTAAAATCTATTTTTCAAACTTTCTGTAAATTTTTCCATATCCATAAATTTGTAGAATTTCACTTAAAAATAAACATTTGTTTATTTCAGAGTTGACCATCAAGAATTGTATAAGCACTATATTAGCTCTTGTACGAAAATTGGACGACGGGGTGTTATATCACCGTTGCATTTTCCTAGATGCGTTAGGTGAGTTTTTTGTTGCAATTTTTAGTTCGTATTTGTGTGCCCTGCATTCAATTTTGCGGCAGATAAATACAAATAATTATCAAACAGTTACTCACTCATTTCACTACTGAATAGTAATTCACATCAATAATGAGGTCTTTTATCAGTAAGATCTGGAATTACTTCTCAAATATTATGAAATCTCAGAAATTAATGCGAAAGGTCTCATCATTGCGCCATAATGTAAATGTTAACAGCGAAACGGGAAAGTCGGAAATAATCTGTTATTATAATTGCAATAAAGTAAGTGTAGGTAGTTTATATAAAACTGATTAGTTTAATCGACCGGACGAAGGACAAGACGTTAGCCAATAACAATTTTCTTTAGGATGCTTGATATCGCTTCCATCAATTATGTTCTTCTTTGCCAATTTTCAAGGATAATCTGTGGATTGAATGTTTTGATTTTATCGAAAAAACGGGCTATAAAGTGGGAACTCTTGAAATGAATCAAATTTTATAAACGTTTTGTTAAAATGTTGTAATTTGAGTTATTGTGCATTTTTTGTCTATTAATTTTAGTTTTTACATATTTAAGCACACTTATATCAAAATTACCGGGGTTAAATTGTTCCTTTTAAATTTGTCATAAAAAAATAAGCGCTAAATTTGTTTTCCCGCTCTCAACCAAAATATTTTTCACCGCATATGTTTTAAAAATAATGTAATACAGTTAGTTGTTTAATGCTGCTCATACTATACATTTATAAATAATAGATGCGGGTTAAATATCAATTTATGCTATTACTACTATTCAGGTTGTAGAATATTATTGTTTCCTTTAAAAAATCTTATTTAATTGTCAATTATTTTTCAATTCTCATACTATTAATTTTATTCAATATTGTATCGTGTATTTAATAAATCAATTACATTTGCAAGATTAGATGGTTCAGTTGGTGCATGTATTATACAGAGAAGTGTCTTAAACTATGCACATTTATTAAGCAGACAGGGGACTTTGAAAAGTCGTAATATATTATAAGTAACAATAAGGTAATGTTGAAAAATTGTTAGGAAATTAAATTGATGACTTGCAGTAAATACTTGGCAAGTCTTGGTCCGGTGGTTTCAAATGGGCTTAATTTAAAAACTTTGATTTCCATTAGCTTGTGGTGGAAGAGTGTTTTTAGCGACCGTTTATTTTTCAGGTCAGTATTCGGTGGAACAGTAGGTCCAAACCCAATGAAACCAGCGAACCCGAATGATCCGCAGTACTATGAGGGTATCAAGGTGCGCGCCCAACCTCTTAAACTCAATATTCCTCCACCATTATCTCCACCAAAATCCATTTTCACTCCATCACCAGCTCCCAAATCAACGGTTCGTCGGAAACAGAAAACGGCCGCGGCACCAACAAAAAGTGGTACAAACGCACCATTGGCTGTTGACGCCGAATCGGATGGGAGCTTGAATATTTTATCTCCCGCCTCTCCTATCCTGAAGGCTCAGCTGAGCGCTCCACCAAAGCCGCGCGAGAGCTCAAGCGCTAGCTCTACACTGATCGCTCCAAGTGACTCTAAAAGTCAGGTAATAATATTCTATACAAAGCAACTTATTGTGGTGACGGCAATTCTTAGTCGAACTATTTGATGCCACGAGAAAATTCATGCTTATCGAGTTTTGGAAAATTCTGTGCATACAATCAGTGATATGCGCATATAGCGCACCGTGTCTTGTCGACTTGCCTGATATCGGGATAAAATAAAGTTTCACATCAACTTGAAAATTATAAAACTTAACGTTTTGTTGACTGGAGGAAATGCTTTGTGCTCAGTTTATTTTACTTGAGTGCGTTATATTAGTTAGTCCTGCAAACCTAACTTCCGGCATATTGAGTTGGTTATTACCTGAGAAACATACATACAATAAAATGTTACTTTAGTACGTTTTGTTGTATACGTAAATTTTTTTAGATTGATATTCCAGTTGTTTATCACCCAGAAATTGGGATACCTGAAAGATAGCATAACAGTGGAGCCTTTTTCTATCCTAACCTTTACAATCCCCGTGTAGATTTATTATGTATTATTTTGGTTTTTAATATTAAATTTAGTAGGTACGTTTTAAGTTTTTATTTGCAATGTTTTAACTTGTTTTTTGGCATTTTTTACGCTGATTAGCAAACGTAATCATGATCATAGTGTCACTTTTTTCATAATCGAATGCAGAAGAAAATTAGTTGCTTAGTACTAACATTGTGCTCAGTTTCGTTTGTATTGACAGTTTGCTTATCTTGGGAGTTATAATAGGTATAAATTGCGAATGTTTGAGATCGCCTTTGTTTTATTGGATTGCAAAAATTCAGATCAGTAGTTTTAAAAGAAATGTATGCTCGTGTTATGTAATTTTTACTTTTTTTCTACATTAACTATTCTTTAAACAATGAATTTGGTGCAAGAGCAAGGAAACTGAAATTTTACTTTGTCAAATTTGAGTCTGGAAACTTTTGTTTAAATATAAATTAGTTGTTGCTATTAGACCAAGTTAAAGTACGAAAAAAATGTGAACAAAGTGAAAAATTCTAATACCTTATTGAATCAGTTTAATGAACTAGACTGCATTTTAAGTATCTTTATAATCAGAAAGTAATACAGTTAATTGTATTTACCGCAAAAGTATCTTCAAATTGCGTTAATTTATATTGTATACAGATTGTTCACATTGGAAAAAATCGCATTGAAAGTCTCAACAACAAAATTTAAGCTCTGCACTCATTTTTATTTGGTGTACTCGAAGAGGCTCAATATCGAACTTAAAGAATTAATCGCTTTCCAAAAGAAATCAAAGTTTCTTCGGTAGGAAAGTAGTATTCGAGAACCTGTTTGTTTTACTCAACTGCCATTATTGCTGCTTTTACGATTGCACTTTCGAACAAAATTCGATTACTCATTAATCATTTGAGATATACTAATTACTATATTAATCATGAGGTTTCATTTCAAAACGAACCACCTCAAATAATAATTTTTAATTTTTTTAAATCGCATGCTTTCGCGCCCAGCCACCCTATTATCAGAATTTTAAATGGCCCTACCTGATATTATTGATTAAACTAATAAACAAATTGTAAATGTTAATAAAAACTGATTGTTTTATTGAGTTTAGAATGGGTTGCTGGGTACCAAAAGAAGTTCATTCGCATTGCAATTCAAATTCAATCAGCGAACGCAAAGTATTAAGGGCAGTGATAAGTACACAAAAATAGTTTGCATCTTAGAAGAAAGGATTGAAATAATATTTTTGTTTACGGAGCTGAATGTCGTTGTGTTTGTTGAAAATAGTTTTTAATTTTTCTTTCAAAAATCACCTTTATCCCCGAAAATATATTATTTAAATATTTTTTATGTTTGCTATAAAACCATTTTTGTCTATTGATCACAGGCTTTAGTATTGTTGATGTAGGCTGATTAAAGGGGTAAATGTAATAAATGTATGAACCTTTCAGTACCCGACAACACATTCTAGACGCAATAATACATTTTTTTATTCCTATCTTCAATTTATAGAAAGCAACTGGTTCGATTGTAGTTTGTTTGATTTATCTGTTACCAAGCTAAAAACTGCTAATAATGGTGTTTTTGTATTGATATCCGTTTCAAAATTTGAATAGTAAAGTTTTTTACATACTGATTACATTGACTGTCCTAACGAAATGTTTAAATAAGAGTATCTTTGTTATTTTCCAAATTTTCCAGGCGGGTAGTTGTGGGCTCAATTTCTTCTCATTTTTGGTATTCGTTTCCTTTCAAAGCAAATGCCTTCGTCGTATTTCGTGATAGTGATATTATAACTCCGAAGATGTTGCGTTTCGCATGAACATGTTATTTTAAAATTGTCTTCTCGATTATTAACTGTTTATCCCTTACCTGAAAAGGCAATGGCTCATCCTCACTTGAGCCATGCTCTACTAGGTAGCACCACCTCATCATCATCATCTACAATGTCATCCATGGCTACATCAGTGACAACAACGACTAAGGCGGAATTAAAACAAGATCCTCAAGTTATACACGCTGGTCAGAGTAATAGCAGTTCGCTAATAAAAAGCCTTCTGGCGACAAAGGTAAACGATGCATGCTTGTCGACAGTGAGCATGAAGGCTGCCTCAACAGACTGCCAAAATGTAGCCCAGGTAACACACTAACTCCAGCATACGTGCCTCTTCTACTATTATCCGCTTGTTATTATTTGAATATGCTTTCGAATATAACACTGTGTCAACCAATGATTAGAATCATTCACATAATACATTTTCAGTTACGTTTTTATTTTAATCGAAAGAACTTTGAAGATTGAAAAACTTTATTTATTTCTTTCCAAAAATAAACGCCTCTGTACATATTTCGAATGAATAGGTGTTGCAGTTTGAGATAAAGAAAATGCAGCCATTTACTTTTGAAGTTAAGTAATAGAATAAGTTACCAGATTCATTTCGAGTAATTCTAACCGAGCTTAGTTTGGTAGGGCGCCACTAACACATTCTCAGAGTAAGTTATCGACTTTGCGCTTTGTTGGAGTACCGATTTTCGATAGCCGTAAAAAATTTGCTTATTTACCATTCAATTAAAACAGTTTCTAATTTGCTTAATTTGTATTCTAGATATACCAATGGCTAAGATGATGTACTGGTTATTTTTGTATAGAATAATTTTTAGCTATTCTAATGTATTAACAGCGTTTTAGATCGTTTTATTGAGAGTGAACTAAAACGCATGATACTTGTTAACACGACACACTAAAATGCGATTGCTTCTAACAAGTTCTGTAAAATACGTAAGGGTGTTGAAAAAGGCTCCACAGTAAAAACCTAATTTCGTATTTGTTCCATTCAAATGTAACGTTCGGCTGCAAAGCTGTGCCCATCCAAAAAATTCGCATTATAGCATTTAGGTATTTGTCTAGCGATACTTTATTGTTTGAGACAAAACCGTTGATACCTTTTCAGAATAAAAATAATATTCCAACATCACTTGGTTTGCTAGGACTAGCTTGATAAAAATCAACCACCAATTGGTTAATAACTGACAAATTTAATTCGTATTCGACTGTTTTGTTTGTTTTTAGTATCTTAATTTTCTTTCTTGAAATCTTTTGCTTAGTTGGTCTAGATGTCGTAAATCTAACTGTGGATTATGGATATTTTTACTGATAATATGTTTTTCTGCAGGTGGCGGCTCGTCAACAGCGACTCCTTTCCCAACAAAACGCAGCGTCAACCGACGGCACCCCTAAGAACCAAAGCAGACTAGATGCCCTAAAGATGCATAGAATTAATGGGGTACGACAACTGTTTACTGATAATGAAGTTGGTGATCCGTCCGTGTCGTCGACGACCCAATTCATTACCATATCGAAAGGAAAAAAGGAACCGCCACAACCTCCTCCCCCGCCATTAGCACCATTTAGTAATAATCTAAAATCCAAAACGCCGCCAATTATTAATGAAGATAGTGATTCGTTGGGAAATCATTCACTTTCATCTACGTCTGGAGTCGGCGCCATTGGTGTTGTTTCATCGACTGAAGAGAATGATAATTCTTTAACTAGTTTTGAAGGTTTATTGAATGGCATGCCTATTGTAGAGGAAACTCTTAATGAGAGCAGCAATTCCAAAGATTCCTTAAAAATTAGTGGTAGTGAGATTAGCATTGACAAGCCTCTTAGATTAGCTGATTTGCTGGAGAAAAAATTTGATAAAAGTCCGATATTAAACGGCACATTAAATAAAGATCTGAAGTTAGAAAATGAACGATCGGAGTTGTTAGAAAACCACATTGAAAAAGCCTTAAGTAGGGATAACAATGAGCTTAAAATGGAAGATCTGAAAGTTGATGCGAATAGTGTCAAAGCTGAAGATAATTCAACTGATGCTGACAGTGCAAAACGTGAGACTCAAGAGGGATCGTTTCCAGATATGAAATCAGAAACTGGTGATAACAAGCAAGGTGTGAAACGTCACGCGACTGACTCAATTGTTGAGGTCGATGCAAAAAGACCGCATTTATCAGCTAATGCGAATGGCCGTGGAAATATTTGCCATACTCCAGACACGTCGAGCACTAGTCGAGACGAACGACCGACATCGGTTTCAACGGCTGCAGCCAAACTTTTTGCCGATTTTGCTGCAGATATTTTGGAAGATGAAGACGAGGAACAGTTAATGCAGCAGACACAAACCGCTACTCCAGCAGTTGTGGAATCGGGTATGTCGCAGCAATTAATTGTGGACAACAACCAGCAGGTTTTACTGTCGCAACCCAGGCAGATAATCGTATCGCAACCACAGATTCACACTTCCAATCAGTCGGTTGTTTTTTCATCAGGTTCGTTTCAAATTTATTATCCATTATTTATAGTATTCATTTGAAAGGAAAGTATTTCATTTCGACTATCATGAAACATTGTTATTTTCTAGGAACTCCTATAAAAACTGCATCTGGTCAAACAGTGATAGTGAATGCGGGCGTTCAGCAAAGACAATCAGTTCTTATCCAGCCAACCAATACAGGCCAGTTGTTGTTATCACAGGGACTTCAAGGCCAAGTTCAATTACTTCAAAGTAATCAAGCTGGTCAATACGTGATTCAAACCAATCCGTCGCAAGGTTTGTTTGAAATTCGATTGGGAAATTCACAGTTTTTTTTAACATTTTGTTTGATATTTAGGGTACATGGTGGCTCAGTCTCAGACAGCAGTTGTCCATGGACAGCCTCAAACGGTGCTGGTTGCCCAGCAGGGTCAAAGCGTCGGATCAAAGACAATTATCATACTACAGCAGCAGCCTTCAGGTTCAGCCTCCCATCACCAGAAAGTGATGGTCACTCCACAGGGTCAGCAAGTGGTCGTCACTCAAGTTCCTAGGCCGATCACGCAATCGTCCACTGTAAGTCTAAAAACTGTTGCAATGCAACTGATGTCGTTTTACCACAGGGATTTCCAAACTATTTTGGGCCCCGGATCTCTATTCATAGTCAAAAGTTTCTTACGGGCCTCCGGACTGGGTAAAAAACTGCATAAATGCATATTAGAAAAATTCAAAACTTATTATTGATGTCTCAAGCAAAGAAGCTCACACATATTTTCGTCAGACACAAAACACGCTATCCATGGGGCTTTTCAGCCTACTTTAAGGAAATTTGCGCCGAACGCTTGTTTATATGTGTTCTCGTGGTTTTAACCTGCAACGGATTAATAATGGTAACCGAAGAAGAGGAAATAATATTCGTAGATATTACTGAATAACAAAACTTTTTCAGTGCGGAGGCCCGAGTGGTGAACAGTTATTAAAAAATCGATGAGACAACGAGGCAATGAAACTTTTCTTCGAATGTCACAATCCGAATTTCAAATTTTACTTAATTTGGTTGGACCTAAAGTGAAGAGAATCGACACTCATTTCAGAAAGGCAAAGGCATTGACGAAAAGATAAAGAGTACAAGAAATATTCTAACATATTGATACTCTAAACGAGAAGGTTTGCATTCTCGTTCGCCAACTTCTTATGGAAAAGTTTTTTGTAAAATGCACCCTAGTTAGTGTTACTACGTTTTCGGAGCTCGAAGGACTCGACTCACTCCAGAACTAGCTCTGAACCGGAATATAATTTATTGTCGCAAGAACTGAAACGCAAGGCAAATAGTCTACTGGATAAACCTTCCTTTAACTATTAAAACACTTTTGTCACTTCGAAATGACTATCGACTAACTTGCGTCCAACTTTCTATGGGATTTTCTGATTTTCCAGCGTCGCAGCAACGGTTCGCTTTTCCGAGATCTTGAATATCCCATAGGGCATAGTGACTTTTGGATTAAACGTTTCTAGTCTTTCCGTCATTAGTGTTTATTAGGCATTCTAAACCTTCAAAAGGACGCAAACAAAAATATATGCATACATTGACAATAGCGTATTTCTCTGAAATGGTCGGGAATATTTATCATAAGACCCAGTTCGACTGAGCATTTAGCTTAGATATCAAATAAAGTCTTAACGTACACATGGACAGACATAAAATGAAGAATTATTCCACACTTTCATTTATCGCTCGAATCGGCTGAGACTATCAAAGTAATTATATATTAATATGTTTTCTATAGATTCTGGAGCAATTTCTTTCCTAATCAAGCTTTCTCAGAACGCTATTAGTTAAAAGGCAGTTGCAAAATTAACAATTTATTTAGCAAGGATTCAAAGTAGCTTATTAGGCAGAATTACCTTTTTGGTAGAAAGTTTCGAGAATTGTTTTTGCAAATCGATGGGTTTCATCAGATATGTAACCTTTTAAATAGATGGAAGTAAAACTACCAAAAAAAATTTAAACAGCTTATGCTTCAGAAACGGTCAAATATCTTTTTTTTTCTCCGACGTCAAGCGAAATTTCTCACGTTCAAAAAATGCTCGCTTTTTGTTCTGTTGAATTATTACTTATTCACTGACATCTTGGAGACAATTGCAAATGTCTAATGATTATTATACATTTTTGGGGCAAATTTTAAAGTTGAAAACATATAAGTAAATTGCTGCTCAATAACCAAATTGCATGCCAAAAATTCATTAATAAATTTTCCAAAAATAATTTCAGCTTGTGAGTGTTTAGTTTATTTTATAGTGTAAATGAAAAGTCTAAATAGATTAGCTATTAATTAGCCTTCTTTAACTATTTAGCTTATTTAATTAAAGTATCTTAGGAGAATGAGAGTTAAGTTCCATCGCTAAACTAATAATGATAAGGTTTTTCATTTGTAAGCAATGAAACTACTTGCACTTTTGTATTCGACAAATTTCCAAAAAAGCTGTGAAATACGAAGAGGCTTCAATACCACCTTACCGAATACAATTGGAACATGTTTTCATTTCGAATACGGAATAGAAGCAAATAGGCGACTGATTTTATAGGTTTCTAATAACACTATTCTACAGAGTAAATCGGCCAGACCAACACCAACGCCCTCACCAGCCTTAAGCACCGCTTCAACATCTTCTTTAAGTAATGGAGTCAAAGAGAAACTAGAAGAAATTCCTCCGAAACCAAAAATCATCAGAGATTTAACAACACCGTTTGTTTGCGAATGGGGTGAATGTGTAATGTACGTATTATATTTTCTATAGCTGCGGTGGACAATCAAACCAAACATTTGCATTTTTTGCAGTGATGTTAAGTTTAAGTCGGCAAATCAAGTATATATGCACGCATGTGAAGAGCATTGTCCGCAAGGCGATGAAGAAGTTATCTGCCAATGGGACCGATGCGACTTATTAAAACGAAAGCGGTTTTCGTTAATGACTCATTTACACGACAAACATTGTAATGTAGAGGTAAGTTCAACATCACAAATTGAAAAGCCACGCCAAGAAAAATATTGTTATCGGTACTAACATTATTTAGACTAGTGTCTTATTCGTATAAATTTGTCTTTCCCATTTATAGGCGATGAAACAAAGCCTGGTTCGGAGAAAAAAGATTTCCCAGGGAATAAACGTTGAACCACCTGCTTCCTCGCCAACCAGTCACCCTGGGTATGCACCAGATGCAGCGCTACATGCGATTAAAAGGCATGCATTGGACTTTGTAAATCCGAAGGAACTGCAGGTAAGCAACTTACATAAGTGTGTGGGAGACGGTAAAAATCAAAATCAACTGGCATTGAAAAGGTATAAGAACAGGTATTCCTTTCCTAAAAATTCTCATTTCGGAGCAAGAAAAACAGATGCTTAATTTATTTTCATTAATTAGTTGATTCTGGTTGCATTTTAACAACAGTAGCCCGCTAACTACTTGACATCAGTTAAAAGTAATTTTGCATTAGTAAAAACTTGAGGTGGCCACTAACCTAATCTGTAGCTTAATAGTTGATTCTCTACGAATCCTTTGATTCAAATATTTTAATTTGTACTTAGATCAAAACACCTAAGCAGGGCGCCACCACAACAATAAAAGTTCCACTCCCACCTTCAGATCAGGTGAGGCGATTGTAATAGTACAATAACAATTCAATCATGAGCATTTTATTGTAGTATTTGGTTTTTGAGTTCCAGTGTGCACCAAGCTTGTTTATTATTTCTTTAATTTCGCTTTATTATTTCATTTTTGCTCTGGACACGCTAAAAGGAAGCTTGAGGTGTGGTTGATAACAGACGTTACTTTACAACGTTTTAGCCTTCTGAGGACATACGTTTGTTATCGCGGAACTTATGCCTATTGATTGCTTTGTCTTTTTTATTGGTGTTAAATTGTTATAGCTATGATACGGATTGTTGGTGATGAAGCTTTGAGTATAATTCTTTACTTTTTGGCAGTTTTTTAGTAGATCTGAAATCCCAATGAAATAATCACTGAACGAATTTGTAAATGGGTTGACACAAAATTTTAATATTATTTTCTTTCTGCAACAATTATTAATTTTGTGACATCTAACTTTGCAGTTTGTTTGCCCGCTTCCAAGGCTGGTGCAATGATTTGGTACTCTTCATAATAATTTATTTTTCCGTCTACTTTTTGTATTGATCCTACCTCAATCATTATATTAAGATGTTAGCAAAAAGACAGCTTTCAAAAACTTTTGCATTGCAAGTAAAAATTATATTCGTAACCGTACCAGTGTTTCTTCCCCAATACACACTTTTGCATATAAAACTTTGAATGGCTTTCAACAGCTCTGGGCCTGTTTGTTCATTCTTATATCATAAGCAAATATGCAACCCATTGCATGTTTATCTTTATCTGCCTGTTTAATAACGCGAGTGGTTTGTTTTAGTAATTATTTGATAATATGTGCAAATCGTGTTCTGTTGTCAAATTAAGGACGGAATAAAGCGTAGTTCCCTTCTTTTTCAGGACGATAACGAGGGGCCAGTAACCAAAAGCATACGTTTGACGGCATCATTGATTTTGCGGAATTTGGCTATTTACAGCAGCAATTGCAAAAGGTAAATAAATTGAAATATTCTTTACTATTTCATAATATTTAGTTTAATGTGCAATCGGCTCTATGAGCTTGAAGTACATATATGTTTAATGTTGGTTTTGACACCCCCAATTCAGATCGGTCCTTTTTCAAAACAAAACTCAATTTACAAAGGCGACATAAGGAATCAGCATTTGAATCAATAATTTATTCAACAATAAAAATTACGCTTTCTGTTGAAATTATCAGCTGGAATAATTTGTCACTAAAGCATGCATGTTTGTTTATAACAAACGATTACTGTGAGTTACGTTGACTTCTTCTAATAAGTTATTTAAACTTTTCAGATACTTAAAGTCGTACGAATCCCACCTAGCGAATATTGCGTTAAGTAACGTAGAATCATCGAGAACAATAGCACAAATACTTTATGATATAAATGACGGGACAACCCATAGGTGACCTGTTTGTCCGAGTGAAAAGGCGTGAATGTGAACCCTGTTAGAGTTAAGGAAAGTTGTAAATTATTTAATGAAATGTACAAATGTTAGTATAGTAGGTTGACAGCCTGTTGTTATTTTTATATAATTTACTAAGGTAAATCGAAGGCTTTGAATTATGCGAACTGTTTGGACCTTTCTCTTAAATAAACACTAAAACTGTTTTATATTCCTGTGCAATTTATTTTCGCAGTTATATTCTGAACATGTATGTAAATACATTATGTATTTTTGGTACTTTTTCCATTTTACATGTGATAAAACACATTTTTTTAATTTATTATCAGTATTATCTGAAATCAAAACATTTGAAAGTAGTCCACCTGTTATTTGCTTTTATAATGTTTAACTGTTTTTTCTCAGATTATTTTTGGGTGCAATCTCACATATTGGAGAATGTGTTTTACAGAATGATTATTATTTTCGAACCAAATTACACACTTTTGGACATTTAAGTATGCATTTAGAACCATACCTTGCTATAGTAGTAAAAACATTCACAACGGCAGACACTCATTGAAATAATGCTTTCAACACAATTTGTGGACTAAAAATTTTCATGGCTCATAACATTCCTTGTCAATATTTTTTATAACTGAAATTTGTTTTCTTTTACTCAAAAGCTCGCGTGAATGTTGGTACGCTGTTATGCAAGTCGTAAAAGTGTAATACTTTTTATTTGTTTAAACCAGATATCACTCATTTTTGTTAGATACAAATTCGAGAAATAAATAACATGTGATGTATTTTCAATGTATCGAATCTCTGTGGCCGAATGCGAGTTATATGCATGTAAAAACGGCACACACGGTCCCTGAACATGTGCTTGCATATCTCCTTTTCTTAACCATTAAAGCTGTACATTTTTTAGATTATTGTCAAAGAAAATAAACTGCATTTAATGTGTGTCTATTTTTAACTTGTGTATTTTCATTTGATTTTTAATCATTCAGGAAGTGTTACGAAATACTGTCGGTATGTAGATGAATAACTGGACACTATGTACTAAATTGCCGGAGTATAACAGATAGGATTGCCGCAGATTGCAGCGAAAATAATATGTGAAATACTGCAGTGAGGCCAAGGAAGTTATTCAAGTCGGGGAATTAATAAACAATTTATTTTCTATATTTCCATGATCATCTACTGCGATCACATTGAATATAATAAAATTTTAAAACATTGGATGGTGTGATTATCTGCACTCATCTAAAGTGCATGCATACTTTCAAATACCCTACTACTTTACGTAACTATGGCGGAATAAATGTACGTTTAAACCTTTGATTATAATTTGCTGATTCTAAACCGTAAAATTATAAACAATAAATTTTCGGGTTAATTGTTATACTAATGTAGACTAATAGGTATACGCTTGACTGTAAATAACTCTCATTGAGTGTATTATACTTGCGTTTCATGATGTGACACGTTAGATTTACTCATAAACAGGAAGTCACAAACTTCACCTGTATTAACAAAAATTTTAACACGTACCTTCAAAAGTTGAACGATCTATCTGAATATCATATTTGATAGACTAATACCTAGCCTAGAAGCCATTTTTAATTGAGACGCGGCCGCGTCTCTCAGTGAAAACAAATGCACAGTTGCTGCTTTGGATCTTGATATTTCAATGGCTCTATTAAACAGTTCAATTGCTGATATCAAATTACCCCTACAAACAATAATCTCAATTAGAATAACCTTTTAATCGATTATTAGATTTAATTGATGCAGTGGTTAATGTCGCACTAAATAGTAATATTAATACCTTTGTACTTCGACAGTGGCCAGCGTTTCAAATGCATATCCGCAGGTAGAATCAATATTGATGGCTTGTCTCATTAATTTGGCTCCACCTTCCAAATCATTTTTCCACATTATCCTTAACAGACCCAAGTGAACGTAAATTGAAGCGTTGCTCTCATCGAGTTTTAGAGCTTTCCGGTATAACTCTTCGGCTTCTTGATATTCCCCTCTTTCTGCTTGCACCTTTTAATCACCAATAAAAATTGCATGTTATGTAAAATGATGGTAAGACAATTAACTCACTGCAGCAAACAAAATGTAAGGTTCAGCTTGATTCGGAAATTTCACAAAAGATTCCCTGAATTGTTGCAAATCCTTCATGAGCAAATCAACGTCTTTAAGTTCCAATGCATACTTGTAGTCCGTATAATATTTTTGTATAACTGCGATTAAAAACTTGGGATTCAGTTTGACAGCTTTTTGGAAATCCTGTCGTGCTTTTTCTGTTTGGTTCAATTTGAGCATCACTTGACCTCTGTGATGGTACACGTCTAAAAATATCACCTATTAATCAATGATTTGTCATTTCCTTAAATGTATTGTATTTTTATACCTGGATTATTGGGTGCTAGCGCCACAGCTTTCTCATAATCTGCCATATAATCATCTGATTCCGAATTGTTCATTGCAACTGCTGCTCTTTTCAGTAGAGCATTCACTTTAAGATTCACATCTGCTGATTCATTCTCAATAATACTTGTGAAATCTTCGATTCCTTTGGCGTCTTCGCCAGTAATAAAATAAAACGATCCTCTGAGGGCAAGTGCTTCTAGTTTGAAGTTTGACTCAGACTCGCTCAGATTTAACTCCTCAGTGCATGCGGGAATTATTTCTTCGTACTTTTCTGTGGCGAAGGCAAGTTTTGCCTTTAAGAATCCTACGGTGATTAGTTTAGTTCATGCTCAGTCAATATTAATTTCGTTGTTCAGGGTGTTTCCTGATAAGTTGACAACCCCCTAGATCATTTATTTCAAAAAAAATTGTGAAAGTGACCAACACAAAAGTTTCATCAATTTTTTTAAATCTGAATTTAAAATAAAAATATAAAACGCAAATGTCAAAATTTAACATATTTTTAGACATACCAATAGAATTTTTTTACTGATTTTCAAAATATATATTTTGCCTATATTTGTATTAGCCGATTTTCCTATATTTCGTTTTAAAAATGATAAATAGCAACAAATTGAAATAGCTTTGAAATTCGACAAGGCCCTCCCTTCACCCCATAACGTTCGTCCGGTAGCAATGTTTTCAAATAAAAATGTTGAAATTTCGATTGGACGAGCGGGTTCTATCCAATGACCTCCAACTAGCCCCGACCTAACACCTCTTGATTGTTTTCTCTGGGGTTATTTAAAGAATATTGTGTAGGATACTCTAGTTAGACGCCTTAAAATACTGGATGCAATTAACGATATCAATATTAATCATAACCAATATACTCAAAACGTTTCCGATAAAACTGAATTAGATTATAGAGCATGTCCAGCGTTAAACCGAGATCATAATATGATATGTATAGATTATACTAAATCAGTGATTTTAATGATTTTGTTTTATTTATTTATTTGTTTTCAAATTTATAGTAGCAATAAATTCCGTTGCGTTCTCTTTCTTTAGTTTGTTGCTAATTAAATTTTTTTAAACAATACAGAAAAAACTGCAAAAAAAATCAGTTTTATCTACTGTATATATGCAATGCTCAGACCGTTTGGAGGCTCTCAGGTCAAAGGGGAATATACGATTTTGAAAAAATACTACTCACGTCATCTAATAAGCAAATTAATCCCTTGAAGGATTGTTAAAAGCAATAGTCAAAATTTGAGTGTTTAAATTTATGCCACACGCATCTTTTTACATATTTTACTAACCTTTCAGCTCTCCTTGACCTAAAGGCTCTGTAGGTTCAACAAGTTTCTTAAATGCCACGTCTTCTGAGAAAGACGCAAAATACGTATTAATGTAATGTTTGGCGGGTATCAGCGGTTTCTGGTGCTTAAATGCTTCCGCAGCATGCTTCACTCCCAGTTCTCTAAGCACTCTATCGGCCATGCGCAGCGCATTTGAATTCTCAAAATTTTGTAATATGCAAACGGCAGTAACATCGTCAAGTGCACTTTCGTAATCTTTCACTATTTCATAAGCTTTGGCTCTCCTGATGGAAGAAAAACAGGAAGTCAAAGGAATCCTAACCCTTTTTTACAAATGGGGCTGGATTAAAGTTAGCATTTTGCTTGATGTATTAGATCAGAAAATAATTAAATTATGAAAATATATTTCTTGAAAATTAATTCTAATGCGCATTTTGAAGCTTATCAGCGATCGTTTTCTCCCATTAATCGCCTTAAGCAATTTAAGACAGTTTAATAAAATATAAATTTTTGAGTGATCCCAATAAAGTTTTGATCTGTTTGTTTTGACCTTATTGTTAACTTTCACTCTTTAATTCTATTTGACATTCAAAATTTCTAATTTATTTGCAAATTTCAATTCAAATTGAATGAATGTGATGTTTCCATAATACCTATTTGAAGAAAAAAATGGAGCATTTCTTTAACACAATTGCAAATACTTCAGTTGTCACTTTCAAGACTGTAAGCCTAAAAACTTGTATTTTGCCGTCTAACTTTCAGCATTTGCTATATACAGCATGCTTCAAAAATATTATCGACTATTCAAAAAGTATTAAATTTAGCTTTAAAAAAGTACTTCAATTTTGTAATATAAACAAATTAATGTTGAAATATTTTGTCATAAATTCTTACTCCCACATGTTTGGAAATAAGAAAAGAAATGTTTGGGATAATGTTGACTGGACTGGGGTTGACTACCCGAATGTCTAAATTTGATTCATCATTGCGTTACTTTGGCTTGAAATGAACAAGAATCCATATGTTTCGATGGATAAATTATACAAAATATTCCTATAATTATAATTAATATTGCTAGACTCATACTGATTTTCCAAAATACCGAGAAATACTCATAAAAGACCAGAAACATCCATTTGTTCCTAACAATACAAACATGAATGTTCCCTTTAACGAATTTGTTTCCAGTAATATAAAGTTAAGTATGTTTTAATATCCAAAAATGTTTTTCAGACCACATCAATTTGAAACTCTGGATTTTCAGTTTCGTATACCAAATCACTAAAGGAAAACTACGGTGTTTAAAGTTACCTTTCGGTTTAATTATAAATAAAATCATGATAAATAAACATCAACTGACACCCAATGACAAACTTTTAGTTGATTTCACTAGTTTTAGAAGAGTCGAAAACTTAAATAATGGGACTCGTATTATCTCACGTAGATGTTCGTACGCATTCAACCGATACGCTGATGGAATAAATAATCGTGACCGGAATCATGTAGCACAACGATAAATATTAACAGAAATGTATTATGTAACTGTTTGTATGACAAAATTGAACTAGTGACCAACAATACTGGGGAATATGCACAGGAATACCCACTAATATATTTATAGAAAATATTTTCTTGTCTTTTTTTACATTGTACTTTCTGTTAGTAGTGGGAATTATCGAATTATTCGATAGTTGTAATTTATTCGAATTATTCGAAAACTATGCTTTCAGCGCTGGAAACCATCGAACTAAAAATATCGAATTATTCGATAGTTTTATCGAGTTCAACATATTTTGTTGGAAAAAGTTTATAGTAAATTGAATCCATTTTTATCATTAACTATTTTATTGTGAAAATAGACTTCACACCTTTCAAAGAAACGACAAAAAAAATAGATATATGTATAGGTATAAATCTCATCAGCCTGTGTAACATATGTTACCAGAGAATAGACCGAACCGGTCGAAATGTGACTGCCTGTTGTATAATTTTCTTTATCTGCTTTCGTTTTAAGCAAAAAAGTGATTTGAACAAAATCAGAGGCCTTTCATAAAGACAGAAGTACAGTAAAATTTATCCAAGAGTTTATATGGGGATGTATGAGTAGTAAACGCATTGGCATATGAGTTTGTTGATGGAACTGTAAATGCAGAAAAGTACCAAATTTGATCAAAAAGTTTAGTTCCAACTATGGAACAATATTTTGCAATTAAAAATTGTATATTTCAACCGGATGGTGCGCTTTTCCACACAGCTAAAACGACCAAAAAGTGGTTTGGAAATCATAATTGCAAAGTTTCATCGTCTATCTCAGGCAGTACGGACTTGAATGTTATAGAAACTTTATGGCATCAAATGAAGAAGTCATTGCGTCACAATCCTCAGCGAACAGTTCCGAGATTAAAGGCAAAAACAATTGAAATTTGGAATTTGCTCACCCGAAAATATTGCCAGACTCTAATGGATTCAAAGGCAAAACGTATAAAAGCCGGTCAAAGCCGAAAGGTGTTAATTCTTATTAAACTTCGCAAATAATTAATTATTTTTTCAGTAGAAGAAATAAAAAATTATATTTAAAGTAAATATAAATGGTTTCATTTGTGCGCATTGAACATCGTCCGAACGTTTTTAGCCATTAAAGGTTAAAACATTAATTCTGATTTATTTTCCTGGCTGCGTGTATTGATTATGATATTCTTATTTTTCCTGGGTCGGAGTCAAAGTGTGAAGTAAAAATTTTGAAATTTTGAACATCGTTTATTTCATTACATTTCGGCGAGACAACAGCGGAATCATCAGATTTAAAATTTACACAAACTACAAACACCAATTCACAATTAAAACATGTTGTATAAAAACTATAATTTACAAAGTGTTAAAACATTCATCAGTTTTTGAGGAAAAAAATGCTTCCTTCTGGGAGAGCAAAACACTGGAAAAAACTTACCTCATGTTTGGTAAAAATCAACGTTCTTTTAGGTCTTTGCCTTCTTGAAACCTTAAATTTCTTTTTAAGTATTTTAATTTTTTAAATTAAAATATTTAAAGTATGGAACACCCAGTACACTGGTGAAAAATTAAAATTATTTCTGCTTATCTCAATACATGAATACCACTCGCAAATGTAGAAAATAATTCAGACAAATTTAAGGTTTAAAGAAGGCAAAGACCTAAAAGAACGTTGATTTTTACCAATCATGAGGTAAGTTTTTTCTAGTGTTTTCTTTGTCTCCCAGAAGGAAGGATTTTTTCCCTCAAAAACTGATGAATGTTTTAACACTTTGTAAATTTTAGTTTTTATACATGTTTTAATTGTAAATTGGTGTTTGAGTTTGTGTACATTTTCAATCTGATGATGGCGCTGTTGTCTCGCCGAAACGTAATAAAATAAACGATGTTCAAAATTTCAAAATTTTTACTTCACACTTTGACTGAGACCCATAAGAATATCATTAAAACCATTAAAGGGTTAGGGCTCGTATAATAAAAACCTATTCAGCGGCTCGTAATGGCTCATAACTTGGTAGAGATGCCTTGTAGACAGTTTTTATAGAAACTTATCATGTTCTTTTGACACCCCGTATGTATATGTATTCGAAAGCAAGCACACATTTTCCCAGACATCATAATAAGACCTCATAATAAAAAGTAAGCAACAAAAGCTGTGAGGATTTATGACATAGATAATCAAATCATTGATCATCATGAGTAAATGTAAATTTAAATATCATTTACATTTCCTATTTCCATACAAATGGGGTTTAGATAAAAAATTATCAAATGTTTAGACAAATAAATCTTTTGTGACATTAACGATTGCAATTCCACTTTCTTGGAAAGGTTAGCACCTAGCAACACATTTAAAGATTAGCATGTCGCCAGTCCTATTATGTAATTGATGCTTTCAAATATTATCTACCCATATTTCTGTCTTATCAAAATATTTTATAAATCTTATCTTATTACTGTCTAATCAAAATGTGGCAGTAATCATGCTTTCTATGACAGAGGAAAAGCAAAAGAAATAACTACTATGCTTGAAATTTTCAGCAACCTCCAATTGGGCACTTAATTTACGGGGGATAGTTTAAAAAGCGAAGCAACTCAATTAATGAAAGTTATCAACAAAACTTTTTAGGCAAAAAGTATTCAACTGTAACAGATAATCGATGCATGTGCCTTACCTATACAGGGCTTTTTCATATTTGTTATTCAGATTAATGGCCTGCTCACAATCCGCAATAACACTCCTCCATTTCTTCAACTGCTCATATGCCGCAGCCCTATTATGATAATAGGTGGCCAAATCAGTTTTAAATTCACGCGGTATAATTTCAATGGCTTTAGTATATGCAGCAATAGCTTCATCGTATTTGCCCCGTTTGAACATGTTGTTACCTTCCGTCTTGAATTTCTGGGCACGTTGGAACGGCGATTCTTCAGTAACATTTTTAACATCTTCGACCGAATGCAGCGACTCATTTTTGCTTGTTTTCATATACCAGCACGCCAATCCAACAGCCCCAACTGCACCCAATCCGAGTGCGATTTGCCATTTTAAACTTGAAATACCACTTGATGACATTGTGCACTTTAGGTTTATTGGAAAAACGCTTTATCAAAACTACATGGAAAGCTACACTGTTTGATAAGAATTTTCAGATTAGTTGGGGGCTAGGTAGGTCACTAGGTTATGTACTTCTTTTTCGACACAACGAGAAATGAACGGAAATTTATATACATGCGGGTGCCAAAACTGTCAACATACCAGTCACAGATCACAGAGGTTACTCTGTAATCTGTGATACCAGTAAGTCTATTCTTGACTTTGAGAGAAGGGAGTATCCCCGGGAGCATCACAGGGAGTCGCTCCTCGCTCACGATCCCTAGCGTAAAAAAATAGTATTCTTGAATGATAGGGAATGCACAGAACATACCCCCTAGGGGGGATATTTTGTGAGGGAATGCCAGTGAACACGCAGTCCCTGCAAGCACTGTTGCCAGCTTATCTGACCAATCAAAATTGAGAAAATATTGACGGTCTGACATGCTCGCCAACGTCATTTATTTACTATTGTGGCGGAACTCGTACCAACCTTCTGTTTTAAAAGAGACAGACATCTAAGAATCATGTATTTGTCTTTATCTAAGCTAAGAAACGGTCGTTTATTCCCTCGTTTTCTGCTGGTACGTATTTATTTCCAAACCGTTTATAGATACTTATTAAAAAA
>NW_026017110.1:18346694-18350303 GCF_020466585.1 Dendroctonus ponderosae | reverse complement strand
AGGTAAGGTAATGTACTAGTAAAATGAATACAGTTTTATGAAGAAAGTAAAAGGGTAATTTCATTTATGTAGCCGCTTTCCTTCAGCACTTTATAATGAATCGTAAAATGAGTCTATGTTCCTTAAAGAGACTGAAGTAAATGTACCTTTTAGGTAAAATGGAATAGCACAATAGCCATTGCAAATTGTGAAAAGTCAAGGCTGCTATCGACAGGGCTTATTCTCGTGTAGAATCCTTAACGAATGTATATTTAATGAACAATAAAACACCATCTCCACCAACAATGTACAAAGATTTTCGGGACTTCTAAACAACAATCTTCTTACAACTTTATGGTCTGTTAGATCAAAGGATATCTTGTCCCAGGGATGTTTTGGAACCCCAAATTATTCCATGGCATCATCGACATCCTCAGTTATCATGTCATTATAATATTATTGAATTTCTCAACTTGCATTTTAAAACTAAATTAAGCACAACTCGTTGAAATGATCGTTACACCCGTTCCTCAGATCCAAAACATAAACAAATACGATTTGAGGTTGGAAAACCCGGGGAGATGCCCTTTATACTGCGTCGTACCAGTCGATCATTCCCGCTCCCTCACAGGCATAGATAAAGACGAGCTCACAGGGCTCCCTCTCTCAATTTTTTTTCAAGAATATCGTTTCGGCCTTATCGGTCATAAAACCCCGCCCACTTCTCTCGGCTGTTCTAGTCCCTAGTCGTCAAGAATAGGTACACAGCATAGAGAAAGTAAAATTTAAATAAAATTTAAAATTATTTTACTTACTCTATGGTACACAGTAATGGTTGCCGCATAAAACCACAGAACATACCCCCTAGGGGGGATATTTTGTGCATAAAACTTAGTTAATCTATGCATAAAACCAATGACAGGATCAAACACGAACTGAGCCGTTATTTATGCGCTTGCGTGAGTGTCTATTTCATGCGGGGGCGTGAAGTTAGGCGCAAGCATACTTCTAATGCCCTGTTGCCACTGAAACTATATAGTATAGTATAGTATACATTGCAATGTTGCTGTATATTATTTCAAATAATAATTTCTATTGTGATAATACTTTTATATATCATTAGAACGAATTGTATATATTTTCTTAAAATGTAATAGTAAAGCATGGCGTATTTGTCTTATTGGAGTTAGGTGATATGTATTTCTTTTTAGTGATAACGCAATTTATCCTATCAATTATAAAATGCTATTTATATTGTAGTCTTTAAAAGTGATACAGATAGTAATATGAATATAACGTAGATATTAACTTCTACCATCATTGTAAAGAGTTAGTGAGAACTTAATTCAGAGAGCAAGTGTGCAAAACCTAAATCAGATACTACACCTCAGACTCTGAGAGAATTAACATTCTGAACCAGACCCTGTTAACCGGCAAAGTGTAAAATGGAATGGCGGGATAAACAATAAAAACGGGAATGTTGAATTGAGTGGAATGTATTATTTTTCTGCTCTTATATTCCTCATTAAATAACACAACTACAGATAAATGAATGTAAGCAAATGTTACAAAAACTACATTTGATAGCACAGCAAGACTTTTCTTTTACCATTTTTACTTAAATCATTATTGAAAATGTCCAGCATAGTTTTAGGAAAAATAAGTTTCAAAGACTTTTGTGTCATCGTCATTAAACATTCTTTCTCAGAAATTGTTAAAGCATTGCAAAAAATTTGCACATTCTGAAGTTCTTTTAACATTTTATAAGTCCAAGCCCTGTTCTCAGTGATAGAATTTTTTTTAAAGATTTGATTGCCACCCTCTATTAACATGAACATAGTAAATGATTTGGAACCCTTCCAATTGTTTGGCTTCCTGCATTGTAGAAGGTATTGGTAATATCTGACATAAAAACGTTAGGCTTAATTATACCAACATGTTTCTTAATGGTCTTAAAAATATTTCATAAGTTAAAGGGTATTTCTTGTTATAAAACATAGATGCTAGAGGAAAACCGTTACGAAAATAGTACTAAGCTCAAAATCACTCAATTATATGGCACCCAAAGTTTAAAAGCATTTCTTTATGTACAGCACTCCTGATGATTAAACAACAATATTTGTCTTGCAATGATGGATTTTCCTGTGCTTTTACACCTTAGGGCATATAAAACTATATTGAATTCACTAGTTTCCTGACACTCTAATACCCAGAAATGAACACTTGCTGAATCATCCTGATGTGTAAATCAAAATGTGATCCATGGAAATCTTGTATATTTCTGATGTCATCTTTGTTGATTAAATCGATTCTTTTCATAGCCAGTGCCATTTTATCACGAACACTTTTAATTATGCTAGAATAAGATCTTATTGTAGCTTGTAAATAATTTAGATAAAATTAAATTTAGTTTATATCAAAATTTGGAAGCACATTTTGGCAAATAAATACCAATGCGTAGGTGTACCATAGAAATAAAACTTGTTAAATATTTCACATTATATTATACTTTACCTTTTTGTTGGAACTTCCAGGATGAATTTCGCAGCAATCATTCTTTGTTCGACGTCTGATAAATGCAATTGTTCTACATCGTCACCATGACTATAGTCTATAATAGTCAGTAGTCTGTGCTATAGTGATTTTAAATCAGTTAAATTGCGTAGACATCATAGTCAAAATTTGTTTTGAAGGTGCTATTTGAAGGGAAATCATGCGTCGTTAAAAAAGTGCTCACCTTGTAGAAAATATTTTCAAAAACGATGATCGTGCCGTTTGACTTACTCCGATTTTTCGTTTTTCTTATTTCACCTTAAAGAAAACTTCAAGTTCAGCACTTTCACGGAAACAAATTCTAGATGGTCCATAAGTAAGCCAAAAAACACTTACACACTTTTGAAATTCGCTTTTCCAAAATCACTCATTTATGCAGGAAATTGAGATTGTCCGGTGCCATTTGCTGCTAAGTCGTGTTTCAGGTCATCAAAAATCAACAAAATAGCTAAATAATCTAAACCGACCCAAACTTAGTGGATCTGCTTGCTAGGTATCCCAGGAAACAATTTACAAGAACTTAAAACGTTTTGTGAAGGTTGGCAACACCGCTCGAAATTTAGCCTGAAAATGGTGAATTTTGTCAAACTTTGTCCATTTAGGATTTCTTTACACTGCTTAATTTAAAGTTTTCTTTAAGATAAAACCATAGAAAACCAAAGGTTTGGAGGGACTGGAACGATACGATCACCTTCATTAACAACTTTTTTAGCGTAAATTTTAGCTTTAGAAACTAGAAGTTTGCGAGATTTTCTAACAAATAACTGTATTATCTCAATGATATTAAAATGACAAAGTCCCTTTTTTACCTGTAGTCTTCATACTATAAAATACTTGAATAAATAACTTGAGTGCGTGATATTATGATTTTGTTAGTTGGTCTTGTACTATTATCTACGCGTCTTTACAGTACAGTGCGCCTGCGCAATTTGCATACGAATTTTTCAGAAACGATATATGGAAATTTACTATTAAAATCACAAAATATCCCCCCTTAGAATGGAAACAAAATAGGGCGGGACTTACATGCTATTTCGTACCTCGCTATTGTAGATGTCGCTCCACAGAAATTTTTTT
>NW_026017110.1:18337070-18345695 GCF_020466585.1 Dendroctonus ponderosae | reverse complement strand
AAATACCTATTGTAGAGATAAATTCATGTGCTTTATTTTCCCGATTTGCCCTAGTTTTCACACGAACACAATTTTAGCAGGCGATTTGTATTCACTTTGCGAACTCTGTGATTTCCGTTGAAGTTTCAATAATATTTCGAGTATCTCATATTGCCCTTTAATTGTGATGTTAATTGAAGCCCTAGCATAAACATCACAATTAAGGAGCATGATGAAATGCTTGAAATGTTATTGAAACCAACGGAAATCACAGAGGTCATAAACTGAAATCAAATACCCCGCTAAATTTTGATGTAAACCCAATCGATAAAGAAGATTTCTTCTGCCAGTAGTGGAAATTAGAGTTTAGTTTTCATTGCAGCCGCTGAGATAAGCGACAAATAGCATTCTGCAGGCGTATATTGCAGTTTCCAATCTATAATCTCTGTGATCTGTGGATGTCAAGTCAAGCGTTTCACAATTTGTCGGACATATTTGAAAATTGGGATTTTTTCTCTACGGTTTGACCAAAATATTTTTTGTTAACTGTTGAGAATACGTTGTGTCGTCAATACCTTCTATGCGGATATTTTAATTGTTGTCGGTATGAGTGATCGTGTAGAGAGTGGCTATAATCTGGAGCAAAAGTACGATTCAATTCACGTGCCCATACCTGACCTGCTCAGTAGCAATGGTATACCAAATGCCAGTTACGTCCGGTCGAAACTCAAGGAATTTTCGTCCTTGTTCAATAGCTCTTTTAGAATTGCTATTTTGCAAAGCGAACAATCAGAAAAGAAGGAATTAAAATATCTACTTTCATCTTTGGAGAAAAGCCTCAAACTCGCCGTGGCGGAACTGGCAAATAGTCAAAAAAATCGAGTGCATGTGTTCAGGTAAGTTCCAAGATAGGCATTCTAATGCTACACGAATCACCCTAATTGCCCTAAATCCGTTTCCAGCATCTCCAGTCCTCTTAAGCCACATTAGCTCATCTTCATTACATAATTTCGAACTAAAATTGGGCCAAATCCGACATCAACAACAGTCAAAGTTTTAAGGTTGGTTGGTGGTTGGTCGGTCAGTACCAAGTCAGTACGGTTTTTCATCCTTGAGATATAAGGTCTGTTCTCAGAACAGTTGGAAACTGTCACCAGGCAATCGCTTCGGATCCAGTTTTAATCTAAAGTCTTTTTGAACGTTGGAAAGGTTGAGGTTAGGGTTGTTGTTAAATATCAGGGGACCATTTGCAGCTGCTTCGAATTTTATTAGAACGCAATTAGTCCACGCATTTTTGTTAAAAAATGATAATTCATTCTGTTTCCGTTTCAATGGCAATTGTATTTCTGCATGTGCAAGTTTTTTTGCACTTTTCGGTAATTCGATTTCATAACTTTCCGTGATAGATAACAAAATACACCATCATAGGTGGAACTCTATGCTACACGGGCAAAAATCAAATTAAGCAACAATCATAGGTGGCAACAATCGCCAGTTTAAAAGTCCAAACGCTCCCTGGTGGATAGAATTATAACTACAAGTCAACTAGTCATTTGACACTTGTGATCACATCTAATTATGATTTGTTTTGTCTAATCAACTTTTGAAAGCTTTCCATTTTTGTTACAATTGCAACTCTCAATTTTGGCTTGTTTACCAACTTTAATAGATAAACAAGAGTGACAAGTCTCAACTGTCACTCATCGGTAGTAGAACTCGCGAATACTTTATATTACAACATGTTGCCAAAGTCTATGTCGGTAAATTTCCATTTTAGTTTTATTTGTTCATCAACTGTCATCAGGCAACGGTTTGACAGAGTAGGGACATCACAGCAGGCTTAGTGCATCAACTCAAAAACAAAATTGGTTGATCCCAGCTTGCAAATAAAAAGTTCTGGTAGTTTTCGTACCAAGACATTCAAGAATTCCTCACTTGCCCAAAGCGGATGAACTCGGTTGTTTCAACAAAACATGAGCGATGAGCGTTACATTCAAGTCCATCATATCATTCTCCCCATATTAAAAAAATATTTATTTTTGAAGAACTTTGACCATCAATAACAGAGGAGCCGGACATTTTTTTTTAATAAAGGTTAGGTGATAAATTCTTCATTTGAGAAAGAATGGCTCAGTGCTCTTTTGTCCATGCACTTATGGGACATCCTGTATACATAGATATACAAGGTCATTCAAAAAAATAAAAAAAATTAAAATTAAATTATTAAAAACTGAAAAATTTGCAAAAAACTATATCACAAATACGGCAGCAATGTTTTTCAAGGTAATCTGCCTAATTAACATTGCGCAAATACCTGTCGCTTCGTAATTATTTAAAACTCCAGTAACCATAGAATTATACAGACAATAAGATAGACAAGGATAAACGGTAAATTTAACAAGATTTGTTGACTGCGCAACGTACTTTCGAAATGTCAACCTGTTCTCATAACCTCGAATATTGGTGTTTAAAAATAAACCAGACAACACCAAACATTTGAATGGTTAACTCCAAACAAGCTAGTGCCTGTGTAATCTCCTTGTTATCCATTCTTATCAAGCAGCTTCTCGTATTCAGTTAATTAACTCCTGCTCCATTTGTACATGTGTGTGCTCCTTGTACTGTGTGTGTATCGTACAAACGTGGTAGGAATGTAGCCGTTCCTCGGTGTTTATTTGGTGCTTGGGAAAGTGTCAGTTATTGTGCTCTGAGTGCCCCTGAAAAGTCCTGATTGGGTTATGTCCAATACTTGTTCCTCTGTGCCTGGAACCCGAACATCGATTGTCGTCCACTATCTTCCTGGAACCACTCTCTTCGCCTTTTGTAGGCGTGAGTTCTGTCAGCTTCTGCTATGTTACTGTAGCATTTCCCCTGAACTATTCGCATATCCGCAAATTTGTGAAAGTAGATTCAAAGTAAGTCACAGTTTGACAAATTATTGTTATGATTGATAAGGGCTATCCACCTGTAATTATCTGTTAATTACAAAAAACATCATTGCCGCTTTGACTTTTCATCAAAAAATTGTAGAAGAAAACTTTTTTTATATCAAAAATTTTCGTAATTTGAACCAAATATTGCAATTTTTCTTTTTGAATGGTTAAGTATTTTAATATGCGTCCAATTTAACATGGAACAGTTTCAAAATAATGCTTAATAACAAAGTCGAAATTCGATCTTCAACTGTTAATATCTTCTAGAAATTTTCGAAAACAAAATTTTCAATATTTTTCTCGTAGTCTCCAAGTGGGCCTCTATCACCCCTTAAAAGGAATGACGCCAATTTTGAATCACCCTGTATAGTAGCAGATATAATTATTTACCTGTATTTTATCTTGTTATCCGTCCGATTTTATTATCAGAAAGTGAATAAACCGACACTAAATATAAGAAAATAGCGAAAATGTTATTGTAAAATTGTAACCTTTTCTGACACCACTCAATTTTTTCCATAATATGTAGTTTATTCCATAATCTAAAAGGGGGTTAATATGATATGAAACCCGATATGAAAATCAAATAATCAGTGGTAGTTTTATTAATTCAGTTTTATTGGCCAAATATGCCCATGTAACAAAATTTCTTTACGTTTTCGTCCTTTTCTAGTTGTTGACTAGATTTAATTAGAGATAATTATTTTTTTTGGTTAAGACTGAGATAAAAATATAAAATTAATGCAACCCTAAGAAAAAAAGGTCTATTTATTCATCTCTCAAGTGCCACTCAAGAGTGTAGATTTTGTTCATATATTAAAATATACGTCTTAAAATTATCAGTTATTGATAATCTGATTGTGATTGTTCTACAATAAGACACCTTTGTGTAATTGGTTTAGTGGCAATCACCAAGCACGGTGTGGTGATTGATCAACTTTATGAACATTTTTTTTTTATTAACTTTTGCCATAAGGCTTATTATATGAGCGCATTTGATAATAAACAACGTCAGTCTAATAAATTGTTTACTATCAATTCCAGTTGTGGTATTTGTAATGAGGAAATCGAGGTAAATCAAGATAAAGACATATGGACTTGTTTGCAGAGTCATGAGCATTTTGAGCAGCTCTATTGTCAGCTTTTAAATAATACCCTTCAACTAATTCCGTTATCTAACAAAGAAATATCATCTTTATCTGAGAGAAGAACGAATACAATGGAAGCAATTACGGGAGTCTCAGAAGTTCAACCTGAAACCCTTCCGTACAGTGGAACTGATCAGCATGGAATAGACTCATATAAAAACATTGGCAACTCTGAAATCAGTCACGAAAGTGCTGGAAAATCAGATGCAGATAGTGGTAGTGACATCGACCAGGAGGAAAAAGTAAGACCTAGTAGTGACTTCACGTTACAGATAATACTGTTTTACTTTATTTCTAGGATGATTTAGATCCAGATGACGTGAACAAGTTCCGTTTTAGTTTCCCAGTCTCTTATAATAAAATAGTAGAAAGTGCCCTTTATCCATGCAGGATTGCGAATCGTATACGGAAATATGACCAAGTAAAATACTTTTCCATTATGAAAATTAGTTCTACGAAAGCTGTTTGTTTAGTATGCAATTGTGAAATCAATGATGTAAGAATTAGAAACCATTTATTGATGAGCCATGTGATGGGTAGTAAACATTTAAAGTCATCTATGCAACCTCAAGTTTTGCAATTGGTCGAATTCTATCATGATTTCTGGCTGAATAAAGATCCTTGCATTCAAGCACATCAAGTGTATCTTAGACCAATCGATTTGACATACATGCAGTGCAGCCTGTGTGATTGTGCGCTTTGTATTGATGATATAGTCGGGCATATACAACTCAATCCGCACAAAAAAAATGTTATTCACAATTTTGAATCGAGAGTGAATTCGAATTATCTCATTGATTTACAAGTTGAGGCTTATGGAATTCGAAGAGAATCAGTTGAAGGAAAGAAAGATGTAGAAAGTTCTCCAGAGACAAATCGGAAGGAGAAGCAAAAATTGGAGGAAATTAAAAAATATGCTGATGGGGGTAAGTTTAGCATTTTGAAGTTGAAAGTTGCGAAGTTTACGGGAGAATTTTTTCCAGTGGTTTCAAAATGAATAAAAGTGGTTACTAAATTATAGTAAAAACATTATAGTCTGCAATTAAGCGGTTGTCATAAAGTTCTTACTGCATTTAATCGTAGGTAATAAGCGTAAGTGTAAGATATAACATACAGTGTGTCCAGTATAAAATGATGTACATGGGGATATTGAAAACCGTTAAAGATACAGAGTGGACCAAATGGGGAAAAAGTTGCGCAATCAAGTGCCTATAAATAATCTGTCATCAACTTCTTTGAACTCGGAATAGCAACGAATATACAGGGAAAAAAAGAAAAAAGTGCGTTTTATAAAATCCTTTATATCGTGTTTATTATAAAAGATACAATAACGAAATGTTCAGGGTGGGGGTAAGAAATGAGCGTGAATTTAAAGCGTGAAAATAAAGTAAAAAATAATCTAGGCCCACTATGTTCAATGAGGCCGAAGTCAACTTTTGTTTTTCTTATAGGCGCCATATTGAATTTCTGCATTTTTAAATTTCCCTTTAAATATGCTCTTCAACCATATATAACATGTTTATGTTCGGTCAAGATAAATAATTAAAATTAACAAAATTAAGATTCTATGGTAGTAGGCATTGATACGTCTCTTCAATTTTCCCATGTTTGTTTTCCATTGTCTGTTTTAATTACCTAGGTAACTGTCAAAGTAGAATTGATTGTCAGTGTCAAGTGTTTGTAATTAATTGTGTTTTTCAAAATGAATCACTTCAAATTATGAAAAATACGATATGTTGGAGTGTTTTATTCTATGTCGTCGAAATGAAGCGAAAGCTGAAGAAATGTATTTAAATAAATATCCAGAAAGGCGACAATCTGGAACAACTATGTTTAGGCGTCTGAAAGACAACCTTGTAGCTTACGGGAGTTTTGCTAAGATAAAGAAAAACAAACTTCCAGACGGAAATAAAGACAATTTGGTAATGCAAAGCTTGGTTGAGACACCTCGTACGTCAAATTGAAGCCACAACAGGTGTTGCGCGGTCAACGGCAAGTAGTATTTTAAAGCGTCATAAATATCACCCCTATCGTGAACGGCCCTGCCAGGGACTCCAGAATGGCGATGCGATTAGAAGAATGGCATTTTGTCAGTGGTTTATTCAAAGAAATAAGGGGACACCAAACTTTTCCTTAAAAGTCAATTGGTCAGATGAGAGCGAATTTACTAAATGTGGACTATTTCATCGTAAAAATACCGTTTTTTGATCTGATGAAAATGCACGGCTAGTTCGTCAAGTTAGGTTGGTTTAACGTCTGGTTAGGTATTGTGGGTACCCACGTGATTGGACCATTTTTTAAAATGATAACCTAAATTCCAAGAGATATTTGAACCTCTTACAAACTAACGTAGCGGAAGCACTTATGAATGTTCCAGTAGCTACCCTGCAAAACTTGTCATTTCCAACAAGACGGCGCGCCGCCACATAATGAACGTATTATCACAGAATTTTTAAATCACGAATTTCCCAACAAGTGGATAGGCAACCTGGGACCAGTAAGGTGGTCTGCGAGATCGCCTGACATAACACCGCTTGATTTTTTTGCATGGGGTTTTCTCAAAAATGTGGTATACTGTAGGTCATACGAAACCGAAGAGGAGCTGAGACACACTGTTATAGAAGCTGTTAACAGATTTACCCCAGAAATGATCAGAAAATCCTGTGACGCAGTAATGAGACGATGTATGTTGTGCGGGCGAGAAAACGGTGGCTTATTTCAACACATTAATCCTAAAATGTTACTTGTTCTTTTGCAGTGTTCGATGTATGATCAATAATAATTTAAAGCAATAATTAATGGAAATATCAATGCCTACTACCATTAAATCTTAATTTTGTTAATTTTAATTATTTATCTTGACCGAACATAAACATGTTATACATAATAAAAATGCAGAAATTGAATATGGCGCCCATAAGAAAAACAAAAGTTGACTTCAGCCTCATTGAACATAGTGGACCTAGATTATTTTTTACTTTATTTTCAAATTCGCGCTCATTTCATACCCCCCCTCTGAAAATTTCGTTATTGTATCTTTTATAATAAACAAGATATAAAGGATTTTATAAAACGCATTTTTTTCTTTTTTTCCCTGTATATCCGTTGCTATTCCGAGTTCAAAGAAGTTAATGACAGATTATTTATAGGTACTTGATTGCGCAACTTTTTCCCCATTTGGTCCACCCTGTAACTCTAACGGTTTCCAATATCCCCATGTACGTCATTTTATAGTGGACACACTGTATATTGCAAATAAAAAAAGCTATTAGCTGGTTTGATTAGAGTTTAGATTTCAAACTGCAAATTTTAGTCGAATTGAACTTCTTCCGGAATTTCTGTACTAGGCACTGAAACAGACTCACCCTGCACACAAGAATTATTTATTAGAGTTAGAAAACGCTTGAATTTTCAGATTCACAGAGTAGAAAATTTGAAATATGTACAAGGTGATTTACAACGTTTACAATTGCTCTTCAAAACTTTAAGTGTATAGGCCATGTCAAACATACATAAAGTTTAATTTCGTAGTTTATGCTCTAAATAGGCCCAGTCTTCTAAATGAGAACAGCACAGGTTTAACGGTTTCATTATTAAAAACAATTAGATTTTTCTGATAAGGTGAAAATAAAATAGGGTCTTTGCACATAATTTATTTTTAGTTGAAACTTTAGCGTACGAGTTGTTGATAAGAATGCTTATAGCAAATTTAAAAAAAATGGTGTCAAAAAAACATCGAAAGTTACCATCTTCGCTTTAAAAATGACGTCAAGCCATAACGCGGTTTGACTGGCTGTAACGTCAAACGGTACGTCGGATAGAATTCCTACGCTAGTTATATGGCCATAACCAGAATGTATACTTCACATAAATTCAATACAGATGAAATATACAATAATAAAGCTTGTATGTAAATCGTCATTTATTATGTTAAGTCTATTTCGTTTCAAAACTACGGCTTGTACAGGAGGGTTAATAGTTCGTTTTCTATATTTTGAGACTCAAATTTATGTGAAACAGCATCTTTTTTCTTTCTTTTCCGTCCTCCCATCCTTTTACACTTCATAAAAGGTTCCATGTCCTTTTCAAGCTGTGAAATAAAATAAACCAAAATTGCACGTAACAAAACAAATGTGACATCTAAATTTAACATAATACATACATGGTTCATAACGCGTACATTTTTTTTCTGTTTCTTTTCGTTTAATGGCACTTTTATAAATGTTTTTTTCTGTTGTGGACATAGTGGTACTTGTGCACTGTGACACCATACGGTATCGATAAACCATTTTATTTTCAATAATTGAGAAACAAGCAAAGCGAAAGTCGAAATTCACACTAGAGCACGACAACACGGATAAGCGCCGAACGTGGCGGAGCTGAAACGTACCCAGCCACGACACATAAAGGCCGGGTCACATCTATCCGGTCCGACTACGATCATACAATCGGACGAAGATCTGAGACCAAAATGGTACTGGACTTTCAACGCCGTAGTTCACATCTTTCCGCTACCTGCCCGATCCGTCTCCGTTTTTGTATCCGATCATGTTCCGATTTTGCTG
>NW_026017110.1:18323201-18336748 GCF_020466585.1 Dendroctonus ponderosae | reverse complement strand
GTATGACATGTGTGGCTTCCCCTTTCCGATCACGCACCGATCCGATTATTTGGTCATCGACGGAAGGTTCTCTGATCGGAGTCGGATCGGAGTCGAACCGGATAGATGTGACCCGGCCTTAACGCTTAGACAAAAACACGTCGTTACGGCGCGCTTTGAGAGCGTTTAAACTTTGATTGCTGATAAATTCGTTATGGCTAGGCAGAATACGAAAAAAATTGTATGACCCTTATTTGTTCGTCATTAACCAATTTTACCAATTGAAAAGAATGTGAAAAGATCCTATTGTAGAAGAAAGTGAAAGGGACCGCAACTGAGCAGTTGATTGCTAAGCTAAAGTCATAAAGACATCAAGCTCTGATCTGAGATACAGTGTTGAGTTTGATGAAAACACCAAAACCGTCCATTTTTGCTTGAATTCGCAATTTTGAAAGGACGACGTATCAAATAATAGTTTGAAAAAAGGCTACGTTACATGCGTTTTATCAAAAATTATCATCGGAAAACTCAATCTCAATATTTAGCTGGGGTATGGGATACAAACTTTCTTGTAAGCAATATTAACTTTGATTTTGCTTTTGATTTTCGCAAAAATCTCCGAAATAACTACGCCAATTTTGAATCGCTCTTTTGATAATTTTAAAGATATGCTTTTATTTATGTAAATCAAAGGTTCACGTTTGGGTGAGCACAAAGCAAAATACTGTTAATGAATTTTGTATTCACACTATTGCATAATGGAATGTTTAGATCACAATGGACAATAAAGTCTTTTTAACTTTCAGAAGGTAATCCTGAGCCGAGGGACAACGAAGCAGAAGAACAAGAAGAACAAGAAGAACAGTTGCACAATATAATTAAAGCAGTCGAGCATCCGACTAGTTCTAATATCTTGAAACTATTACCGAACAGAATGAAATCATTTTCCAGTTGTCTACAACTAATACCCAACCGTGGAGTTTATTGCGATCTTTGTCACTTTTTCTTGTCGGAAAAAGTTAACATAATAGAACATTTTCTTATGACTCCTGCACATAGAGCGGCGAAATCGTTACAATATAACTACTATTGTGATATATGCGATACATGGTATAAATCTGAGCATGCCTGGTTATATTATCATAACTTCTCTGGACCACGGTAAGTCAATTTTGCAAAATTAATTGAAGATACAATCCCGGTAGGCTTCATATACATACTTTCTGTTATTCTACTGCCAAATACAAGAATATTTTCTTATACATATACATACAGTGTGTCGCACTTAAGATGAAATCACCCCTGTATTTTATTTATTTTTGGAAGCAGGGTTTTGAGTTTCGGTACGGAGGTAGAACGTCATGAGCTTAATACACATTTCTAAATTCAGATTGCAACGCGTTACAGATATCGCAAAGGTTACTAGAAAAAGTTGTTCAGAATGTCATTTTAATGGTAAATACCGAGTTCCAAGTCAAGTCAAAAATCAAATTTTGGCGTGTTTTTAATTTAATTTAATTTAATTTTAAGTCCGAAGTTTTGCAACAAACATGATGAAACAATGCAACAATACATTATTTATTCAACAATAGAAAAAAACTAGTATTATCGAAGGTCTGCTTCAACTAGTCTACCGTCACGTCTGAGGCACTTTTCAATGCGTTAGCGATTGTTATTGGCAGCTCTCATCAGTTCAGCTACATTTATTTCACGGCAGGCTGGTCTTATTCTCTCATAGTCCTCGAGTTTGAGCTCTTACTTTGTAAACCTAATTGTTGATAGTATCTAAAGGATTTAGTCAATGCCGGACCAACCGGGGGTTATGAATAGGTGCACCGTCTAGTTAAAAAAGCATTTCTTGTCGCACGTTGATAAGCAAATTATCGATAATATACCATAATTCATTATTAAAAAAATTAAGCAATCGCTCAGCATTTAAGGTAGTGTGGAAGAAAAACGAACCAATTATTCTGTCACTTAAAATTCCGCGCCACACATTAACTTTTTGTGGATATTGACTTTTGCAGTTAATGTGTACCAGTATCTGCAGTTTTGAGAAGATACTATCCCATTGGTAGTAAACGTAGCCTCATCCAAACATAATTTTTCCTAAAAAGGTACTATCATTTTAAAAATTGCCTTGGTTCCAAAAGCAATATTCTAAGCGTTTCAAGTCATCACCTTCTCTCAACGTGTGCAGAAACTTAGGTTTGAACGGCTTTATTTTATGACGAACCAGGCATCTTCTAATTTTGTCTTTCCTTACATTTAAAACAACAGCCCTCAGACTCATTTGATGATTGGCACGAACTGAAGCTATGCTGGAATCATCATTATGCTTTCTATTGCGATTGTGTGAAGTTGAGCGTGAAGTGGACTGCTCAACACATTTCCAGTTTGAGTAAAACGCAAATTCACCCCTGCTGCAGTTTTATGTCTAATATGATTTTTCTGTAGATGTCTCATATTGAATTCTTCCGCAAGTTGTCTGCCACTTCGAACTTCATCACCAAATAATCTAATTGTTTCTATTTTCTCCTTTAAACTGAGATGTTCAATAGGCATTTCGTCAGCGCACTGACGCAATTAATGTTAAATTGACAATTATTGGAGGTGACTAATTTGTTTCCTTGACTCTACAGGTAGTGATGGCTCTCTCAGAAACCCTGCTTCTAAAAATAAATAAAATACAGAGTTTTTTAGTATACTTTCAATTAATTTTTCACTAAGCACTTCGAGCCGTTTTCCGTTCATCGGCAAAAGATATTTTGCCAAAAATCATTTAGCATTCGTTGTAGATTTTTTTAATTATCTTTATAAACTGATCTAATGTATTATTGTTGTTAAATCGGATTACACCCTCATTATTAACTTCAAGCTGATACTTTCACCACTTTAGTAACTGCACTATTAATGTAAATATCCGACTATCGAAATCCGCTATCTGTTTGTCTGAATTAGTTAATTTATTATTATTATTATTATTATTGCTGATACTCCGAATTGAGAATCTGGGTTGCTAAAAAAAAATCTATTGCCTTATAGCTATATACTAATTTTTCATGGGGTTTTTGGCTTTGGCTTTTGGCCCTAATCGGCAAACAATCTACGATCACCATCATTTAAATTCGTTTGGAAAAAATACCTTGCAAGTCCGTGCACATCGAAAATTAACCATTTGCAGGTCCATATTTATATGAAAAGTTCTAGTTTTGGTCGTAAAACGCTTCCGTATTCCCGTCATTTACGTATCGATTAAATAAAATTATTTATTGCCTTATTTTCAACGTGGATTAGTTCTTTGCATTATGTTATTTGTTTCAAGTTCAGAGACAGTTTTAAGACGAAACAACGATAATCTGCTTCTTGCCTCACCAAAGATGTTTAATACTTGCCTGTCATTCACTAGTTCACTTATGTATACATATATGTATAATCGAGGCGGAAACGTAAATTCCTTACTAAGATGTAGAATGTGCGTTTGCTTTAAGTTTTATATCAATATTTGTTTTACAGACATCTTAATATGGCAGCTAGTAGACGCAACAAGGTAACCGAGTATGAATGTACCACTTGTAGACTTGTTATATTTGGTGACAATTTATCGTTATCCCGACATAAAATGCAAAAGCGGAAAAGTAGGAAAAACCATCGGGGCAGTAAGTATTATTATATTAATTTAGAAAAATTAGCTGTCAGTAAAAAAATTGTTAAGTGTGTGAGAGGAAGTCTTTTAAAATGCCTCAAATTTTACATTATTTTCATCGAAAGAAAAAAACACGCTAGAGGCCATCTCTACATTATATGTTTCAAATTCAAAATGCTAAACAGTCACGCAAGTTTATTAATATCATGAATATGACCAAAAACAAAAGAAATTGCTGTATTTACGAGTCCAACAAGTCCACTCCCCCTTACTAGAATTTTACCACTAGATATTCCATTCATTTGCGATGTTGTCATGATGAATGTTTTATTATGTTGTCTTGTAATTACACTTTAAATTCTTTGGAATTTTTTTATTTCAAGACTTATTAGAAACTAAACAAGTATAACACTAAATATATTAATGGCTATTGTTTTCCTGCGTTGATGCTACTCAAATATGTAAATCAACTCAATTACCAAGCCGGCAAAGCAGCTTCCATAAGTACTTACTTTCATTATAGACTGTGAACCCCCATCGAAAAACGTATACAAATGCATCTGTTTAATCTGATGTTTTAGATCACTTAAGACCTTTAACTGACGATATCTTCTTTATTATAGTCTCACACGCTTTTTAGGTAGAAACAATCTAATTTTTATTTTTGCCCAAAATTTGTTAAGGGGATCAAAAAATATATAGTATATCAAGTCATGGTAGGTATCATTTTCATCGACGGGAAATCAGGGATACAACGAGATTATGGAAAAACACAGTTCAGATCTGAAATAATCGACATTTTTAGAAAATTTTAAGGGATGTTTGATGGCTCACGATCATTAACCGACGATAATTTGCTTATTATACACCCCAACACTTATATATGTATACTGGGCATCTTCTTGCGTCGGAAACAATTCATTGAGCTCAAAAACACCCATGTGAAATCTTGATTTTTGATCAAAAATTTCTCAGGGGTCGATTCTAAAAAATCAAATATATAATATATAAATTAATAATATAACTGAGGCCAAGCTATTTGGATAATTACGTCATCATCAGGGCCGCTAAAAAAAAACAAAGTAACCGTAAGAACCCTGGTAACAAAACATACTCGTCAAATCGCAAGCAAACGTGAGGACATAACAAAAAATGGGCGAAACGGTCTAAAATGGCTCAAATTGTATATGAGAAAACAGATTAAATTAAAACAAAAATTATTAAAATTAAACTAGAAGTACTAGAAGAAACCCAATAATAGCGGGCAGAAACATTTTACATCTCCGTAACTATCCCAATAGCCATCACTGAATTTTATTTTATTCAATGTCAGTTTTTCTTTTAACTAAAGTGTATTGTTTTATCCTAACCCTTGCTTTACTGTTCATTTTATTTGCATTGCTCAATTAGTACAAATAAAATTTTCACCACTATATTTTGTCGGGATGTTATGATACTGTCAATGGTTTTCTTTCATTCTTGAGTATAAAATTGTCCTTTCCCTTTGAAACACCTTTGTTTGTTCTGATCTCAGGTCTTTAAATAATGTTTTCATTGCCTGTAACTGTCCAAGCCAGTCGCCAAACCCATTGCCCTTTGAATACCTTCAAATTTACTTTAATTGAGGAATCTTTCATTTTAATAACGATATATATTTATTAGTTTTTAAGCATGTGATAATTTGTCCAGTATTTTGCACAGATGAAAAAAGGAAATAGTTTCCTCTTTGTCAGCCAAATGTGAAATGTTTCTGTCCGCTGTTCTTGGGCCAGTTTTATCAGACTGTGAGAGTCAGAGAGAGTTTCATTAAGTTTGTCGTATACAATTTTAGGCCGTTTCGACCGTTTTTTGTCTTGTCACCATGTCTGCTTACGGCCGGATAAGTTTTGTCTTCCTGATATCCTCGAGGCTACATACAGTTACTTTGTTTTTTAGCAGCCTTGATAATGACGTATTTGTCGAAGCGCTTGGCCTTAGTTATATTACATACACATTTCGTTACAAAAAACTTGTTGGAGTGAACGATATTATTGAAAAACACTAGTCTTCGGATCCGAAATAATCGACATATTTAGTCCATTTTAAGCGGTTTTTGATCGCTCACGATCTTTCCAACAATGTTTCTATGTGACACAACACTTATACGTATTTTAAGTTGTAATTGTAAAATTAAACCATCCATCGTTTTCTTGTTTTTTTGAATGACTGGGTTTACAGCAGGGCTGGGAATCGAACTCGAATAATGAGTATTCGAATATTCAAAAAGCGAATAATTCTGTCTAGTCATCATAACTCGAATATTCGAATACTCGAATACACCATTATCAAACTCACAAGGTGCAAATATCTTTATATGCACTTTGTATACTTTTATAAAATAAATTATTCATATTCTACAAGGATTTAAACAAATACCCATATATTTACAAGCAAATGAAAATAATCATTTACCCTCCTGCAAATGAATATAAAATTACGTCTCTGTGTTCTGGTGATTCGCGTCATCAACTTTTGCGCGGTGTTACAATTAATGTGCCGACAATGGCACTTTTTTATCCGTTGCGGCTAATTGGCAAAAATGAGATAACGATTTTTCTTCTTGGAAAACGGTGAATATTCGTTAGATATTCGAGTATTCGAATAATTTTACTTGTCGAATAAACCACTAAACAAGTATTCGAATTTCAGATTTAAAAAAATTCTTAGCCCTAGTTTACAGCCTTAATTGTTTTTAGTATTTTATTATTTAGATAGTAAACGCTGAAAGATTCGAATACTATTAGTATTTGAATTTTATAATGATGGTAATTTTTGCAAATGCAACACTAATTATTCAAATTATAGCTGTTAAACTACCACCACCGATCCGTCTTTTATTCAAGTCAAAAGAGAACATATGTGCTGTAGCTGAGAACCTAGCCAAAGAAGCGGAAGATGTTCTCAGGAATTCTTTAACAAGGGACTGTTGCAAGCAACTTGAATCGGTTTTGTTAGCAATTTCTCCAAATTGTAGAGTTTATCCATTTGGATCTAGAGTTTCCGGATTAGGAAATAAGGTAAATCTGAATTAACGAAACATTTTCCCGCAAGGGCAGCAACACAAGAATTTTCGTTTCAGGATAGTGATTTAGATGTCTTTGTCGATATGGACGAAGACTACTTCGGTAAGAATTTTCAGGACGCTAAGAAGCAAGTGATGTTAATTCGAGGTATTAACAAAATTTTACAAAAACATAAAGACTTTGCTGGTACTATACCAGTTTTGAGTGCTCGCACACCAATTTTGAAATTGTATCACATACCAACGAAGCTCGATTGCGATTTATCATTCAAACACGGTCTTAGTGTTGAAAACACTAAATTTTTAAGGTATGCTATATACTTTACAAGTTTTTTTGATACTTTGAATTTTGTACATTTAAACATTTTTTTATACTTAATTATTTTGGTATTTTCAGACTTTGCATAGAAATGCAACCCGTTTGTCAACGACTGATTCTACTGGTTAAAAGTTGGGCCGGTTATATAATTTTTGAAAATATTACTACCTATGCTTTGGCGATGTTATGCATATTTTATTTACAAACTCATGGATATTTGATATCCGTAGATAAATTATTCGAACTAAATAAACATAAACCGATAAATATTAGTGGTAAGTGAACTAACCTTGCAAATAAGTCTCATGAATAATTTAGTATATTTTCTCATTGATGAGATACTTTCAACTTGCGCTTGTAGTTGATACATTTATTTACATACAGAGTGGGTTTTTTAAGTTATAAATGTCAATATCACTAAGGCCCGTATTTATAAACGGTACTCAAGCCGATACTCAACTCATACTTCTCCAAGTACGAGATCGTTCTCAACCGAGAGAGATGATTTATAAACAGTACTTCGTGAATTCTCGGCGAAGTATCGGTCGAGGATAGATTTATAAGGACTTTCGTATTTATTTGGTAATTTAATATTGGGACTGTTGGCGAACTTGGCGAATCTAAGATGGCGTCGAAGTTATTATGTAAATATGTATTTGAAAGACTGAATAATAAAACGAAGATCACCGAACACAAGCTAAAATATAATATACACTTTATGTAAGAAAGTAGACATGGTAGTAGTGACTTTGCTACTTGTTGCATAGAATCTATAGAATAGAAAACTAGTTGTATAGAATCTTAAACATACCAGCAATTGAGTAATGGGTGATATTTTGATATTGGTAGTCCACGATTATCCGGTTTCAATAATGGATCGTTTAAAAAGGTAATATCACCGCAATAATAGTGGCCCTTGAAAATAGAAACATTTTTCGAAATTCTACATCCGAGAAAAACTCAAAAGGATTTTTGCCATCTCGTATACAGTGTGTCCAGTATAAAATGTACATGGGGATATTGGAAACCGTTAAAGATACAGAGTGGACCAAATGGGGAAAAAGTTGCGCAATCAAGTGCCTATAAATAATCTGTCATCAACTTCTTTGAACTCAGAATCGCAACGGATATATAGGGAAAAAAAGAAAAAAGTACGTTTTATAAAGTCCTTTATATCGTGTTTATTATAAAAGATACAATAACGACATTTTCAGGGTGGGGGTAAGAAATGAGCGTGAATTTAAAGCGTGAAAATAAAGTAAAAAATAATCTAGGCCCACTATGTTCAATGAGGCCGAAGTCAACTTTTGTTATTCTTATGGGCGCCATATTGAATTTCTGCATTTTTAAATTTCCCTTTAAATATGCTCTTCAACCATGTATAACATGTTTATGTTCGGTCAAGATAAATAATTAAAATTAACAAAATTAAGATTTAATGGTAGTAGGCATTGATATTTCTCTTCAATTTCCCCATAGTGACGTTCGTTGTCTGTTTTAATTACCTAGGTAACTGTCAAAGTAGAATTTATTGTCAGTGTCAAGTGTTTGTAATTGATTGTGTGTTTCAAAATGAATCACTTCAAATTATGAAAAATACGATATGTTGGAGTGTTTTATTCTCTGCCGTCGAAATGAAGCGAAAGCTGAAGAAATGTATTTAAATAAATATCCAGAAAGGCGACATCCTGGTAGAACTATGTTTTTAACGAGACACCAAACTTTTCCTTAAAAGTTCTTTGGTCAGATGACTGCCATTTTACTAAATGTGGACTATTTAATCGTAAAAATACGTTTTTTGGTCTGATGAAAATCCACGGCTAGTTCGTCAAGTTAGGTTTGGATTTAACGTCTGGTTAGGTATTGTGGTTACCCACGTGATTGGACCATTTTTTAAAAATGAGCTTAAAAACTTAAATTCCTAGAGATATTTGAACGTCTTAAAAACTAACGTAGCGGAAGCACTTATGGATGCTCCAGTAGCTACCCTGGACGTATTATCACAGAATTTTTAAATCACGAATTTTCGATTTTGATTTAAATCACGAAGTGGATAGGCAACCTGGGACCAGTAATATGGCCTGCGAGATCCCCTGACATAACACCGCTTGATTTTTTTGCGTGGGTTTTTCTCAAAAATGTGGTATATCGTAGGTCATAACCGAAGAAGAGCTGAGACACGCTGTTATAGAAGCTGTTAACAGAATTACCCCAGAAATGATCAGAAAATTCTGTGAAGCAGTAATGAGACGGTGTATGTTGTGCGTGCGAGAAAACGGTGGCTTATTTGAACACCTACTTTAATCTTAAAATGTTACTTGTTCTTTTGCAGTGTTCGATGTATGATCAATAATAATTTAAAGTAATAATTAATGGAAATATCAATTGCTACTGCCATAAAATCTTAATTTTGTTAATTTTAATTATTTATCTTGACCGAACATAAACATGTTATACATGGTTGAAGAGCATATTTAAAGGGGAATTTAAAAATGCAGAAATTCAATATGGCGCCCATAAGAAAAACAAAAGTTGACTTCGGCCTCATTGAACATAGTGGGTCTAGATTATTTTTTACTTTATTTTCAACTTCACGCTCATTTCTTACCCCCCCTCGCAGGCCATCCCCCGGAAAATTTCGTTATTGTATCTTTTGTAATAAACAATATATAAAGGATTTTATAAAACGCACTTTTTTCTTTTTTTCCCTGATTATCCGTTTGCTATTCCGAGTTCAAAGAAGTTGATGACAGGTTATTTATAGGCACTTGATTGCGCAACTTTTTCCCCATTTAGTCCACCCTGTAGCTTTAGCGGTTTCCAATATCCCCATGTACATAATTTTATACTGGACACACTGTATATATTTTACGAACACCTTGTCTGCGTTAATTTTCTGCTCTATTACGTCCAAATATTCAAAAACCTTGTCCATTCTTATATTGTATACGATTGTAAAATAAAAAAAATAAAATGTAAAAACATAACATAAACAGTAATATAACCTTAAAACCGTTTGACTGTTCAACGAAAAACCTCTACCAATGGCTGGGCAGAAGCAATAATCAAGCCACCGTCGACCGGTACTTGAGGAAGCAAAGCTGTGAGCACTGGCTTGAGCATGAGAATGGTTTATAAAACGTACTCGAAGTCAAGTCTCGTACTTGAGACTCGATTCAAGCTTGAGCATCGTTTATAAATACGGACCTAAAAGTATGCCAGGAGTAACAATGAACAAAAATGCACTAAGATTTCATCGAGACGGAGCCCCACCACATTCTTAAGTGGATTATCTTCGGAATTGTTAATCAGGCTTTTACTTCCTTAAGAACCCGATTTGAGGATCTAAAATCTTTAGGTAGTGTGTTTGGTTTGTTCAGTAACACTTCATTTTATATTTCCAAAAGTTTATATAACTGTGTTATACAAATTTGTGTTACTATTTGTATAAAATTCATTCGCCAATTGGGGCACATGCATTTTTTCAATATCTACAGAAATAATGTACAATTTTCCCAAACACTCTGAATAGCTTTGAGAGATCTTAAACCAAGGCAACAAATTCTCGTTTTTTCAATGAATTGTTTAGGCGTAGTTATTTTTATACACTCTTTTAACTACCAATGCCTAATCAAGGAAACCAAGATAAATGTGGGGTGGCATCTTATTTTAGCACCCCTGCGCTGTTGCGGGCAGCAGTTTGGTATCATGAAATAGCGTATTGAAAATGCTTTCCGATATGTCGCAACCATATCCGTACTTTTATATAAAAAAATTAGTTTAGGTACTTTTGGCAGCTGATATATTGTTCGACAAATTAATATTTATTCTTAAAAAACCCGCATTGTGTGTGTGATTATTCAAATATCTTTTCAGGTTGGAAAACTATTGCTTATGCATTATCTCTTGAGGATATGAAACTTCACATTAAACCTTACCAGGGGACATTAACTGAGCTGATGGAACATTTTTTCAAATATTATTGTTTCTTTGACTTTGCTAGCGATGTAAGTATTACATTTTAATCAGTACAATATGCTCATTTATTTAATATGTTCAATGGGTTTTTAGGTGGCTTGTCCCCTGTTGGGTAAAGTCGTAAAACGATCTCTGTTTGAAGGCGATATTGAGAAGTTGCCTCCACAAATGGACACTTATATTACCCAGTTGACTGGAGACGATCCAGAATTCTTCAGATCGAACTCACCCATGTGTATTCAGGATCCTTTCGATTTGAGTCACAATTTAACGAAGGCCGTTCATAAAACCACTTTGATAAAATTTCAGGAAATGTGCAAACTCAGTTATGAGTATTTAAAACAATTGCACTAATGCAAAAAGTTATTTTTATTTTATTGTGACGTCTATATTTTTAAAATATGGTTTAAAATGACTAAGGAAATGAAATGTTTTCTTTTGGTAGATTTACCAAGTTTATTGTTTTGGGACATCGGATAAAAGAAATTTCATTCTTGTTACGCAATTTTATTGTATGTCCATATGAACAGAAAAAATACGTTAAGTAACCTAGATTGTTCAATGTATGTTCCGATTAATCAATAAATTTTTTAGAATATCTCTGCTGTTTATTTCGATTTTCGTAGATTTGCACTTAGTTTCCAATCAGTAAGTGGGTTGAGTGAAAATGCTTAGAGTTAAATAATAATGTATTGCCGCAATCATCTAACTAAAAAGCTTTATATGCATGTTTAAGAAATAAAACTCACTTACGCAACACTAGTCTAAAAAAATAAAATKATKATSCSARWTTGGTYGCTSAAATTTTRTTWWCRRWYYGWWAAYAAAATTTSAGSAACCAWWCTSGSATMATMATTTTATTTTTTTAGACTAGTGTTGCGTAAGTGAGTTTTATTTCTTAAACATGCATATAAAGCTTTTTAGTTAGATGATTGCGGCAATACATTATTATTTAACTCTATGCAATTTAAAAAAGTGATAGATGCTTTAGATTTTTTGGGTTGATAGGTCAATAGATAGTGGCAGAAAAAAATTACTGTTTTTCTTCGGCTAACGTTTCGGCTATTTAAGCCATAATAATGGCCAGAGCATGCTAACAAAGGCAGGTGTAATATTGCACTAAATGAAGAGCGTTGGCCCAAGAAAAATTGTATTTTTTTTCTCAAAAAACAGAAATCAACATTAATCACATGGCACAAAAATCTTGGCTTACAAAACAAACAGATGTTAAACGTTAGTTCAGTTGCGTTTGTAGGTGTTCTAGTAACGTATCTGTTGGGGAACGAAAATGGGAGTGTTTTGTCTATCTTGTGAGGCAAAGGGGATTCAGTATGGTTCAGTTGTGGGGGTTGTTTGTCTATTTCGTCTGTCTCATGTTTGTGCGTTCGTATAGTAGTATAGTAGTAGGTTGGAAGGGTTGTGCAGTGGGTTTTGGGGGTGTCTTATTCGTGTTATTAGTCTTAGTGCAATTTATTCTGTTGCTTGTACGTATCGTTTTGTCCTTTCTGTTCCGTAGTCCAAGAGGGGTCTGCAGATCGCTTTGTATATTTTTGTCGCGGTATTTGTACTAATTCCTTTGTCTTTGTATGTTAGTGATCGAAAGCGCTTTGTTCTTTTTATCGTTTCTGTTCTGATGTTTCGTGTGTGTTTAGTGAATTGGAGTTTATGGTCGATTGTGATCCCAAGGCCAAACGACGATAGGTACTATCGTCGTTTTTCGGTTGTGTCGTTTGGCCGTCTGCAGTTATTGTAGGGGAGTCAGCGTTGAGTCTGTGGTTCGTGAGCAGAAGTTGTTTTTTGTCGCGTTTGGCGTTAGTCTCCATTTATAAAACCATGTCATTGTGTTGTTTGTTAGTATTTGAAGTCTTTCAGTCGCTTTTTCAGTAGTTTTGTCATGTACAATAAGTGCCGTGTCGTCAGCGTATTGTAATATGTATGCCATTCTGTCGATTTGATTTTTGTCTGGTAAGTTGTATGAAGAGAGATGTTGAGAAATGAATATGGCATGGCAGTATATACTGTTGAGAAAGGGTGAGAGCGGGGATCCTTGAGGGAGCCCTTGTTCAGGGGAAAAAGAAAATAAGTGTGTGTTGCCAATTCGCACTTGTAGTTGTCTGTTTTCTAATAAGTTCCTTATGGTGTGGAGTCGGGCGCATCCAGCTTTAAGGTCAGGGGGGGGGGGGTTATGTAGAAAAAATACAGTCTTCTGTTACCTATAAAATTAGAAAAATTATCGTCGTTTTGTGCAAGGGTGGCGCAAGATTATTGCAAAATTTCATGTTTTCCGGCCCGCTTTTGCTCATATCTCGGAGGCAAAATGAGCAAGAATGCTCATGTGTACATCATTGTAAAAAGAAATAAATGGCCTTTTTAGAAAGTGAGCCATGGATGGGGAAATATTGGCAGTTTTCTCAAAAAATGTTTGAATTCAAGAAGTTTTAGATATGCGTGGTTTTTTTTGAGTTGCGAAATCCACTTGAACATGACGCTGCTTTTTTCGAAGTTTCTCAAGAACCATTCGAGCCACATAATTCGTTTTGGCATCGTTGGATAGACAATTGAAT
>NW_026017110.1:18304257-18323193 GCF_020466585.1 Dendroctonus ponderosae | reverse complement strand
GGGGGTGTCATGACACATTCTTAGAAAATCGGTGGAGGCAAAAATTCTTGAACGCCACCTCTAGAAACCGCACAAATTAAGGGATCTTAATAGGGAGAAAAAATTTAATGTAAAAATTGCACGTTTATGCATCAGCAATTTTGGTAATTTGCACAGAACAGAACACCTCTAATAATGTAACAACATGTTATACGTACACCAATGTGCGAAGTATAATAAAAAAATCCCAAACCCACGATAAAAACATGGTCGTGCACAATATCTATCTAGCTGAAAATTTACTTAACAAATGTACAGTGAATGAAGCTGTTAGGGGCCGCTAGAATAGCGAATGGACAAAATGAAGTATGAAAAAAAAAGATTCGCCTTGATATTATTTGCCACCGATGTTTCTTTCATATCTGGCGATTCCGTGATCACGAAATTGTTTTAGACTGAATAGGCACTTAATGCGATGACGAAATTATTTCAAGATTAATAAAATTAAAATATGGTTTTTAACACATTAAAATTTGCAGTCTGAGTGCACGTGCTCATGTGCGTTTATTGAGCGGCCGCTACTCCATTTGTTTTTTGTAAACCCTGTGTAGGTAAAAACAAATTTGTTAATAAGACAACATGCTCATCATAATTAATAAACAATTTTTAAAAGAATGTAAAAAACTCCACAAACTTTTAAGTTTAGTGTAGTATACTCGTTAGGAGTAGTTCATAATTTAGCCGTTTGAACTTTGGAATTCCCTCTGTCTTATTAGTCGATTTAAAACTAAAATTGTATAGTTCATAACTAAGTAAAAAGAATAATAGATCAAAAAGTGAAAAAGCAAATAATTTTAAAACCAGTAATAATATTTTTAATTGTTTCAAGAAAATTAATTTGATTCGGTTGATCACACTGCTCACTGTTAGCCTGGTGAAAGGTGACGTTGACGTGACGTTGCCAATCGCTTCGTGTTTTGATTTTGTTTGTATTCGTACAAGTTTATAACTTACATGTTATATTCTTCATATTATTCATATAATAGTGGTAATTTCTTTATATAAAGTGCATTCAATATCTCCTGAACATTAGTGTTAATTGTTTTACAATACAAATGTTATAAAAATTGCGTCACTTTATCAAGGGGTATCACTGGCTAATAGCTTCTATTCACCAATTTGCTGAATTTTATTAGAAAATGTAGCCTCGAGATTACAAATTCTCATCAATAGGTATCGAAAAACGTTTTGATGACCAAAAACATATTTGAACCTTTATTTGTGCCGTAAGTTTACACTCCGTTATGGCGCCTTTACCGTTAGAAGGGCTACAAAACCCTGTAGCCAATACAATTGGCCAAGGGGCGATGAGTGGGCCCCAAGAAGGAAACAGGGGTGGAATGATGTCGTTAGCCATGCTCATTGACTTCATCATTCAAAGAACATACCATGAATTGACTGTACTGGCAGAATTGTAAGTATTTTGTTCGTTAATGGACCACGTTTTCCTTTCAACGCAAATAGTTTTCCGTGTGAGCAATTTCGTATTAATTGGGGGTTAATAAGAAATAGTTCTTATATACAGAGTGTCCGAAATTACAGGGACAAAAGACAGGAACAAATATTTATTGGTTAATGGGCTTTCAAATTTAAGACCGGAGGTACTTTTTTCCAGTGTTATGGTCATATAGTTTTTATTTATTGCCTCAGTAATTGTGGAAATCAGAATTATGATTACATCTACTAAGTAACTTTTTATCCTCAATTAGATAACGCAAATATAATGTTGGAAATACGAATCAACCAAAATCAAATATATTTTTAGGCATGCATTGGAATGTTGAAATGCATCTTCTCAGTTGAAGTTGAACAAGAGTACCTTTTTTTACCTTTAAACATTAAATTAGAATCCTGACTGATGAACATCACTGCTGATGAATATGCCAAGATGAGTTTTATTCTTTCATTTTACTTTGGTCAGTTCTTGAGGTATTAAATAAAATCCCTATTTAGGCCTCGATTATTGGAGGACTATAGCTTAGTTCCAGTTCAATGAGCAATTTAGTACCCATTTCCCAGGAAACTTTTTACTTATTTTTTTCCTCGAAAGTGCCACTCAACATCCAATTCAAATTTTACCATTCAATGGTTCTCATTTATTCTAAGTACATGTATCCTAAATTGTTTCAGGACAACCAATACTTTTTAATTTTAAGTAATATTTCATATACATACCTATTAGTGTGAAATAGTTTGTTTGCGTCTAAACTGGTAGATAGATAGATATAAGATAAAAATCCCATGTTTCCTTAATTTTGCGATCTGCATATGCTAAAATAATTTTCAATACAAGCACTAACAACGTCAACTTATTGCTCAATTTGAACTAAATTTCTAATCTGTTACATTAACGGCAGGCGCAATTATTGAAATAAAGAACATCTTTTTAATAAATATATTTTTCATTCTCCATGTACTGAGCTAATGTAGAAGGTGTTACGTACAACAAAAATAAAGAATAACAAAACAACTACAAATAACCGGAAATAAAATGTATATAAAAATGCACTGACTGTTTTCTTAAGTTTAGTTCGGGTGCAAGGGCACCCGCAAAATTTTCTGAACGGAAAATTGTTCTGCGAAAAAAATCTCGCCATGTACGTTTTCAAACTTACATTTAAAAAAATAAATTAAGTATATTCTAGATTGTGAATTATAGGTAACATAGGATAACAACAAATAATAAGTTTGCACAAAAACTTGTGATGTGTGTTGGTCAGTTTTAGCTTTAAGCGCACGATATCTTGATTTATCTAATGCATCCAAAACAGTGCAATTATAGTTTTATATGTGTTCATTCCAGATTGCCTAGAAAAACTGACATGGAGAGAAAGATCGAAATTTACAATTTTTCAACGAGAACAAGACAATTGTTTGTTCGGCTTCTAGCGTTAGTTAAATGGGCTAATAGTGCTTCCAAGGTGGAAAAATCTGCGGTAAGATAGAGTTTCTATCAATAATTTCTAATAGTTACCATCCAATTTTTTAAACTGTGTTTTTCATTTCTAATCATTTTCTTGTATTTGGCTTCTCTTTATTTTCTGGCTTTGTGCAACTTTTATAGGTAACGATGCTTTCATTACCTTTATGTTGCTACCGACATCGAAACGTTTCCTAATTTTATTTTCAATATTTAATTTCAATTTCATTTTGATCGATTTTCTTTTGCAGAGAATTATGGGTTTTTTGGACAAACAATCACTACTATTCGTCGAAACAGCAGATATGTTAGCCAGAATGGCTCGTGAAACACTTGTTCAAGCCCGACTACCCAATTTTCATATTCCTGCTGCTGTTGAAGTTTTGACTACCGGTACTTACGGAAGATTGCCAGCATGTATCAAGGAAAAGATTGTTCCACCTGACCCCATTACACCGCAAGAAAAGAAAATGACACTTCTCAGACTCAATCAAGTTATTCAGCATAGATTAGTAACCGGCAACTTGATGTCGCAAATGAGAAATTTGAAGATTGAAAATGGCAGAGTAACTTTTACAGTACAACATGAGTTTGAGGTAGCTTTAACGGTGATGGGCGATGGACCCACTATTCCCTGGAGATTACTAGAAATCAACATCCTAGTTGAAGATAAAGAAACTGGTGATGGCAAAGCGTTAGTTCATCCTTTGCAAGTGCAATATATTCATCAACTTATTCAAGCAAGACTAGTAGATAATCCGCAGCCATTGGCAGAAGTTTACAACTGCTTGCACTTTTTTTGCCAGTCGTTACAATTGGAAGTTTTATACTCGCAGACCTTACGACTAATGCGAGACAGATTAGACGATCATATTCACGTGGATGAATACATTCCCGGGCGAAGCTTGACGGTCTCGTATTGGCGCGATTTGAGGTCAGAAATTGGCTATAAATTGACTGTTCAAGTAGATCAGCATGATCCCGCAAGACCTCTGGCGGTTTTGCATGTCCCTTCATTAGGGAATAAGGTAAATGTCTTCAACATATTTTTTTTTCAAATTGTGCATATACAAAACGCATTAGTGTGTAATTATTAATAATTGTAGGAATCTGAAATAGCAGACCGAGCTATAAGAAGTGAAGTGCTATCAATGGAACGTTTGCTAGTTCATACAATTTATATGCGTACTCGTAGTCGATTGGATGACATACAATTGGAGCTGCAAGAGCTGATCAAAAACGCTGAATGTAAGTTTATCTACTGGATAGAATTGTACCAATTTGGTAATTTTTTTTTTGCTTTTTAGGCTTAGTTCAAGGATCACCAGCCGTTCTCAATGTGGCTATCTTACAGCCTTGCTTAAGGGCTGAACAGGTTCTAATAACTATCGATACTCATACTGGTATGATTCAATGCCACGTTCCTCTGTATGATCCGCCAATAGTGCCCGAGATCAATAACATTTTGAATGGGAATCGAGCGAAACTCTTACCGTACATATCAGAACTAAGGTATGTATTTAACAGCATCTGTGGTTTTTCTCAATTTTAATCTTATATCATTTTTAGGTATTGGATTACCAAAAGAAGATGCGAACAAACTTTGCAACATCTACCAGCGTCTGCTCATGAACGGTTACCACTTCTTCACGCTCCTGATCATCCTATTACTAAAATTGGAAAGCACAACATGTATATTCAGTTCCATAGGCATACCAACGTAATACTTGTAAGTATTATGATTTTTTTAGTTAAACATTTGTATACTATTGCAGTAGATATAAATCGCTGTTGGCTTGCGGTATAATGTTAACCTGAACCTATTTTTTATAAGTACTTTTAGCGAAAATTGTTAGGTACACAGTGATCTCGCTTGCTAGGATATTCACAAGATCGAAACGAGACATTTATCTAATATTTACATTGTCATCTGGAAGCATTTAAGACATGTTTTGCAAATACAAGCCTGAATTGACAAGCTTTACGAGATTTACTCTTATATTTAAATGATTTTTTAAATTTCAGATAGTCGAATTTAAGGAAAAAGAAAGCAATCCTTGTATAGTTGATTGTTCATTTCATCTATGCGTAGTAAAGCATTCCAGTATTGAAGATAATCCGAAAGACGATTCTATAGAAACGGAAATACCAAAGGTGTTCCTTAAAGTTCAAACTCTCATCGAATTTGATACATTTGTTGCAACACACGGACCCTTCACTGCCATAGATGGTAAGCACGTGATACAGTTATTTATCAAATAAACTTCACATGGTACGAAGTTCATGTGATATCGAATATCACACGGTCCATCGCAATTTAAGACCTGTGATTGGCTAGCCATGCGACGTTTAGTATGAAGTATACCAACGACGAAACTAACATAACCTTACTTTGTGTTATTTACTTATTTATTTTGTACTAGTTTGTAAAAATTCAACATGTAACCAGGGGCAACAAAATGCTATGCTTACTGAAAGCTGCCCAGTGCCACCTGGAAAGAAAGAATAAAATGTCTTTAGTACAGCAGGAAATCTGTCCAAAGCCAAACTTATTTGAAATCAGCAAAGCAAAGAGATAGCAATATAAAGAATCCATAAAACTTCAGTTGCTTTCTCTCTTCTTAGGAAAACTAAACTCAGTTCTAGCTAAAAGATTTATAGTTTAGAGATCATTCTTACCAGCTTTTTGGAAGCTGGGGCCCCATCCTCCATTTTCTACTTCTCAATCCTCAAAAAGTTCACTACATTTTCACAAACTACTGCACTTGCCATAAGGGCGACAATGGTTCTGTATTTTCCATCTAAGAACGCGATTCACAGGACACAAAATATTATTTGACCGATTTCGTCCACTGTCGGTAGAAAACTGCATATTCATACACCTTTTCGAAGAAAAAAAAACCGAAGTACAGAATAAACATGATTTTAAATAATCATTTCTGTGTTCGCCTTTTCGATAATTCATTGCTTTGCTCTTGCTTGGCAGTTCGACTTCAATTTGTTTATTGTTGATATTTTTGTAGAAAGTGCCTCTTCGCATTGCAATGTTTCCAAAGGCAAATTTGACGATCACGTTCCAACTTGACGAAAGTCAACAACTAAATAAAAGTATCTTTCAGTAATTTCATTTTAAATCTAGAGCCATTTATATTTGATCAAATACGTTTTTTGTAATGAAGTGTGTATGTAAATATTAATTAAGGCCAAGCGCATTAGACAATTACGTCATTATCAGTGCCGTCGCCAAATCACAAGCAAACATCCTCAAGCGCATCAAACAAAACATGCCAAACAATGGTCCAAAAATGGTTAAAAACTGGCTAAAATGGTTAAAATTGTATATAACAGGTTCGGTGCTTTAACTGGGGCAAGTACAATACTTGAACTGTGACCCAGAAATGACAAACAGCTGAAGCTTTCTTATTCTATGCCGTCTTTCTATTCAAGTGCAAATTGTATAGATTAAAAATTATGTGAATATGAATATTGGGCCCTAATTCTGGGCCACTCTGGTTCTGTGAACTTAGATAGTTTTGAGGACTCAAAAAATTATTTTAGAATTTAGAATGTTGTGTCAATCATGATTATTTTAGGTGATTCAGACGACCAAGCAGAAGCTCACCCGCTAAAACGTAAAGGAGAAATGGTAATAGAATCGGCCACGAAACGCAATAAACAGCCGGCTTATTTCATTCCGGAATTAGCTCATGTGGTGGCTATGTGCGACGAGCGTTTACCCTACGTTACATTGGCTAGTGAATTGACCAGAAGAGACATTTTCCATCAAGGCCTGCAAGTGGAGGCAAACGCAACTGGTTTAGTATTGAAATTAATTCAGTTGCCCCCTCCAACATCTGAAATAGGAGGTTCTGCTGCGTGGTTCGCTCTACTGAAGCGACTGTTATCCGTTTCTATTCGAGTTGTGGGAAAAAATAATGCAAAAAGTTGGCTGGTCGAGTTTGTGTTTTACGCGTCACCGTTAACCAGTAGCCATGCGAAGGAACAGGGATCCCGAAGGCCGATCTACTTCCAATACGAAATGCTAAGCGCCGATCAAACTTCGAAAACCGTGGAAAACCTGTTAAATGATTGGTGGAAAATAGTCCAGCTTTATACACTGGTACATGATTTGAGCGAGTATCTGAAAATGGATAAGTTTAGCTTCTTCTGTAATATGTTTTCAATCCGCTGTTACAACTATGCGAAGTTAGTCATATGCTATGGGCCAGATAAGGGAGCAATGGTGTCCTTGGTGTGGGATTGCAAAAGTAATTTATTCAAGCTGACGTTCGGCGCGATGCAGAACTCACTGAACGCTCACTCATTAATTCAAGAACAGCTAGAGTCGCACTTGAATGAATTTAGAAACTTGGCTCAGATAATTCAGCTGCTAACAGAAACATACGAGCCTTTAGTATCCCTAAGCAAATTGCCCACTTTACCGCAACTGGGAGTCCATAATGTGAACCACAAGGTACCCGTTCAAACTTTCACAATCATGGCTCAATCGTGCATACTGATTCGCTTGACATTTCAAGGAATGTATTGCTTAGAGTTGAAAATTCGGGGCGGTGGACTAGTTTCAATACGGGATGGTGCTTACAGCCTGTTTGACATGTGCAACGTATTGAGTGTCTTTTTTCCCACGCCGGGTTTGAAAACGTTTTTGTCCAAGTATATTGATGAAAATGCTGTTTTCCGACGTAGGAGTCAAAGTGAAGATGACAATCCGCCGAGTCCCGTAGAAATTGATGGAGGCAATTTCTTGGGTTCGCATCGACCTCCGCAGTCTCCAGCTGGTGGATCTAGATCAGAACCAGGCCTTCGTTTCCATCCGCCATTGACTCCCCCATCTGGTTCGAATCCGCATACTCCAGCGTCACCTCACACCGCCAATATGTCCCAGACCACCCATAATGGGTTTGGCTCCAGTCCTGCCACATCTTTTAATTTGGCTTCTCCGACATCCCTGTCCAGCAATATTAATCCTAGCCCGATGCCACATCCCAGTCCATCCGGTTTGGTTCCCAATTCTCCTCTTAATCCCCAGTTGGCTAGTCCGGGAGGTTTGCTAAGTAATTCAAGCCCTGGTCCTCAACAAGGAGGAACTACCAATATTCCTGGACATTCGCCGGTTGGCAGCTACATTCCATCTAATCATACGGATGGGAGTCCTTTTCCAGCATCTCAAAGTCCTGCGGCTTCAAACTGGCCCGGTTCGCCTGGAATGCCGAGACCGTCTCCAGTAAGACCCGGCCAATCTCCCGGGGGCCCGGTCTTGCACAGTCCCCAACAAATGGATTTAAAATCCGGAAATCATTTGGCTAGAGTATTGCCACCCCGATCCTGGGCTGGAGCAGTTCCAACGTTACTCACTCATGAAGCTTTGGAAACGCTATGCTGTCCATCACCGCATCCTCTTGGTATCCCCGGACCTGAAATGAGTCCTTTAGAGCGTTTCCTGGGCTGTGTCTGCATGAGGAAACAGCTGCAACGTTTCGTTCATAACGAAAACTATCTGACGATTATTTCAACACAAGAGCCTGGAGTGATTCACTTCAAAGTCAATGACATTCTACAATGCAGAGTGGGTTTGAACACCCAACATTTGCAAAGTCTTCACATTAAAATCTCCCAATTGGCCGAGCACAAGGAAATATGGTCACCTGAAGAACTGCAGGTTTTGGAACGATTTTTTGAAACCAGGGCAGCCGCGCCGCCTTACAAGCCTACGTCCATGTTTACGTTCTGTAGCATGCTGAATTCGCCTCCAAACGTACTTAAGGACTTCATACAAATTATGCGTCTCGATATGATGCCGCATTTAGCTCAACAACAAGGTATGAAGTGGTCAGTCCAGTGGCTGCTGAGGATTCCACCAAATGCCCTACCGATTGTACCTACTGGTACTCAAGGGGTTCTGGCTATTAGGAATAAAATTTTGTTTTTCGTAAGTGGCTTTCTTTCTAAAACTATCTTGATTTTCTATTTTCGTTGATTTTATGTTAATTTATCATTGCAGATACAAATAACCAGGCTTGGTTATCCTGCCAATGCAGACCCGCCCTCCATTGTTCTGCCTCTTATCTACGACATTGCCGGTAATATAACCCAATTAGCTGAAAAGCGAGATATCGGGTCTCCTCCTGCAATGACCGCGGCCGGCCAAGTGTTGCGCCACTTTTGCCAAATGCAGGTGAGTTTTCACAACCCCTCTAGTCTCAAATGGTGCATTTTTGAAGTTATAACTTCTTATGACACGGTCTCCAAACCCATTGGAATGCGTTACGCCGCCCTTATGTCTGGCGTAGATAAAGACAAGTAGATACGAGTTCTCCCTTACGATCCTTAACGTTCCATTTGGCCGTGTGTATATATACAGGGCGATTAAAAATTGCGTCATTTCTTTGAGGGGGTTTTAAGAGTGCAAAAAATAGTAAAAAACATTAATTGTTATTAAAAACGGATATATATCATCACATATCTGAACAGCCATTGGTTTAATGTGTCCTTGTGCAGTGCGTATCTTACATACGTGGTAGGAATGTAGCCCTTCCTCTAGTTGTTCTGCAATGCTGTAAGTGCCTCTGGAAGGCTCTGCTGCAATTAGGTCCAATACTTGTTCCTCTGTATCTGGAACCCGAACATCTATTGTCGTCCACTATCTTCCTGGAGCCGATCTCCAGTGTCTCTAGCCCTTTGTTGGCGTGAGTTGTTAAAGCTTCTGCTATCTTACTGTGGCATTTCCCGAGAACTAAACGCATATCCGCAAATTCGTGAAAGGAGCTTCAAAATAAGTCGTAGTTTGACAAAGGCTATCTATCTGTAACTATCTGTTATGACAAAAAATATCATTGTCGCTTTGACTTTTCATCAAGAAATTATAGAAGAGAACTTTTGTAATATACAAATTTTTCGTAGTTTGGACCAAAGATCGTAATTTTTCTTTTTGAATGCTTAAGTATTCTTAATATGCTACCATTTAAACATACGACAATTTCAAAATAATGCTTAAAATCAAAGTCGCAATTCGATTTTCAACTGTTATCTATAAATTTTCGAAAAATTTTTTTAAATATTTTTTTCGTACTCTTCAAGTGAGCCTCTATTACCCTTTAAAAGGGATGACGCCAATTTTGAATCATCCTGCATAATAGTGTGTAGTCTGGGGGACGATGTCCATTGGACGCGTTTTCGTCCGAACTGCATTCATTAGAAATCGTGCGAGAAGGAGCAAATGATCCAATTTCATTGTAACATATAGAAGCTCGTCCTCGATCCGAAATCATTCGTACGAAAATTCACGAACTATTGTGAGAAAACTGTGCCGGACGTCTTTTGGAAGCATTTCGTCAGATTTCGCATATGTGGATATCGTCCACTGCAAGTTTTCTTATCGTACGAATTGGTCATGTGTTGTTATGTATTGAATAAGCAGATTTATACAGGGTAATTACATAATAAACAGCGTAATTATACAACTGTTAATAATAATGGATGATTTTCTTTTAGAAAAATAGTTATCTTGTGAGGAACTATTGAGTTGCTGATACATTAACAAAACGAAAATAATTTGGAGAATTCCATTATTTATATGAAGATTTAAAAAACAATTAGAAAGACTTATTAGTTTTTCAACATTCTTTCAGCTCGGTGTGCCAAAAATATTCTCTTCAGCCAGAAAAAATTACATTACACACGCAGACACTCACAGTAATTTGTTTCGGATAGTTCGCATATTGCAATGGTTAGGCAATTCGAACGAATGACTTTAGATCTACTTGACGAGCTCCAGTACGTTGCAATGAAATTGAATCATCCCCTGTCTTTTTCCCACGATTTCTGACGAACGGAGTTCGGACGAAAACACATCCAAAAGACGACCGAACTTAAGGTTTCAGTTTTCTTGGGCAAAACTACTATATATTACCATTCATTCTAAGAGATTTTAATGTTGATTTTTCATCTGATAGAGTGCAAAATGTAATGTCATTTCTTGAATTAAAGGTAGCAAATAATGCAGAGCAAGCTACAATCGAGCAAGATAAAATTGAATGTCATAATTCGTTTCGTATTACAGTTATCATAAACCAATTGTCACTTTCGTAGGATTAGTTAGTGATAACGTAAATACCAGCGAGTCTGGACTGCACCTATTGAAGAATGTTAAATGTTGTAAATACATTATACATATTACCTACATTCAAAACGAAATTAAATTTCATTTTACCCATTCCTAATCCATTTATAAATGACTAGACTAACAAGAATGTTGAAATTATAAATCAGTATTACCAGCATGCGTTAATCAAGTTCTGTGGCCCACACTTTTTACTTTTTGTTTTCTGTTACAGGCTGGAACGGTTGAATGTACAGTTTATCCTGCTCTAAGAGAAATCCTAATGAACCTCACGTTTCCATCCGATCCACAACAGCCGTCGCCCCAGCAGGGCGGAGTGCAACAGATTCAGTCTCCGGCAATGTCGATGCCTGGACAAGGCGGAAATCCTGGCTATCCCCCTCATATGCAGGTAGGAATGATGGGGCCCCAATAGTATTTGCTGGAACAGGCGTGTTGGGGACAGATAAGACGTAACTCGTTCTAAGAGGCAGCATGGTGGAAGTACAATTTGTAAAAATGAAATTGCATTCTTTAATTGTGAGAACTTACACTTGTAAATATCATAACTATTTTTAATAGCGCGAACATAAGTGCTCCATGTGAGTAAGTTCTTGTACATTTTCTATTTTAATATTCAATGTGGCTGTTTACAATGCAGCAGTTTGAGGTTGTTTTTTTTTAATTGATGAGGGCCATTTGCAAAGTTAAAATGTAAAATATATGGCTTAATAATTTTTTGTTTTACTACGCCAGTGGAATATTGCGTTTTTTCTAAAGCGAAGTTTCCTACAGACGATTGAGAAAACGAACACTTTGTGTGCTGGAGCTTTCCAGATGATTAAACAGTTTTACTCAGGATAAAAATTTTATCAATAGCTTATAACCGTGTGAAAGATTATGATGTAAAAATATACAGTGAGCGGCAAATATATTGCGTGCAATTATAAAAAATCAGGTGTTTATTTTGAGAAAAAATGCTTGGATCCGTCGATTTTTGTTTTTAATTGCGCTAATTTTCATTTATACAGTGTGACCCAAAAATGTTATATCAAGACCAGCTTTTTGTAATGTTATCCAGTTCTCTACAACATTCTAATCAATTATTATGTAGCATACCCTATACTTATTTTTAACTGTTGTTGAAAAATTGCCATCCAAATTTATAAACTAATTGAAATTAAGACTAAAAGAGCTAAATTAAGTGCCCATGTACAAACTCATATTTATTTACATAAACCTTGGATTTTAAATAAGCCCATCAGAAGTATATAATCCAGGAGTGCAAGGCCTGTTGTCAAGAAACCAATGAATGGACATTTCAGCACTTAATTTAACGGTTTTTGATCTTAATTTAAATTTGGATGGCAGTTTTGCTTACAACTTTCAGACGCCAATTTCCTGACAACCGTTAACGGTAAGTATAGGATGTCCTACATACAAAAAATAATAATAATTTTGTAGAGAACTGAATAAAATTACGAAAAAGAAGGGTTCCACAGCCAAATTTGCTCTAACTTTGGGACTGGATAATTTCTGATGGCTTCGAGCGATTTTATTTCTTGTGTTACAAATTAAGCACCTCAGACATCATGGCGGCAAATAAAAAAATGTAGATTTGCGGAAAATTCTACCTGCTCCCAGCAGACTAAAAAATAATTTTTATGATTTCAATACCAAAAGTTTGGAAATAATCCAAAAAGCTCGAAACGGTTTTCTAATTTTTCGGCCATATTTCTTATTCACAGGGGGGTCTCAAGATAAAACAGCGTTTTAGTCTTGCAGTTATAATTCTGCTCTTGGATCGATTTTTGCGACTAGAGCTCATGTTTCAGTCAGTTATTGTCAGCTTAAAATACATAGACAATTTAAATCGATATACAGAGTTGCATAAAAAATACCCCAAACCAGAATTGCCTCCGAAATCTTTGATTCTGGTGGACGATCTTCAACTAAGCGCAGTTTACTTTTAAGTTTTTCGTTGATTCATGCAACGCCTTGTATTATTGCATCATTAGAATTTGAAAATGGGTTTAAGAACAAAAAAATGACCACTACAAACCACCAAGTTGATTTTTTTAGACCACTTTGTGAGTAAATGAGATGCGCAAGAAATTCAAAAACCTTTTCCCGAGGTATGAGGTCTATCTTAATGCTTGTAGTGTGAAAATACAAAAACAGTTTTTTTGTCCAACTGGGAATTCTTCCCGGAACTTTTACCAATTTTGCATTGTTCCATTTGCCATCCTGTTGAAACTTTACCTGAAGCACTAATGTTTTGTAATTTTTTTAAAGAAGAATTGCACTATATAACCCTTTAAACTGAAATAAAATCGCTCTAAGCGGTAAGAATTTATCCAGTTTCAAAGTTGGTCCAAATTTGTCAGTGTAACGTTGATTTTGTTGAGCAATTCAGTTGGATTTTTTTGGGTCAGTCTGAATAAATAAAAAAATGGTTCAAAAAATGCAAAGAAACACAAATCAACGGTCCCGAGCGATTTTTCGAAAAAGAAACCTGATTTTTAAATAATCATATGCAACTCATTTGTCGCTCGATGTATAAGATTTTATAAATTGGATGTATTTGTTTTGCACTCTATAACATAACATACAGCTATAGCTATAGGACAACAGTTTGCAAGAAGAACATTTCAATAACGTTCTTTTTTTTCGTGTTTTAATTTAATTTAATGTTTCAGGTGTTTTTCTTAATGCTCTAGCCTGATAAAATCTACTCTTATGGCAGAGAAAACGTCTAAAGAGTAAATCATAATTTCGATTTGAGGTCTTTAAATAAAGGATTTCCTCAATCACGCCATTTCGAACGAACTACAAGTTGTCTGCGTTATAGAAAAACGTTTTTTTACACAGAGACAAGAAAAGTTCATTTTCGAAAAGAAAATTTGCTAGTGTATTAAAGTCGACGGTAATTTATTTGAACAAGAACTTTAAATCTGAAAATGTTTGAAAAATCCATCGATTTTTTACAATAAGTTAGATAAGCCGTATGCCCCACAATTTAGAGACAAGTTTAAATAAAGAAAAGAAACAATTTAAAGTTGAATTCAAGAATTACAAAGGAAAATAGATGCTAACGTTTTTGGAAAAACCAAACGACGCGGCATTTCTTGGTGTAAAATATATATGTTGATTCGTTTTTTTTCCACACACAAATATTGGCAATGTGTATTTCGAATATTCCTAGAAGAAAGTTAAACATTTCTTATTTTTCGAAAAATGGAAACGATTCTTGTTTTTAAATTGCATAAATAGTTTAAAAACTATTAATACTTTTCTTGAACGATTGGTAATTTCGAAAGTAAATCTTTGCTGACTATTGTGTAAATGGACTTTTGTAATCTAAAGTTCTAAAGCTCTTCCGACTGCAGTGAAGTATTTTGTAAAAATTAACTAGTTGGGAAGACCGATGTTTTACGCGTTCAAGGATTCTAGACAAGTTGAGATAGCTTTTGAGAGGAGCTGATGAGAGGTAAAAATACAGTTTCACTCATATTAGAAAGACAGGACAGGAGGAAGAAAAACAAAGAAAAAAAAACAAAACAAAATAAAATAGATTATTTATGGAATGAAAATCTTGTCTTGGTCGGTGTGGTTGAAAATTGAGGTCTAGTGAGGGGTTTCAACTTAAGTAAAGCAGTAAATTTTTCAAAAGGAACAGCGCTATATTATGCAGTTAATTTTAAAGAAATTGCGAAATCAATTTTATGTCTATTTTCTCTTGGATACATTTCAGCAAAACAATTTTCTATAAAATTGGAAATTGATGAAAAAATATTTGTATTTCGCTGCCGTTTCAGAATTTTTCAGTCAATTTGTATTGTAGAAACTGGAATTTAAAGTGTTGTTGTCTTATGGAGTTTATTCGTTTGCGAGTTGTGTAACAGTTCCAATGTCTTCATTTTCATATTAATAAAAATTGCCCAGTTGAAATAAATTGCATACTTCTGGAGACGATCCGCTATCCTCTATGTCATTTTTTACAGAATCTAGAAGAAAAAGGTACACAACCCTACGGAAATAGTCGTCAGTATCATGATAATGGAAATTAAATGTCCCATAAGTAATTAACCAATCTACCCATGGCTCCATGTGTTTGTCTGGATACGATTCTGGGGTATTTAATTTCTATATTGTAGTTCTTCAGCTACGCTTTCTTGGACCACTCATTGCATCATGCCGTGAATCTTTCCCCAGAATCCGCTTTTGAGCACCTTCTGAAGACTTGATTTTGCAATAATATACTCAACTTTATAAAAAAATTCCAATTGAATTTAAAATTTGAATTTAAGTAGTGATTTGAGTGCTCTCGCCCTTAACAAGTTGAATGAACCCATCGGTTATGCAAAATTACCACATGCCATTTCTGGGTTAATTACATATTACCTATGCATATCCCAGTTAGAAGCAATCGTTGACCTGCAGATATATTAAAATGCCTGTAACATTATAAACAAATTCTGCTGACAATTGCGAGTGCAAAATTAGATGCAAAATTGGCAAAAACTTAAGTGCATTGTCCGTAGTGTCCAGCAAATGGCACATATCACCTGAACAGTGAATCGAAGAATCAGTTTAATTCCTGCTGGTGAGCAGGAAACCGAGTTTCGTGCTGCAATTCTAGCGGTACTTTGCCCTTTTTTCCTGCTGAAAGTGCAGGATGCCTTGTTGCATGATCGCGATCGTGTGGGTGTTTTTTTTATAAAGCCCTGCTCGATGTTGCCAATTGCTGAAATCTTCCTTGGTAAGTAAACTTTTAAAATATTAATTTTTGCGCTAATTTTTCCACATGATCATTAAGTCATTCAACAAGAAATCACACCAGTAAGTCAGATTCATTGCCCTTAAATATATGTCATAAGAATACTTATTTAAATCCATTACTCTTAGCCACTGTTTTGCAGTAGATACTGGTTTTATTGTAGCATACCAAAGTCGCTTTAGTAAGCATTTTATTAGTTTAATTGGACTCGTTTGTTCTTTATGAAAGATACTTTGCTTTCTTATTTCAATACTCTTATTTATTAAAAGCGCACTTGAATTTTTCAGGTTAATTTTAAGTAGCTTCTGTGCCTTTAAAATCTCCAAATGTTGCAAATCCATATCCAGATACACTACGACGCATTCAATACGAACCACCCTGTATATAAGTTGTTTAAGTTTTCAAAAAAAAATACATAATATGCACTGCGTTTGAAACATAATTCCCAATTATTTCTAACTATTTAAAAAAATTGCAATTAATGTGTGTGTCAAGGTTTTTGAAGATGAAGATTATTTAACATTCAGATTTTCGAAGGTATGTCGTTGACTTAAATTGTATTGGTTTTCCCGTTTTCTCTGTTTAAAAAATATTTTTTAACAGATCTTCAAACTTGCTTTGATTTATGTCGCTTTGCTTTGTTTTAAAGTGGTAATTCGAAAATTGTTTAATTGTTCTTTGCGATGTTTAATTGTTCTTTGCAATCTCGAATGATGCCAGTTTCAAGCCAAACCAAACGGTTCGGTAAATTATTATTTAATTCTGCATTAAACTGCGCAATTTTTCATTCAATTAATCATCCTTCAGAGTAATGAACGACAATTTTACGGATTTTGTCCATTTTTCTTTAGCAAAAGTTTTATTTCTTCACTCAAAAGATAGTTTACCAATTTTTCGAATTGAAAAGTGTAGAACAAAAAGTGTACATTAAAAATTGCCGCATTCAGCAATATTTATTGAAGGCATTATAAATCCGCTTTATAATTTAACAATAAAATAAAAGTAGATTTTCAAGTGACAATGCCAATTTAGTTAAAGAGAAAATTTGGGAAAAATATGAGTTTAACTCTGTATAATTTTTTTTCCAATTGTTTTGCCATTTTTTAGTTATTGTTAATACAATTAATGTTCTTTAAAATTTTTCAAAAAAACTTTTATTGTTAAAATGTTGACACATTTTAACAATATTTTTACTACTATTATTTATTATTTTAAAATGTATTAACTATTATTTTAAAATGTATTAAGAAAAAACCAGTTTCAAAGACAGTCTTTAATGGCCTGAAACTCTGCACGAATTTTTAACAGATCTTTAAACTTTCTTTGAGCTATATCGCTTTGTTTTGTTTTAAAGTTGTAATTGGAAAATTGTTTAATTGCCCTTTGCTTTGTTTCAAAAGCTTTGCTTTGTTTTTTGTCTACTCTTGATCTGAAAATAAACCTCGAATGATGCCAGTTTCAAGCCAAACCAAACAAAGCATTCCAGAATGTATTTGATAAATGATAAATAAGCTATTAAGAATGGTACCAGAAATATGCCTGCAATTTAATGTATTCCAAACGTACTAGCAAGTTAATTCTGAAAATAAATATATAAAAACAATTCTGAAAATAATCATAAGATATAGTAATATATAAGTAATAAAGTATTTAATATCACAAAAGAGTTCCTGTAAATACAAGTCCGAAAATTTTGTTTTCATCTTGACTCGATATTATTTAATTCTGCATTAAAATGCGCAATTTTGCATTCAATTAATTGTCCTTTAGCGTAATGAATGACAATTTTACTGATTTTGTCTATTTTTTTAGCAATTTTTTTTTTTTTAAACAATAGTTTCAATTCTTTACTCAAAAAATAGTTTTCCAATTTTTCGAATTGAAAATGAAGAATCAAAAAAGTGCACATTACAAATTACCAAATGCAGCAATATTTATCGAAGACCTTATAAATCCGCTTTATAATTTAACTATAAGGTAAAAGTACATTGATATGTTTTTCAAATGACAATTCCAGTTTAGTTAAAGAGAAAATTTGGGAAAAAATGAATGTGTTTAACTCTTTAATTTTTTCTGCCATCTTTAGCTTATTACTAACACTTTAGTTAGGGCTCGGAATCAAACTCGAATAATTCGAGTATTCGAATATTCGAATATTCAAAAGGCGAATAATTATGTCTAGTCATAACTCGAATATTCGAATACTGGAGTACTCGAATATTCGAATACTCGAGTATTCAAACTCTCGAATATTCGAATATTCGTTAGATATTCGAGTATTCGGATAATTTTACTATTCGAATAAACCACTAAACGAGTATTCGAATTTCAGATTTTTTAAAATTCCGAGCCCTACTTTAAATCACTGTAAAATTTTTCAAAAAAATCTTTTTTGATTGTTAAAATGTTAGCGTATTTTTATTGTTCTTATTTCATGTACAAAACGTCCATATGAAAAAGTACTTTGCTTCCATCTTAATTATTATGTTTTCAAGCAGTATTGCAAATTTTGTATAACTATAATTAAATGTTTATTATGCAAGCTAACCCATTATTTTCAAATATATTAAGGGAAACCCTGTCGTCAGTATACTCGACGTAGCATTTAGGTAGGATTTATATAGTGGGATTTTTAGGACATTCTAATTCTACACGACAAAACTACTGAAAAAGCGACTGAAAGACTCCAAACACTAACAAACAACACAATGACATGGTTTTATAAATGGAGACTAACGCCAAACGCGACAAAAAATCAACTTCTGCTCACGAACCACAGACTCAACGCTGACTCCCCCACAATAACTGCAGACGGAAAAATAACACAACCGAAAAACGACGTAAGGTACCTTGGGATTACAATAGACCACAAACTGAAATTCACTAAACACACACGAACCATCAGAACAGAAATGATAAAAAGAACAAAACACTTTCGATCACTAACATACAAGGACAAAGGAATTAGTACAAATACCGCGACAAAAATATATAAAGCGATCTGCAGACCCCTCTTGGACTACGGACATATTCTCATAGCCAACGGAACAGAAAGGACAAAACGATACGTACAAACAA
>NW_026017110.1:18303014-18304207 GCF_020466585.1 Dendroctonus ponderosae | reverse complement strand
ATAGCTGATTAATTTATACGAACGTTAGGAATAGGAATTAATTTTAGAATAAGCTAGGCTAAGGCACATATATACTAAACAAGGGCAGAAAGACCAATTGGGTCGATAGCCTTTTTCTGTAGGAAATAAAGATTATTTATATATATATCTAATTCTATTTTAAATAGTTTTGAGTTTTGATCTAATCCTTTGGCATTTGCTTGATAAATACTCCTAAAAACTTTGAATAAATAAATAAAACTGATAACTTCAACACCTTCTTTAACAAGTTTTTTTAACCGCGTCTTAAACAAGTTCATATTACTTCATTTTGTGTATTATAGCAAAAATATTTATCTTATGCATATTTATCTCATGAAACCGACTCAAAACGTTTCATTATTTGTAAAAACTGTGCAAATTTAAACTTTGATACATGTTTACAGCTAGTTGAATGAAGGGTTTTTTGTCTAACTAGTTGATGAATAGTGGTAGCCTTTTTGCATTTTATCTCTCCAAATGAAAAAATTTTTTATTGCTCTATTATAGATACTTTTTTCAGAACTTGCATATGCGTTAAGTAATCAATTCCCAAAAGAACTAAAGCCGTTAATATTCATAGCGACATTTTCTTTAAACCAGTTTTTTTCGCCAAGCTAGACGTTCATACAAAACGTACAAAAAAAAAACTTGTTTAATTTTTTTTTGATAAGTACGGCAAAGTCATTTAATTAATTCTATTACCATTCGCAACTGAAGACCGACTGCATTCGGCATTACAGTGAATTCAAATAATGTCTGTCTGAGATTTTTTAAATAGCCACTTTAAGCACATTAGGAATGGAGGTCAAACGGGTATTATGAAAAATGCAAGTTTGGCTGCAAGCGTGCCCAACGATGGACGCACATCGAAAGTGAAATTTTTGCAAGTATGTCAGGTCGAGCTATGCGAATGATTAAACGACAAAGCATACTTATGTAATATAAAAAGTAAGAGTAGTTGTATTGATTTGTTTGGTCAGGTCGAAGTGATGTAGCAAAAAGATAAGTCATAAATAAAAAATTGTATAATGGATGTCTGATGCGTGTATCGGCCTGGGTGGGTTCATTTGCTGGATAAATAGAGAAAACCCGTGTCATTAATACGGTATTTAATTAATATACGGTTCTATTAAGAATAGCCGACGGGCTAATCCATTTAAATGAAATAACAT
>NW_026017110.1:18277248-18302729 GCF_020466585.1 Dendroctonus ponderosae | reverse complement strand
TGAATTAAATACATATATACATATCTTATAATTATTTTCGTAACTTTTCCTTGTTTACAAGGTTTATTACGAGAAAACCCAATATTGAAACATTAAACCGCAACAATTAACTCCCAAAAAGCCCTCTGAAAATATCCGATGAAATTTGCATATTTTTGTTTTGCTGTTTTATCAACACCACGACTTTTAAAGTTGTGAAATGGAGGATAATTATTGTTTCACCTACCTTTTAATACTTCAACTTTAATTTTGCAGAATATTTCACTGTGGTAACAAAATCTACTGATAATTCATATACAGTGTACTATTTAAAAATTGGTTCATTGTTCAATCATTTCATTGTTATTTTTTCGTCTTCTAAAGTTTATAGCTTTTGTATGTTTTCATTTAAATTATTAAATTGGCCTTAAACGGCAACTTTTGAAAATGAAAATAAAACCTTCCAAAAGCTTGCTAAAAAAATTAGACGTTTTACTGTTCACAACGAAATATCGATTCCCAATATCTTCCCTTACGAAAATATTATACACGGAGTGTATCACCCTGATGTGCAGATTTAAAAATGTGCGTGTTCTCGTAATCCCTCACCTTAACATAAGAACATAGTAAAAATAAAATTATCTGTAATGTTTTTTACCTAAATTGGTTTTATCTATTATGAACTTTATTTTAATTCTAACATTACATTCTCTTAAACCATTTCATTTGGAGCTGTTTTTTTATTTTTTCACTTTCTCCTAATAACTAATTGCAACGCTTGTTCTCCTTCTGTCTTTTACACATTATATTACACAGCTGAGTATTTTGTTTAAGTTATTTTGCTTGATTTGTTTTTTAAACCCCTTAAGGCATTTTTTAGATTCATTATTTTAATTTTAAGATTAGTAGGAAGGAGATTCTATAGTCGTGATTTTATTTGTCGATTTGGTTTAAATGTTTGTAGTTTTTGCCCATAAAGATTTTATGTGTGTAAGTTTACATATTTGTAAATTTCTTATTAATTTGAGGATTACACGGCAAGAATGAACACTCTTTAAGTTTTATCATTTCCGACTTTTTTGTTTGGTTTTGTTATGCTGCTTTTTCTCATAACAAAAGACAATTGTATTCAGTATTTATCTTATCATGTTATAAATCTGTAAACATAAGTAAAAGTCAAAACAATTAAACTGTTTTTACATGGTTCTAACTCTTGTTGTTCATTAGCCACATTTTTCGCAAAGTCACATAAAGACGATATTTAATATTCATTATAATGTCTTATACAATTATATAATTTTATAGTTTTTACTGAATATGATATATATTTAAATTATATACAGCTTAAAAATTAAAAAATAATCGCGTTAATAAAAACATCCAAAACAGAAAGGTCTAGGAAACGATTGGAGAACAATCTTAAAAGCGAAACTGTTGCAATATCAACTGATCAACAAAATGAAGATCAATATAATGCATATAAAAATAATAATATTTTTGTCTGTTTTAAAATTTTCCTTCCTTTTTTAAACTTAATTATCTAGTTATTCTGTGAAATGTAGCATTGACATTTGAATCAAAAACGAGTGTTTTTCTGTAGGTTTCTCAATCGGTGTTTGGATGAACTAAAATTATCTTCCATATTATAGATCGAAATACAATACCGAATATGCAAAACATGTAGTACTCGGACGTTTCGATAGCATTTGTGGCGGGACTTCTCAAAGTTTGGCTGTTCTGGTTGACTAGAAACGCAGAAAAAGCTGAGAAAACCCGATTTGTCTACTATTTCCATATTACCAGCTAATTTACAAAATTCAACTTTTCACTGCTCACGCATATAAATTCTGTTTCATTCAAAAAATTGACTCCTCTCAAAATTTGTTCGCATTTAATTTGCATTCAGCCGGTTAAAATTGAAACTGAAAACTACACACGCTTTTGAGAATCATTCGATGGCACCTCGATTAAACAATCAATCTCAAAGATGAAAAAATCTTAAACTGATAGTTACACCGACAGCAACCTGCACAATTTACTGCTAAAATAAATCTCGGTTAGTTTGCAAAGGAAATGATTGTTTAGGCTTCAACAGCAACATTGGTCTAGAATGCGTTTACCAAATCCGTTATGTTCACTAGCCAGAACCAAAATTTATGTATCTCAAATTCCATATAATTCTTCTTTGAAACTCATTGTAATTTAAATCTTAGGCCGCTTTAAAATTGGATGGTTCACGACTATCTAATTTTGTTAAGGTCCAGTGGCTAATATAACAGATTTCTACCGATACTGCTAAATCACCATCATTTAAAATTAAACTTAAGATGGGCACGGTACTTAGTCAGTTACGTTTTACAGTAATAATGTACGATCATATTTTCTTTCATTGGTTCAAAGTGATAAACCATGCGTTATTAATTCAATTAAATGGTTAATGGTGTATCAGAAAGCCATTTGAAATTTCTACTTTGCGTGCTTGGCATTATCAGTCAGTCAAACTGATAAAAATTATATCTGCAAGAGCGGAAATGTTTTTTTAGTAATATTTGCACTTCGAGGTTTTTTTACAATTTTTTACAATACCTTAATATTTTCTATTTTTGATAAAATCCTACAAAATAGGTGTTAAATCCATTATCATTTTTATCAGCCAGGTCTCAGTTTCTTTGTCCTCGGTTGCAAATTTTTACAACTGTTTTACACCCAGGTGCAATTGTAAGAAAACCTGGATGCGATTATTTTTTGGCTCTTCACTGGACTAAGATTAAATACAGTTTTGCCTAATTAATAAATTCAATTTGGGTTGAAAATAAAATTGGTGCTTACCAAAATGCTTATTTTGCATCTAAAAGCTAAGTTAAGATTCTTCTTTCTTCTTTAGATGCCACCAGAGAGATTTTTGATTTGGCTATTGAAAAATTTTAAAAGTAGTAAAAAATCTCGATTTGGTTATTGAAAAATTTTAGAAGTAGCTAAAAACCTTGATTTCGCTATTGAAAAGTTTTGGAAGTAGTTAAAAATCTCGATGTAGCTATTGGAAAATTTTAGAAGTACCTAAAAACCTCGATTTCGCTATTGAAAATTTTGGAAGTAGTTAAAAATCTCGATTTAGATATTGAAAATTTTTTGAAGAAGCTAAAACTCTTTATTTCTAGCTTCATATCTGGTCCAAATACATCGCTACCATTCTAGAAGGTTTTTAAGCCATGAGTTTTGTCTCCGCTCTATAGATCTATCACTTTTGGATTATTATTATTATTCATTTTACGTTTGTTATTCTTTCTAGCTGTAATCTTAACATCTTGCTTTATTTAGAGGATATAAAATGGACATGTTAAGACTTATAAATTCAAGCTGTTGACCTAAATTTCCCTGGAATCACATTTGAAATAACACACTTGAGCAAATCTGTTGGTATAATTATCCAATTCAAGTAATTTTCTTCCTGAATAACAAATAATTCTAAAGACACACTTATCAATTCCGCATTTAGCATGTTTACTTACTCGTAAAATATGGCGTTTTTACTACTCCTCAGGAATATTCTAAATCCATGTTATCATTTTATGACTCTTCACGAGATCGCTAAAATGTTACCATCAAACGCATCAGTTCCACTCTGTATTAAAAGCAACAACTGAAATAGTTAAGTGAACATATTTCTATGCCATTTAAGTGCCAAATGCAAAAACTGCGAAATTCCATTTTCAAAATGGAATTTACTAATCTCCGGCTTTATATCTTCGACTGCTATTATCACTTATATAGAAACATAAATTGCAGAAATTTTCCATAAGAACCGATCGGAAGACTTCAAATGTTCAATATTACGAATGCTAACAAAATACTTGTTCAGCTGGTTGATGGAATGTTTTATTGTAGGTTTTCCAGCGCTTGTATATTGTGTATATTTGACTTTTTATGGAAATTGTTTTGTAATTGCATGCAACCCAACATAATTGAATGACAGCGACAATAACCGAAAGCAATTCATTATAAAAATATGCAGATCAAAATTTGTATAGGGAGTGAAGATAAGCAAATTAAGCTCGATTCGGCGATCGATCGGCGTTCAAGCCCGATTTTTATTTGTTTCCGATATAATTGTGAATTAAAATGTAACAAAAAAAGGAAAGTTGACATCGTAGGCATATAAAATGCATTTAAGGAATCGTGTGTTTTTACATCCGCTGGGAAAATTGTAATTTTAAAAACAACTAGCCTTTTTGAAGATTTCTCATATTGGATTGCGATACGATTTGTTTTATCTTTGAATTATGGTGTAAATTTTCTATGACATCCGGATTAGCGTCTTCATGTTCCAAGCCGAGCACGAGTGGCCTCTTAGATATAATACTTTGCACTTGGAAACATTTCCGTTTCGCCAGCATTTTCTCCTGGATCCTAATTTTCATTACTTTTCACTGTTCGTTTTACTCGTTATTTTACTGTAATTTTTATCCAACTAACATTGTCGCACATTTCTTGTTCATTTGCGTTGTTTATTTTCTTTTCTATAGGTATTTTCGGTTTTTCAGTGACTCAATTAATTTGTGCGCATGAACTTTGCTAAAGTTAACAGTTGTTTCACTACAAAAATATGTCCAATTTAAGTTTCTTTCATTGCTTTCTCAGAATGGACAATACTGATTTCTTTTTCTTACTTTCAAGCCACTGCTTTTCTATATGATTTTCTGTCATTTGAAGCTTCTTGTATTTCTTGTCTTATTTTCGGTAAAATACTTCTGCTACCAGCATCTTTATTTGCGTTTGGTTGCGTACTGGTTTTTGCTTGTTGGTTACTCGTTTATTTTACTGTTTCATTCAATTCTGGTCAACTTTAATGCTCTGCTTGTGCGTTGCCATTTTATTACTTTTAGACTTCGGGTTTTATTTTCCTTCCAAATTATCTCAATCTTAATGAATGTTCAGTCTCTTAGACTCTTGTTCTTTCATTCGTTGCCTTATAAATTTCGATTAGTTCGCTTTTCTTGTTATTCTTAGTTTGCATGAAACTAGGCCTAGTCCATGTTTTCCTTTTTCATTTTTTTCGGGTCGTTTTGATTATGTTTTCAATGCTTTACTAATTAGTAATATAAAAACCAGTCATTAAGAGGGTAAGTCAATAACATTTTATTCTTAAGATTGTATTGTAAAGTTCTACCTTCCAAATATTTGGTTAAATTGTTAAATAAAAACTTGGAAAAGTTCTCGAAAAAAAATAGACTCGATTTTTTTTCGAGAACTGCTTGAAAAATAAATAAAGGCTTGTTGTATTTTGCAGACACACTAATCCTAGATTAATGCAAGGTATAATTTAATCATTACTTAGCTGGATAAATGTTGTGAGTATGCGGTTTGGGAGTTTATGCTTTATACATGATATTTTTCAGGAAAAACCTGATGACTACGATTGACTATGAAAACGTTCTTCAGTCTGGCTACTGCGTCACATATCACGAAGATTTAAAACCGTGTGATGTGACGTAGTGGTAAGTTTGAGGGAATAGACTTCTTGTACTTCAAGCGCTACAAATGGTGGATTCAGTTGCATTCAGCCAATTAAATTTCAAAGAAGAAATTTAATTTAAAATTCATAGCACTACAGATTGCAATAAGAAAAAAATAAATGCCTGTTTAGGTGGGCAATTTGTTCCTTGGGATACTTTCCATGCAATTACAAATGTTAATATGTAGTTATAAATGTAATTATTTAAATTGTTGGTTCTAAATAAAGTCTGCAAATATTCCGCTTGTTGTAGCAACTGGTGAATCAGTCGAGTTTTTAGGGAGACGTGAATTAGAATTTCTTCCTGACGTTTCGCAAAAACAACTCGCTTGCATCTTCAAAGATGGTTTGCTCGGAAGCCCATCAGTACTTGTGCTTCAAAATCTTCAAGACGAAATTATAATTTACCACGGCTCGCCAGATTTAGAAGAGAAATCCCAGTTTCACTTTTTTATTGTTAACTTTTGATGAATTTCACGTTTTCTTAATAATTTTGGTAATTTATTAAATAAATCGTTTCTATGTTATTTAGTTGAGAAAACTTTGTTTCATTCCATATATTAACGACTCTCTTTATTGCCCGAAACTACGAAACTATATTTGATCTCTTACTGTTTTTTAAGAAAATACAATTTTAAAAATAAAATATAGCGCATTTATAAAACTGAGAACATCTCCTAAACTGTTCATCAGAAATTTATTCCAGATAGTTTATTTATGAAAACATAAGTTGGCTTCTTTATGATGAAATGTTGCAAGTCATGGAAAAACTTCTGAAAACAGCTGAATTTACGCTCTACAGGTATGTTTTGTCTTTATTAATGTCTTTGTGTTTATTAATATGATTGAATTCGTTAATAGTGCTTGATTTCGTTACCGATAATCTCAAAATTTATTTCCACCAAAAAATTGCCTTAAACCAATCGGTCTTGCAGCCCTTCTTATTACATTAGCGAATTGTTAACTGAACATTTAGAAGAAACAAAATAAGCTCAAATGAACTGTTTATTTGGATTTTTATCTCTTAAAAAGTAGTAAAGAAATTGGGATTGTCTAGTTTGTCTTGCCAGGAAACGAGGATTCAGTTTAGTCTAATTATGTAAATTGTGTTTGCACTTTTGCTTCATTTCTGACTGTCTTTCAGTTATTTTTGACTTTTGCGTGCTTCTTTTTGTATAGAAGTTTGTTGTATATTTATTGTATAGTGGGTTAGTAGAATTTAATTTTTTTAATCAGTTTTAGTGCAATATATTCTATTTTTTGCATAACTTTTCTTTTGTCTCAATTTCTTAGCATGGATTTAGCCATGTGTCCTGTATTCTAAAATATACTTTACTTCAAAAGCTTAGCAACTGAATAAATGCTTATTTAACCAATTAATTAGTAAATAAGATATTAATAATTAATTAGTAGATAAAAACCTGCCTCTTTGCCCGAGTGTTTGATACTGATAAATTTATTTAAAAACTTATTCTACTTTATTTGTGCTTCCCCAAAAACATTTATTAATACTGCTGTTATAAAGCTTGGCTCAAAAGATTCCTGCTGATTTCTATTGGGTGTTGACCTAAGGATCGCAATTTAAAAATTATTACTTTACATAAAAACAAATTTAAAAAAACGTATGAAAGATACAGTGCCTTCAAAGGTCACTGAGCCCGGGGTTTCTTCGCTTTTTTTAAGATTCTAAACTACTCACTAACAAACTGACGCTAAATTAAATACTCTTATTATATCAAAAATCAAATTGTACAAATATCTTAAATAATTTCAATTAACTGAAAACAATTTTCAGCGTTTTCTCTTAACCGATTAAAAAAAACCGCCTAAAAGTCCTGGACCAGTACTTTTTGATATACAGGCATCTTTAGGTGAGCACCCGATAAAGTCTGCTTTTATAATGTTGCGTTTATCCAAATTGACATGAACATCTAGACTTGGCGAAAGGCAAAGTTTATTTAGCAGCAAACTTTGGCGCAAACAGAAAATGCGGTTTAAAACTGATGTGCTCTATTCAATTTATTATAAAGGAAAAAGTCATATCTTAAACTTTCACAGTTATTCCGTGCAAAGTTTGATGTCAGAGTGAGTTTCCAGTTTCATATGGAACTTTTACTGAAGCCATTTAACTTGGCAAGTTCCTGCAGAGTTGCGTGACCGGAAGAACAATCTGTATTAAATGAATGAAGAAGCCACAGACATGGGCTACTTGTCGTGGATATTTGCAGCTGAAATTCATGCAGATCGACAAATAAATAAGTTTTATTTTGTGAGCTCTGGCGCTAGTCAGCTGAAGAAACTTCCCTACTAATCCCAGAAAAATTATCTCTGGAACCTGAGAGAAAATGTTAAGAGTTACAGTCAAGACTCAATAGAATATCTAAATAAATGCATAAACTAAAGACCAAATATGTTGTAAAATTTTTCAGCAGTAGTTGTTTCCGCGTATGTAAAAGGGAGAACACGCTTTCCGGAATGTGGTAAAGCGCCAAATTGGGAGAAACTAGAGCAAATATTATATAACATTAGTATCAGACCTTATGGGGAATTTGCGTGGGCTTCCTAGACACAGGCACGCATATCTGTAAGATATTTACATAACGGCTTTTTGGGATATGATCGGTCAACTACTGACCTCTCTAGCTAAGGTACGTTTATTTGTGTCAATGCTGGTACTTAGACCATGGTGCTGATCCGAATCGCATTGCTTTTGCATTCAGATTGCTGATATATTGACCAGGTTCTTTCATACCAATTACCGGTCATAATTGCCAGTAAGTTATTTCATCGAACTCAAATTGTCACAATAACTGTTGATTGGAGATCTTACACAGTTTATTGTGCTTTTACAAAAAGACATGCTACAAATCATGAGGCTTTTGAAGCTGGAACAAATAGTTTTGCAGAAATTGTAAATACTGCTTTTACAAATAGTTTTCCAGATTTTTTAATGCATACTTAGAGTACGCTTTTTTGGTCAATCATCCCGCAAATACCGAAAAATTTGAATGTTATTATTACTCCTACTGAAGCAAAAATTGTGGTCACCAGGAAGTTAAAAACCTTTGTTTCTAAAAATAATACAACACAACTTTCATTTTATCAAAATATCAAAGTAAGAAAAAAATGATAGTGAACCTCGACTTAGTGAACGAATGTAGATTAGTCAAAAAAATTTGTTGAAAATAAAGCATTGCACACAAAAAAAAACAGAAGTTTGCCTTTATAAAACAGTGTAAACCACCGAATACATTTTTTAGATATACACAAGTTTACGTTTTACATACCACCATACCATTACATATACACCAGTTTACACAAAACGTATTAAAACAAACGGTAACGTAAATTATAATTCAAACCATCAGACCTGCGAAATTGAGCTGATGACCCTAAACTGCTTGTTTGTAGACGAAATCACCGCCTTCTATCAGTATCAGAAAAGCATCGACTCATAAAAAGTCTGAACTGAGTCTGAAAATACTGGAAACACGAAAGATGAACTTTTATTTTCGGGCTTCACAGTCTGATCAATTCTGTTATGATTGGTCCAATTAATTGTATCAAAATAAAGCGAAAAAACAGAAAAAAAACCAGAAGTTTGCTTTTAAGAAACAGGGTCAACTATCAAATCATTTTTTTAGATATACACATTTCAAACGTTTGCGTTTTCTAGATACCAGTTTATACAAAACGTATTAAAAAAAGAGCTTACATAAATTATAATTTAAACCATCAGACCTGCTAAATTGAGTTGATGACCGTAAACTGCTGGTTTGTAGACGATACAACCAACTTCTTACTACTTAAAAATTCTTATACTTAATAGTTCTTATTCGATAATTATTGCATAATGCCCGACTGATCATCAGGGGGGTTTGAATTGATAAAAAAAAATGGTATTTTTTAAATTTAAACAGAATTCTCGACAAGCTCAAAAATATAAGAAATATCTTTTTTTGCCCAATATTTCTGAAAAATTCCGATTCGAACGGAAAATTTATGTTTTAAATGAATAAAACTCGAAACTGAAAGTCGATTGAACTACACCGTGTCGAACATTTAATGCGTAGCTTAAATATTCTCTAACTTTGAATAAAATATTCAGTTAAAGGGATCCGCGTTAAATAAATTATTTATCGAATTATAGCTCTGTTCTTTGCAAATTCTCAATTGAAAAATATTCAAAAAAAATATTACATTTGTACAATATTGTACAGGATATTTAAATAATGTCTTGTGTTCTTGGTCAAAGAGTAAATCTATCTACGGGAAATATAGGGTAGCTCAGACAGAAAAAGTACACGCTTCTTCCTGTCAAAGCCTCATATCTTCTGAATAATTTCAATGTTTAACGCCCTGTACAATATTGTACATTCTGTACAATTTGTCTGTAATTTAACTTAAATTTTGACACAGAATAGAGCTATGACTCAATTTAGAAAATATGCAAATATTATTATTATAAGTATTACCGATTGAAAAAATATGAATTCGCTAATTTGCAGTGTAGTTAAAAATCCGATTTAACAATGAAAATTGATAAACATAGACTGAAATATCGGAAATTACGATTTATGAATCAATCAATTCATATATAAAATTTGAATAAATATAAAGTTGAATTTTTGATAAATACCTTAATGACGATTGCAAGTTTTTTCAATACTTCAATTATTTGTTTTCAATGTTCTGTGTCTCTTTGATTAATCGTTTAGTAATTTTTAATTAGAGTGCATTGTACATTGGTTTATCTACCATTTTAAGTTGTGACTGTCTTAATTAATGTTTTCCTTTTTGTTCCAAAAATGTGTATTAATACATATTATGTAAATTTGATTTATGTTGATATTTTTTTGTTACTTTTGTTACTGTGTGCATTATTACCGATAAATATCTATTTATCTATTTATCTGTGATTGGCTGATGATTATTAAAAAAAATTATAAAGTTTTAGCTCTGAATCTTCAACTTGCGCCTACAAAATTTTGCGCTCCAGGCGACTAAAAAGACACTAAAGTACGAATTACATATTTATTTAAATCCGACATTCTGCCATTATCAACCAAATAACGATTTAACAGATGCAATAAAAAACAAATAAATTAAGTATTAATTAAACAATACCCTGTTTTCAAAAAATACTTAAACAGCAAACACGCAACGAAGAAAACAGGGAAGTATATTAAATAAAATACTGAAATGTTTTCCAAATAACAACGTAGGTTTTGTTATTTGTCTCCTCTTAAATTAATATCGATATTTTAGATAATTCAAATAAAAATATCTGTTTGATTTCTGTTCTCTCTTTGAAGGGTTGTGTTGTTTTCAGAATAATCAAAATTTTGTAGATTTTTTTATCGTTTGCTTGTGCAAAATTGTGTGTTCTTCTAAAATGAATGATATCTTCACTCTGAGATTACCAATCAATGTTTTCAACACAGAAATTACATTAAGAATCTTATAAAATATTGCATAAAAATCAAATCAAAATTGCATGTTAAAGCAGGAAAGTGAATGAACAAAAAGCCCGTTCTCAGAATCGTCTGATCATTCGTTATTTGTCCCCTTCAGAAGAACAGTGCTATTTATGAATAGGATATGTAGATGCAACATGCAAACTACCACTAAAGCCATGCCATCAATTTCGTACTAGTAACTAAAAATTAGTTTTGCATAAAAACTTTTACCGCTGTACGTTTTTCAGATGGTAACATTTGAAATTTGTAAATTAAATTTTGTGAGACTGATGGCAATGCCTAAATAAAATACCGTTGCCTCAATAAAACAATAATTGATTCTTGAAACATTAAAAAGTTAATTTGCATTAACTCGATTGATTGTCGGCCAAATGGGTTTTATCTGGATAATTATTATTTAGCGGTATTACATAAATTGCCCGTTTAATGCCTCTACGCTACTGATTTATGGCTTAGTCTTGCAAGGAGAGTTTCGTGACCAAATAGAAATTAGTCATCCGAAAAGTCCAGCGGGATCACCATCAGACTGCGTACCCGGAAGTATTCTTCGCTGTACTCCGTTTATTATGACAATTTTTCATCGACTTCTTGACCTTTACTTATATGGGTGTGTTACCAATTGCGTGATCTTTGCGGTCATGTATTAGAAGAATTTTGCATTAATGTTCTTAAGCATTAGGACGTAGGCGCACAATTGGCCTTAACAGTATATAGGTGAGATTCACTCATTTGTGCCAACAAGGAATAAAATTATGGAACTGAACGGAATAAATAATGTTTTCTTGTTTGTTTTAAGTGGCTTTCAAGTGAAACGTTTTTAACTCAGGAGCAAAGGAATTAATTGTGGAGATGGGATAAGTGTGAAGCAATTAGCAAATTTTTGCTAAGCAGCATTTTCCCAAATAATTTTAATTAAAAAAATATATTCCAGATTATCATTTTTGTAGGCATAAGCATTATTTTACACGTTAAAGCTCAGTTTTCATTTATTATGATTATAAAGCCGCAACCGTCTGTTTAGAAACCTCTTTATGAATATTGCCAGTAGACTAAAAATATGTTACTTTTCTTACTATGTTAATTTTGAGGTGCCTATCTAAATAAAAGCAATAATTATACTTTGTATAGTTTCTATTTTTTTGATGATAACACCTAAAAGTCTGATCAAATAATAGTGAATTTTCTGAAAAATGTATGCATATCCCTTTTTTCCAAAATTTATTGACTAATTATCAATTCAAATTAAGCTTAACTTAAGGTTTGACAATCGTTCCTATAAAGTACATGAAGTCAATCTTTAAAATTACACTGAATATTTCCCTCGTGTGATAATCTGCCCGTTTGAAGTTTGCAATTATAGAAAAAATTACAGCGGTAATTGCACAGTGTGCAATTATCACCTCAACGATAATTGCATTGTTTACAAAAAATATTTGACAGGTGTCTTTTCATGTTGAATTAGACATGTCTTCCTGACATACGTAAGATATTCAAATTAAATTTAATAAACAGAAGTAATACAATTTAAAGGATAATAAAATATAATAGAAATAAAATGAATCCACATTTACTTTGTTTACTCAAGATATATTCATCAAAATTACACTCGTGCATCAAAATAAACAGATTATTTTGCATTCGAGCTTGTTGTCTTGTAAAAACTGCATTCGTTTATTTTCACATTGGAACGAAAAAGCCCTCCTCCTTCGGAGTCGGGCTTTTTCGCCACAATATGAAAATAAACTCATGCAGTTTTTAGACAACAAGCTTTCATGCAAAATTATCGGTAATTTTGAAGCACTTGTGCAATTCCCCCCGAATATTGCAGAAATCACAGAAAACTTTTAAAAAATTCGTTGGACACTCAATGAAAAATGTAAAGTTTTATTGAGAGACCATATTAATACATTCATTCCAAAATCTGATAATAAAATACATTTATTGTCTCATTAAAACTTTCTCCATCATAGTTGCGGAATATTATTAAAATATTGTTATTTTCAGATGTAAGTTGCATTCATTTCGGAAATTAGGAATACTTGTCGCAGTGAAAAATATTGAACTTGATGGCATTGAAGATGCAAAATCTATATTGACTGTAAAAATGCTTTTCTTCCTAATAGGTACATCCTCCAAAAAGTTACGTTTGATTTTGTTTTGTAAACATTTTTTCGCTTGAAATAAAATACTTTTGAATTATAAAAAAGGCACTTCACGTATCAATATTCTGTTAGAGAATATCGGCGAGTTACTTCAAACTACTTCACCGTTGAAAATACATAAAAATCGTAATATAAAGTTAGAAAAGAAATAGCAAAAACTCGTCAATAAAACCAATCTTATTAAGGAAATGTAAACGAATAATTCGATTTGTTATTGAAAAACAGTTATATTCATTCAAAATCTCCCAATTTTTCCCAACAGTTTCTCTAACCCTTTGATAGAATACTTACTCTCTACTGAAGAGAATATAGCAATAAATTAGAACTTATAATAAAAGTTAAATTACTCATTATAACTTATCTGCTTCTTGTGGAAATTTTTTATGAAAAAATTGTTTTAAAACATCACGTTATTGTGGGTTTAGCGTATTAAGTTATTATGTTGCAATGTGAGATCATAAGAAAATTAATATTACAAATATTTGTTTGGATCAAAAACATATCATTTTAATGCTGCATTAAACCGCGTTTATATTTTCCATGTTTCCCAGTAATCATCGTAAGTCGAAACAAAATAATATTATTTTTTGGCTACAACAAATAAAACTTGCTAAAAATCATCGGCTTTGATCTTTTGAATAAAATTGAAACGTTTGAACGTTTTTATTAATATTAACTTCAGATTCTGAACCATCCTGTACGTAGCCATAGAAATTTCGCAATTCCAAAAAATTGGCATAAACAATTTAATTGCTATGATCCTGATATTCTTTGGAAAAAATTGGACATTTCAGGAAATCTGTGGGCGACTTGCAGAGTTAATGTAAGAAACTTGAAATATTCTGAGAATCGCTCAGGATACTTAAAACAAGAATAATTAAGTGAGATAATTATATAATAAAAATATTTTCGAGAATGAATGAATGACGTGAATTAGCTCAATTTCAGTGTAATTCAAAATTTTTTTCAATTGTTTACAGTTAGAAAATACGCATGCTCTTGAAGGAGAAGTTCTACGAATTTAAGCCTGATGAAACTGTTTTTGAGGAAAAACATTAAGCTAAGGTATAGGACCAAGATAGATCAATCTAAGTTATATACAACAAAATAGCTTCTTTTGCTTATATATTAAATAATGCTTATCTCTAGCGACCGCATAAATTAACAACATTTCTAGCTCCCGACGTTTACTTCTTCAAAAACGTTCTTGTTTTGTGCAGATATTTTCTCAAATCATGGTTTTTCTTTCGACTTTTTACAACAATTTAATTCCTCAACTTCATCCTGAACTCTTAATGTATAGAGCAAGTTTCTACTTGAAACATTTAACAGTTTCCCAAGAAATGCGTTTTGTTCACTTTATTTGATCAAGAATATCCGTCCGTTTGTTCATTTACCAGAATATCCGAAAAAGGATTGTTTTCTAGGAACCAAATTAAGCAACTTTACATGTTAAATTCGATGGTTCCATACAAAAAAGGCAGTAAAATCTACTGGCGGTTGTAGGAGTTAACTAAAACTTTCGACCATATCAAGCAAAACATACATTATCAGCAAAAAAGATTTCTTAAGCCTTAGCTTGATTCCGATTTCCAGATGGTTTAGTTCTGTTAGTTCTCTGGGGGTGTCAATATCAGGCACACTTTATTTATACAAATGGTTATTCTGCAAATCCTTTGGCTGATTGACGCTAAAGGATTCATAGTTGATTCGCCGAAAGCAACTGACTGAAAATATGAAATGATAAATCTTCTAAGGAATATTTTCAGGTACAATCCGTGGTTTTTCAGATCCACCATTCGTCTTATATAATGAATTGCAAAATGGAAGAAACGTCGGTGACTAGTTTATTTTTTTAACAGGTTCATTAACCCTTCTGCTATTGTTAAAGGTTCAAGTTCATGTCGCGCAGGTGTCACGGATTATTAATCCAGACAATGGATTGTGTTTTTATCTGAAGCAAAATCGAATAAGTCCACCTTTCAATCGATACCGTGAAGATAAGTCTGAGTTCAGTAGCGTACAAACAGGATAAATAATAGTATTATTATTCGATAGAGTGAATCCGAGTCGTCAGATAAGCGTTTTTTCCAATGTGTAAATTTTGGATCTACAAGTGGTTCTTAATTTTTAATTAGAGAGTTAATACAAAGCATTCTGATCTCGAACAAATGCAAAACTATTAAAAACATACGCTTAAAATGAATTAAGTTTTCCTTTGAACATGCTCTCACAAACGTTTCCTTGCTAATTTTAGCTGTATTTACAGGGTGTTGAACTTTTTGTATAAATTCTTCATAGTGTCTCTAAATGTGCCCTAAAAACTGAATTGTTTGTTGCATTTAGAAGCTTTTGTGCTTTTCGTATCCTTTTGAATTTACAAGAATTTCAGCAAAAATTAAGTATTTAACAATAAAATTACTCAAAGAACGAGGTCTGATGCTGCAAGAAACTGTGGCAAATGCTTCCTATATGAATTGAATAAGTTTCTCATTTGTACTTTTTGTATCGATTAAAAATCAAGTGGATCTGGTCATCCAAAGTGCCAAACCATTGGTCCTCCTCAACAAATGCAACTAACATGCTTTTTTGACAGCCTTACATTTCCTTCTAATGCTGAAGTCACATTTCTTCACTTCCAAATTTTTCTTAGTCTGTAGGTATGTATTTGCCATGATTTAGTAAGGTAAGTAAAGCAAAGATTTCGTAAAGTAAGAGAAGCATAGAACCAATAATGGAATTTTCGGTCATTCAAGTCCAACTAATTTGAGGATTTATCATTCATGAATCACGGAAGCTGCTATAATCATAAGAATGTTGTACTATTTTCTAACATAACTAGAATCGTATTTTCGGCTCGGACAATACGGCAATATCTCGCGTGTTTCGTATTCAATTTAGGAAGCTTTAGAGATCCAGTTTCTTTTGAAAATCGGACATTACACTTTTCTGCAATTCTTCTTAAATGAAACAGTCGTTTATTCTTTTCATCTACATATTATTCATATATGTAGTTTATTTTTTACGTATTGGAATAATTAAGCATTTAAGCAGTTATATTGTCGAATTCAAAAAATAATTGATTGAATCTTCCCTAAACTATTTACTATTGTATTTTCCAGATTCATCAGTTTTATTTTCAACGTTCACATTTGCTTTGATGCCTGGTTCTTCAAGCAGTTTTAAGTGTCTAGCTACTAGAATTGAGTTGCACTCAAAAAGTAAACTCTGTGTACATTTGCTTATTTAATGGTTTGTTCTATTTTTCTAAATATGGAATTAGTAGTGCCAATATGAAGATAGAAATAAGATCAAGCGCGGATCCAGAAGGGGGCCATGAGGATGACCGCCCTTGAGCTGGGTTTATGTGAACTAGTTATATTTTTTTAAATTTCATTGACGATTTAAGAAAGTAAATACTTTGTAAGATCGCAAACACCAACGCGAATGACACGCATATTATGAATATTATGCTGTTATTATAATTTGATGGTGCATCAGATATTTCAGTATGAATAAATAAATATCTAACTCTCTTCGTTGATTGAAAGAGTATATACCTACTCTTTCTAAAATTGAGTGAAAATTATTTTTAATTTACAGAATTGAATTGAGAATTCAAGAACAGTTCAATTTATGGTGTAATTTAAAAAGGAAAGAACCTGAAAACGACGCAAATTCCCTGACAAGACAGTAAAATGTATAGTTCACAACAGAAAATTAATAATTATACATATCAAACGAGGCTTCTGTAGTAAACCTCATTCGTTAATGTATAATATCTGATGGGCTAAAAGCTCTACACCTACATGGCAGCCAGGGGCAAAGTAATGTGAAACTTACCGAAAGCAGCATCGTGCCCCCTAGAAAGGAAGAAAAATATTCTTTTTGTATTACAGAAATTTAGTCAAAAGTTTACTTATTTGGTATGGACAGAGGAAATAAAGAGAAATTTAAAATACCATCAACTTCAGTTTTTTTCTCGATTATAAATTAACCTCAGTTCTAGCCAAAGGATTTATAGATTAGAAATCATGTTTACCAGCTTTCTGCAAGCTGGCGCTCCATTCTCCATTTTCTACCCGTTAATCTTCAAAACACTCACGCTACACTGGAAGAAACAATAAAGATCCACTCCGAATTGAAAACTTTAATCTTTCAGAAAGCATATACGGATAATCTAGCGCACTTGCTTTATTACCACTTTCAGAAGGCAGCGTACTACAGAATTAACGTGATGATGTAATTGTTGGCTTGATCGTCCCTTTGGTTGAATCATTTGCAGTTCGATTTTTTTTTTTTTTATTGTTGACTGTTTTGTAGAAAGTGCCTATTGGCACGCAAATATTTTCAAACGCAAGTTTCTGGTTCAAACTAGTTGGATGGTCGCCGAGAACAAAACAGGTTCCCCAGCCAAATAAGAACATCTGCAATCATGCAGCGGAATAGACTGTTTCATGTTAAATTAAATGCTCTCAGACTTCTGTTCGATCTATATGAAACTTTGAGTCTTTTCAGCTGGATATGTTGTGTAGATCCATAATTAAATCCACATTCAATGCGCCGAGGGAATACGAAAGTTGCCTTTCACACAAGCTCTCGATTTCGCATTTTGTTCAATTTTTATGAAACTGAGTCATAAAGTCAACTTTTATGAAACAGCTGGATGTGTGGTGCAAAACTGATCAAAAGAGAAGATCTCCACTCAACCTGCACGCTTCATTAAGAGCGGTGAAATCAGTCACTATATTTTTGCACGAATTCTCGGGTCAGCTTTTTGCCAATTTTTCTAGAGCTTAAATGGCAGAAGAGCGCTTACCTGGACTGGCACTTACCCACGTTCACCAAACCATACCCATACCGATTGAAGTGAAGGAAGTCAAAACTCGTTTTGTGAGAAGATAATCGAAGAAAATTAATTTCATTTCAATATATATTCATATAGCAAATCCATACTTTTTTAATTGTATTTATTATTGTAATTGAGTTTAAGCCTGTGCTGACTAAATCTCCACTATATGACCCCCCTGACTTGAAAGCTGGATCCGCCCGTGAATAAGACCACCGTATATGATAATTATGTAGATTGATCAAGCTTCCACGTCGAAATCCATTTGTTAAAAGCAAACTTTTCACCAACTTTTCATTAAAATTATGGACCTTTGAAGCTCAAATCCTTTGATAATAGAACGTATATAGAATTTGTAATTTTTTAATCTCGTGTGCCCAATTTTTACCCTTCCTGTAGGCAGCAATTCATCTTACACTTAGATGCGGGTTTTCTCGACCTACTTTAATTTATGGGTTTAAATGGTTTCGCTTTCCCCCTGTTTCCAACTGGATAACACTAATCCAAATTATTCATTCAACATATGAACACTTTATTATTCATTTTATGCATTTTTTAAATTTCACATGTTGCAAACCATGTGGCAACTATAAAGTTATGGTATTTTCTGCTTAATTCATAAAATCCCCATGAAACTTGTATGCACTTTTTAATGCAATTGTATTCCAGAAATGAGTATTGAATGTACTTCATACTTAAACTCCAATTTCAACTGACCATGTTATGATGGTTTTACGGTCTTCGAGAAAACATTTCTTAGGGCAATTTTGTAAACTTTTGCCTACATTTTCCATTCAGAGATAATCAAATATCGCGCATAGATTTCATACATTTTACGCACAGGTTTTTCTAAAAACAGCAACTATTCCGATGGTAAAAAAATCTGCATCTGCTCATTCCGTTTTGATAAAACTAGCATAGTTAAAAATCTCAGGCTTCGTTTACAAGTATGTCCATCTGATGGTGTAAATATGTCCAGACTGTCCTTGCTAAGTCCCGGAAGCGAACAGTTTCAGAGGCTGTTGATGAACTTTAAACGATATAGGCAATCACTGTCTATCTTTTGTTATTTATTACAAAACGGAATCCTGAAAGGGTAATTAAGAAAAGAGCAGCGGTAATAGTTTTTGTTCATCTTACTGACCAATTTTAGACCGTGAGTCGCTTTAATCAAAACCGAGGAGAATTGGCAAATAATTGCTTGTAGTTTCGTTATATCTTATTCGTCACTAATTTGGGATTTTCAACACTATAGACGTGCCAGATATAGATATTTATGACATCCATTGGAAATTAAGATGTTCGGACTTGGTACCTTGGTACTTTGGTTCGGATTTGTTTAAAGAATTTTTTTGTTCGGTTCTAGTAACATTTGAATAAGCTTCCTTTAAAGCTGGGAATGCGTCTGGGGGCTACATAAGATGACTCACGTAATTACGCAGATGTAAAAACCCACATTTTATCAGACAAACTTGAAAATGTATAAGTCATGGGCATATTTTCGATTTCATTCAATAATATTAGAAGTCTCATTTAAAACAAGAGTTATTAATTAGTATGAAGCTGGCTAAATATTCAAATATTCGAAACAGCGCCTTTGTATCGCAAATATATCTGTTGAAGAATGTACAAACATCTAAAATACAAATTAATAAAAAACTAATTATTGGGCTACAATCTCACAAAGGAGATGTTTGAAAAAGTGAATAGTTCCCGAAATATTTCTCGGTCAGTTTAAAATCTGTAAAACATTGCAATAGCAAGTTGTGCAAGCAAACTATAAATGTTGCCCAAATCGCTGAATTTGCATACAAAAACGAGATGTGAGAATATAGTTTAACTTTGTAAGGTTTGAAAAACTGGGAAGCAAAACTGGGAACTTCAATTTTTGCGTGTTTTTTTTATTTTTCCTAGTACAGAATATCACTTTTCCCAATTGTATAATGTAGAACGCTTCAAAATATTTCAATGTTGCTCTAATTATATTTCTTTCGTAAACATGCAACACTTGCACACAATTTATCTCCTTAAGTCAATTTTTAATTGAAATATTTCACCCGTATAGTAATAGACAAAAATGCAATACAAGCTCGACCTACAACTACTTTAAAAATTCCCTAGTGAAAAAACTACATCGATATTTTCTTCGTAATGTACAATCAACATACCCAATCAGCATTACGTAACGTGATTATGTTATTTTGTTTTTAAAAAACGTGCCTGAGATTTAAAGGCTGAAAAAAAATCGAGGGAAATACATTTACCTGTCAGTTAAACTATTTCAGCGCACATATAAAAAGCAATTTGGCATTGAAAATAATTAGTTATTAAACGTCGGATAGATATATAATGTACAAATAACGTATGGGTCGAATCAAAGCGTATCGAAATTGCTGCAGGGTTTTTTTAATGATCACCTCAACGCTAAGCATTTTGTGGTTTGGGAATTTCATCGAAGATAAATTGAAATTTACATATCAAATTTGCGATGTTTAGTAAATTTTATGTCAACAACTTATTAATCAATTATCTAAAATTAATATTAATTATCTAAAAAATGGTCTGTTTGGAAACTTTGATAAGTAACTGGAAAGAGGAAAATCAAATAAATAATTATCTAAATTCTTTTGAAAATAGTACAGTAAATTGTGTGCAAGCACAATCAAATAATGGAAAATGATATATTTTTTGAAAGTATATGCACTCATGAGACAGTTTCATATAATATTATGTTTATCCTAATTTATTATAGGCCTAAACACTCCATACATGCATAGTGCGCAATGTTAATGATTTGAAATGTTAATTCCACACGCGAAAAGTTTTGGTCTAATACATGCCATCTGGAGTTCATCGAAAATCTATTCAACTCAAAAAAGGCTCATGTAAAAATTTGACCTTTCACTGAAAATTTCATAGCGGTAAAAGTCTATTACAAAATATCAATTATTTTAAAATGCTTCAAATTTTACATCGTTTTCATCACAAGCAAGTGAAAAACTGCACGAGGTTATTGAAAAGCACATTAGAAGCTTCAGATCAGAAATGTGTCATATTTTTGACGGTTTTAAGGAATTTTTAAGAGGATACAAACTTAATTATCTCAGACGCTTTATATTTTTTAACACGTAATAAAAAATTAACAGTCGATATCTTTCTTCTTGTGGACTCAAACACTGTATATGTGATATTAGAAAGTATAGGTCGGAAACAATCTACTGAGCGCGAAAAAGACGCATATAAAATTTTGATTTTTGACCAAAAATTTTATGAGACTTTTTGAAGGTAGGTCGATTTTTTCAAAAAATATAGAGTCTCTCAAAATGCCCCGATTTTACATCACTTTCATTCTAAGGAAGCCAGAAAATTCCTCGAGCTCATTGGAAAGCACAATAGAAGCGGTAGATCCGAAAATGCATACTTGGCATTTTGGTCGGTTTTAAGCTATTTTTAAGAGCTCACAAATTTTAACAGTCGATTTATTTCTTATTGTGGACTCAAACCCTTTATATGTACATATCGGTAATAAAACGGAAATAATTCATTGAGCTTGAACAACACTTGCTGGTAAAATTTATATTTTTAACCGAAAACTTACTCAACATTTTGAACTATCTACGAGTCTATAATTGGAACGATATCCTCCTTATTATATAAGGAGGATAGGAAGGCTCCTCTTTATGCATATATAGACCCAAACGCTCTACATATGCATAAAGAGGAGCCTATTAGGACTGAAGCTATGCATTGAGAATAAAAAACCCGCATGTAGAAGCTTTATTTTTGGGCGAACATATTGTACGTAAGTAGTAAGTTAAGAATTTTTTTCTTCCTATAATGAGGAATCCCCCAAAATCAGCAATATACAGACTGAGATCTGAGTCAAAATGACAAAAATGTGTTCTTAACTTTGAACGGTTTTAATTCAACGAATGTTGTCTCCATTAAACGTTCAAACACTTTATACATTCATATATAAGAGCTCTTATCTCGAACATTATTCACTGACCGAAAAAATCAGGTTATCCTTTTTTTAGAAAAACTGAAATCGGTCAAAATGCCAAGATTTATATCTATCTTCATACTAAGTAAACGAGGAACCAAAGAGCTGAGGCATTACATTTGTAAACCGAAATGGCAAAAATATGCTTTTTTGAGCGGCTTTTACAGAATCATATCCCCATTAATGTATTCTGTATACGCATATAGAGAAGCTCCTCAGATCGGAAACTATGCACTAAAAAATCTCACAAGCAAAAAGTTTATTTTTATTGGTATCTTTTAAATACCAATTGCTCCGAAAATGTAAAACATTTCAAATTGAACCCAATTTCTATAGAATGAAAAGTTGAATATAACTTTGGAATGAACGGTAATAAAGAATCAGTGTAACGGTAATAAGCATTTATTTGATGGAATTTCGGTTAATAAATAATCGCTTTCTTTATCCTAATTTCTAAACAGTTCCAGGATAGTGAATTTTCCGATAATTCCAACCGCAGTTTTTATGTACGTGTACTGTGTAATTTTTCATTGAAATTAAGGAGTATAAAAACATCACGTTTCATTAAAAAAAACTGGACATTGAGCTGAGAAATCTGTAACCGAAATAGTTGATTTTTTGCTCACGAAACGGCAAGTCAAAGCCTATTAAGTGTTTTCCATAAAAACGCAAGTAATCCAACTGCCTCGAATTCTGCAAAATATTTATGCCAAGGAAGCAGAAAATTCATCGAGATCAGAAACAGAGAGCCAGCCAACAGAAACAGAGAGCCAACACTCTTCTGATTTGAAAACACTAAAACCCATTTGAGATGTTGAACATTTTGAATCAATCTGTAAGAAACGACTTCTACGGTCTATTAGAGGCCATACCCCGCAGGTGCATATGCTATTAGAGACTAGATATGCACTTTGAGGAGTAATTGAGGTCAAAAGCTATGCAATGAGCTCAAAAAACCTACACGTAAGAAGTTGATTTGTGGCCAAAGAAATCGTTATTTAATAACCATTTTTCCAAATGCCTCCAATGCTGTACCATATTCATTCCAAGGAAGAGATAAATCCCGGTAGCTCAGAAATAGAGGTGCTAAGCAAAGGCAACCAAAAAATACCGCTCTGTTAAGCGGTTTTAACTAGGACTCGGAATCAAACTGGAATAATTCGAGTATTCGAATATTCGAATATTCGAGTATTCAAAAAGCGAATAATAATGTATAGTCATAACTGGAATATTCGAATATACTCGAATACTCGAATAATCGAATATTCGAATACACCAACATTATCAAACCCACAAAGTGCAAATATCTTTATATGCACTTTGTATACTTTTATAAAATAAATGATTCATATTCTACAAGCATTTAAACAAATACCCATATATTTACAAGCAAATGAAAATAATCATTATATATATAATCTCCTGCAAATGAATATAGAATTACGTCTCTGTCTTCTGGTGATTCCCGTCATCAACTTTTGCGCGGTGTTACAATTAATGTGCCGACAAAGGCACTTTTTTTACCTGTTGCGGCTAATTGCCAAAAATGATATGAGATAACGATTTTTCTTCTTCGAAAACGGTCAACGGAAAACGAACACTCGAATATCTAACGAATATTCGAATATTCGAATACTCGAGTATTCGAGTATTCGAATAATTTTACTATTTGAATAAACCACTAAACGAATATTCGAATTTCAGATTTAAAAAAATTTCCTAGTTTTTACCATAAAATACCATAACCATTAAAGAACAACATCTTCCATATTATACAGTTAAACACCTTATACAGAAGAACATTATAACCTTACACCTTATACAGAAGAACTTCTTAGCTCAAAACTTGCTACTGTTCTGAAAAAGTCGATTCTTGACTTATAAAATGTGTTTGCTAAAAATTAGTTTAACCTGTTGATTATTTTTCCTGCAAAATTCAAATATGTAGCTCAAAAACTGCATGTTGGCAGAATGTATTTAACATATGAACTCTTAACAGATGGTTGACTAAGCAGTTTACGGTTTGGTTAAATTTTGATTTCCCATAGAAATTCACAGTTTAAATTACCTATTCAGTTTAGTTCCTGAAACGCGTTAAACGCCGCCGAGTTAATATGGATCTTAATTAACTCCGTTTTTGTATGAATTATTTCACACGACATATGGCTATAGCTTGTGGGCTTACAAAGAGCTTAAACCAAAATCCGTGACCTAACATATGTACCTAATTGTTGGTGCACTTTACGAGCGCCAATGTTTCCGCAAATTCCGATTCTATTAGCGTATTATAATGGTTGTTACTTCCTAACCGTATCCGTATTTCGTATGTTATTAGTGGCAGTACCGCTTTATTCGGCTTTCTTATCGAGAGCAGACCGTTCAATTTATTTCCTCGAACACCTGGATTGACTGCATTTGGTTCGTCTTCAAATCACGATCTCTATTTTATTATCACCTAGCCCAACAAGTACCTTGGGAAATGGATTTGGATGGTACCGATTCGGCACTAATTAACTGCGCCGTGTAACACGAAACGTTTGAAAATTTATTGTTATCTAAATGGACTCTAAAAAAACTGGGTTGCAGGTAATAGTGTTATTACCATTTAAAGTATTCGAAGGAGATCTTTTTAACAAAGCCAATCTTTAGGAGGAAAATAAATAGTTTGAAGTAATTTGCTAACTTCTTGCTCCTACTTCAAATTTAAAATCTATTAAATCTGCACTTTCATTTAAAGTTAATTATATTGAAGAGTAGTTGGAGGTTTATTTAGATAATAATGCAGTTGCCTAAAAAAGTTAAGGGTTTTTATTCTAATTTTTTTAACTTCGTCCTTTTAATTTTGTTATTTTGAAATATCGAGTGGTGATTTGTACACTTGATTGATTTAAAAACCAATTGCCGAAAACATTAAAAATAATTATTGCGGTAAGCAAGTAAGAGAAGCAAATTTTAAGACGCGCAACTTGTATATTTCGCTGATTTCGTGTCGTGTTCATGAAACAAATAAACATAGTTTACTTTCCACCATTTTTTTATCATTTTAAAATTCAAACAAATTGCTTAAGAATTGTGGAAAATCCAAACATCTATTCAATGCTCAAACTTATCTGGCAATATCAATCTCGTTTTGATAAATTTTGTTTTGCTTTTAGGACCGTATTATATATTAAAAATAAATTTAGTTTATAGCACGAAATATGAACAGTTGAACGTTGCAAGATAAAGCTCATTTTAGTACATAAAGACTTTTGTAAAATTTTCTGGTGTACGTAAAAATTATTTTAACAGGAAGTTAATAAAATCAATACCCAAATGACATAATTTGAGTAAACAGCAAGAAAAATCCGGCACCTAGTAAATTGAAATTTTCACAAATTCCTAGGAAAGAGGACTCTTAAATTACCAAATAATCGCAATATAAAATCCGCAAAAACCGCAAAAACCGCAGTGCCAACGCCGCAAATCCCTGCTTAAAATAGGCCAAACTGCACTC
>NW_026017110.1:18272251-18276739 GCF_020466585.1 Dendroctonus ponderosae | reverse complement strand
TTTTTTCAAATTTCAAAAAGTATCGTTAGATAAATAAAAATAAATTATTCCGATTATTGCTTGAAATGGCCTAAAATCTACCTCCGCCGATTTTTATTGTTTTACGATACCGACTGTAAAAAATTCAAAAAAACAATTTACTTTTGAATATTCTCATAAAAACACTGACGAATGATGATAATTATATTAAAGATCGCTGAGAGCATGAAATCTATATCGACTGCCATTGCTAAAACTCGATTATTATATGAATACTTGTCATTTTATCCGTTATAAATTGAGACAATACATAATTTTACAGTTAAATTTTACTGTTTTTAATTAATCCACCAAAAACCAATTTTTCTTCTGTAATATTCGCAGAACAATGAAAACAGATAGAAATGGATTCTAACCCATTTTCAGCGTGAATCGATAGACATTTTTTTCTTAAAAATTGCCCAAATGGTACTTTTTGGAATTTAACACTTAAAAAATTTATGTAGTTAACAATTCTGAATGAAAGAACTTGCTATTTTAATGCCCACTTTCAATAATTAAATTATAAAAAATCATCAATGAAAAACATAAAAAGTATTTCAATAATAAGTTTTGAAAGAAATTCGTTTTATAACACTATTACTTGTTGACTTGTGGTATGTTTCCACCGTTTGTAATTAGGTGATAACTATAGTTTAATTAAATTTGATCAGCACTTAATATGTATCAGTTATGTCGCTATAATCAGATCACTTTAAATAGCTATTCGATGGATTCTAAGCACATTATAGGTTTAAAACTTATAAGATAATAACTTTCTTTTAATTACATCACCTAAATCGAAAGAAACTAGAGCAACTTCTCAAAAACATATGTAGGTATGTACGTATGTAAATTTCAATTATCAATTTTTAGATCAATTTCTTTTATAGCAAATGATGGCAAAATAATGGGACTTACATGACATGGGACATGAGCCAACATTTTCAAAGCGTTCCCAATTCCTAAAAAATTTTTCAGGAAATTTACTCAGTAAAAAACATTTATATCTATGTAGGAAATTTGCCTGTAGTCAATTTTAGTTATCAATTGTTCCCATTTTGTTGATGAATTTCTTTCGGAAAAGAAATTCAAAGGAATTGAAAAATTTAAATTTTTTTAAATACTACTAAAAACTCGTATTTCAAAAAGCAAACAAACCAAGAAAAACAACAAAACTGAAATATTTTAATCGGAAATCAGTGTTATATAGTAATAAATGTATAAAAATATGACAATTATTTTTGCGCCATTTTTTTGGAAATAAATCAAGCTTATAATTTCTCCATAATGTAATTTTGCCTACAGGCAATTTAAAGGAAAATTGTTACACTGACGATTTAAGATCGATATTTCTTCAATGACTTTAATTTCAAATAAGACATAATTACCTTAATAAGGCGACATATTAATAATTTCAGGTGGAGTTCTAAAATGGCATAAAATATATAGGGTTTCATTAACAATAACATTATTTCCTCGAATTTCAAAAATAAATAGTAAAATAAGCGACTAGACTACCATTCCCTATTCACAGTTAGATCGTATGTAACTTGGTATCTAAATGCTTAAAGTTTCATATAAATCGTGTTATCGGATTGCTGGCAGTGAATCTGCTGGCAGTACGCCAATTAAATTCACCGAGTTAAAAAATATTTGCATGGATATAAGAAATTTGCCAGAAAATTGCTAGTAGTAGATTTATTGAATTATCAATTTTTCGATTCGATCAAAATACGATTTTAGCATTTTTAAAGTTCAGAAAGGGTCATTAAAAGACTGGCTCCAAATCACATGATATTGCTGAAAATACATCAACATTTCTATGGTTTCACTCGTTAAATGAAAATTAATAAAGTGCATGCTAAAAAACAACATTACATCATCGACCCAAATACGAAAATAATTTCAAATTATAAAAGATTTTATAATTTTTCCAATGCGTATTTATTCGCTGATATGTGTCTTTTTGTTAACTCCGACCATTTTCAATTTTTTTGTTGGCGGAAGCAAATCGATTGAACCTGAAAGCGAAAAAGTCAATCAAATTGAAAGTCATCAAAGCTTTTTTCTCTCGTTTTTCATTGGGCTTCCTTGTGATGTGATTTATTCAAAGAAGAGTCCAGAACCAAATAATTCAACGAGTTCATAAAAGCTAAATCGTCTAATTCAGGTAAAAAAAAACAAAAATTTGAATTAACAAACTTAAAAAACATTTTTTGATTTGCGCTGTAAAGTATACAAAATGTAATTTTCACTCAAAATTTCCACTCAGCTTCTTCTAAGAATGATCCGTTCACGTACGAGCCAAATTCGAAAAGTTCTCATTACACATTTCCATAATTAACTTTAAAAAATCCCCACTTTTACTGTCTCAAACTCCGCAAAACTGATGTTATATTCATTGAAAACCCATCAGCTACCATCGAACTCTAATCGCACATACGAACATGCACAAGTTATTTTCAATTATAATATTTTATTAGTAAAAACTGCAATGAATGGGACATGTAAAGTGTATCTAAGGCAGATCTTTGGCGTTTACTTAAATATACCTTCACAGTTAAATTTTATGAAACAGTCCCATCGCAACAAACAGTAAGGCTGGTACTTCGAAAGGCATGTTTCCAATGTAACACAGTAACTTCTGTTTAATATGAGACAGTCCTTTCCTTAACTGATTAGCATTTTACTAAAACACGCTGCCTGTCCAACGAAAAGATTTTACGATAATTTGTTAGGCATGGCTTCCTGCCGTTTTCACTAGCCGCCTCGTATATTACATAGTTTTATTCAATTCGCATCGGTAACGCCTTTGATTTGAATGAGTTGAGCAAAATATGGAACATATAATGTTTTCATTGCTCTGTTTCAGGAAATTAATCTGTTGGGTTGAAAAACACAAGAATAGAACAATTTTCTAAAAAACTGGAAAGTTTATATATACCTATTTCTGTTTTTTTGAGACTCCGCAAGTGGTGGATGTTACAATGCTACAATACTAAAGACTAAAGACCAAATATTCGCTTACAACCAACCAAAAACTTGTAAAATAACTGGATTTTTTTTTCTAAATAGCAAAATTTGTTAATAAAAACCGTTTTCAATTTACCTTAAATCCTGACTGTACCTGAAAACAATCAATTCTGTGTCTTAAATAAGTGGCTAATTAATTAATCAATTTATTTTCCTCCATGCTGCATACCCATATTTAACCGATCAAATAAGTAAAGAACACTTCATTGGTATACAGTGCAGGTAAATCTTAAAAAAACAAAAGTAAGCATATTTACATACAGGTTTGGTTTATTGAGACTAAGCCGACGTAGTATCAATAATTTAGCCGATTTGTGTTCAAAAAGGAAACATGTTTTAGCGCCCATAAAACAAAACAAACTTGGCAATTTGTATTGTAAATGAGGCTTAATATTTTCAGTCATTAAAAAGCTTTTTACACGCGCTAAACTTAAATACCACGCTCTATTGAATAATATTGATACTGTGTTGTAGCAAACGGATATGGCAAAAGTGGTTTCACTTTACTTAACAGATGAGCAATATGTATTTTGGTAAATTTTCTATATAGAAAGAAATTCATAAAACGCCTCTTCAATTAGAAAAATTAGGCTCTCTGCTCAATTTTGGAAAAAATGCCTGTAAAACTGTGTTCCAAAAAGTACTGCCAAATATTTTATTGTAAATAGAGATTTTGGTATATTTTTGCATATTTCAGCAGGTCGATAACATGTTATTTTTGTTCTTTTAAAGCTTAAAACTTTAAAGCGTTGAAGTCGGACTCAGACTTTAACAAAATAACTATTTTATAGTTTATTTTTTGATGTATAAATGTTCCTAAAACCTAGAGTATGCAATATTATATACAACATTCGAAGCAAATCAAAAAATAAATCTTTTGGCATCACCAGAGCCACCAAAAGCTGATGGTATGAGTTGGTACAGATTTCCAGATTTTACTGCTTGATCTAACCGAGGCTGGGAATATGGCATTCTTGTCTAGCGTCTCCTCTCTCTGAAATTCAATGAAACAAATGAAAACAATTGTTGGATTTTCGAATTTCGCTTGGAATGCTGTATAGTTCTTATTGGTGGCATTTTTTCTAGTTTTAAAAATTATTGGAGAAATGAAGGTGATAAATTATGATTTTTGGAAATAAAGTAAACTAATATGCGTCAGAGAAGTTAAGTAACATAATTTTGCCAACAGGTAATTTAAAGGAAAATTCATTAAACTGATGATTTTAGACCTCCTTAACTTTAAATGCAGGAGAATGGTTCAAATAAGAATTTCAAGCAATAAAATAATTCAGACTATGAAGGCTTTCACGGCCGGTCAGATTACATTTAGAAATGTTTACCGGGCTTTGAAGCCGTGGTCTATCGGAATTTCTTCCTGACGTTTCGTCCACAACTGCGGTGGACATTTTCAAAGGCGATGAGGCAGTGGGCGAA
>NW_026017110.1:18269712-18272211 GCF_020466585.1 Dendroctonus ponderosae | reverse complement strand
CTGGATTCCCAGTCGTATTTATGCCGCCCAGCCGTGTGTGCTCATGCGTGGGGGATGGGTGGGGGTTCCAACGCTTCGGCGCACATGCTGTTTGGTGCAAAACGCGCTTCCAATCTGGATTGAGTGCCGTAATTTCTTCTTTTCTGTTGAAATTGTTTTGGTGTTTAAATATTTCGATGGCCTACCTGGTGAGTCTCGGGTAGTATCTTTCAGATTGGTGCAGAATTTCAACTTCGTCGAAGCGTATTTGGTGGCCGTCTAGTAGTGCGTGCTCCGCTACTGCTGATTTTTCCGTTTGTCCTAATCTGCAACTTCGTTTGTGCTCCGTGATCCTAGTGTTTATGCTTCGTTTTGTGGTGCCGATGTATGCTCTTCCACAGCTGCACGGAACTCTGTAGACTCCTGGTGCTGATAAAGGATCTCGTTTGTCCTTGGCCGATCTCAAAGTCTGTTGGATGGTTCGAGTTGGTTTGAAAATGGTTTTTACTTGGTGTTTCTCCAATATCTTGCGATCTCCAATATCTATCTAGTCCTCCTTCAGTGCAGATGAATCCATCATCAAATGCGACAGAATCGTTTCATTGTTATCCAATTACAGCTTTTTGTCGGTTGGTGGAAACTAATTAGTCCGTCGAAATAATCTGAATCGATATTTTAGCAGATTTTCCGTGTCATTCTGACTCAGTTTCTCAGCTAATAAGTAACAGTCTTAAACGTGTCCCGATTTATCCGACTAAATTCGCCTGTGATAAATTTGTGGACGCTTGCATTTTTGATAAATGCTGAATTTATTAAGGCAAATTACACTACAAGGATTATATTCTGAATCTAAAACAGTTTGATAGTTTTCGAGCTAAATATTTAGCTGTAGCTACAGAGTATCCGGAAATTATTATCAATTACATTAATGAAAACATGTTTTACTGGGATATTTTCTTTAATAAATAACGGTTTTCATTGACTAGAAACTTGTTTTAAGTTTCAAGAGTCAACTTGAAATAACTGACTATTAAAATTATACAGAGTTTGCACAATATTTATGAAATACATAGTAAGCGAAATAATACAAAAATATTTATAGCAGCATAAGCCGAAAAAAATCCATTACGTAGGTATTAAGTTTAGGACTTGCCACTGGCAAAAGATGTTTATGACTTATCCAAAATTGATAGTTTAGCGATTATAAGTTATGAAATTTCGTGAAACCATTTTTGTCTAATTCTTATTTTGACTAAAAATGCATGTCTGTAAGGTTTGCAATTTCTGCGTTCCTTATGGAACATGCCAATTTGCACCGATTTTACTGCCACTTACAGCCTTTTGACTCGATGGGTTCAAATTAACTCTCATTTGCATTATGTACCAGAAGTCATGTTTCCATTATTTACGAATGTTTCTTTCATCTTTATATCTCAATCGTATATCCGGAAAACTCTATAAATATTATTATCGAAGCGCAGGATAAAATCAGCGACCAAAAATATGTAATCATAAATAAACATTATGAAAATGTTTAAATATCTTTCAGAAATCCAACGAATAATCGTGAACGTTTAGCTATTAATTCCTTCTTCGCAGGAGTAAAAAAAATAGAAATACTTTACAGGGCGAATTGGCCGATACTGAAGAAAATTTCAAGCTGAGCGATCAACAAAACCAATAAAAATTAGTGAAATATGACTCAATAAGTTTTTGATTGCATAGAAATTATTGAAGATTTACAATACACAAAATCGTGTAAATGCATAATAATAATTATAAGAAGGTAATTTAGAAGTAATTAATACATTCAGACAATAATGTTTCAAATTTAAATACTGATCATATAATTTTTTCAAACAATTGCTCCGATTACAGCAAAGTAATCTTAATATGTTGCGAAAGCTGCACTTTGTCAATAATACATAAATTGTTGTTGATATAATGAAATTCAAGTAGCTGACTGTATTTATATGTCTTGCATAATTACGTCTGTGTGTGTGCCCACCATGGCTTAAACCATTTCAAAGAATACAATGGACATGTAAGGCTAGATTTATTATTTTTGCTTATTAGGCGCCGCAATAATTATTATCAGTCGGTCACGTCGATGAGTCTGATTATACCACTGGTATACTCAGTGTCTCAGGTTGTATTACTATCAACAGTGTATAGAAAATGGCAAAAGATGCAAAGTTGGATAAGCTTGGAAAGTAGCAGCAAATAAATTAAATTATTGCAGAAAACAAACATAGAGTAGTTTTTCAACTGATGATTCACATCAAATTCGAAATGTATATTATGCAATTGAGCCTGGTGAGGGAGATTTTTCAATGACTATGATAAAATAAAATTCGTCGAATTTGACTAGGAAGTTTTTTGAAATCCAACCGACAAGCTTTGGATTTACTGAGACAAAATCAAGATTTTTTACAAACTTCTTTTTGGGTATTTCGCCTGAAAAATTTTTGTCTTTAAAAAAGACAGAATTTCCTCACGTCTTTTATTACAGATTGATAA
>NW_026017110.1:18207950-18269223 GCF_020466585.1 Dendroctonus ponderosae | reverse complement strand
AACACAATTATTTTGATTTAGTAAAATTAGTGCGCTTTCTTTAATTTTACGTTTTTTTGTGGATTGTTCTTTTGTTAAAATTGTGGAATTATTCCTTGAATTTTATGGCAATTATCAAATGCATGTTGACAAATGTGTGATTTATGATATTCTCTGTTTTTTATGTATGATTGGTGTTCTTTGAGTCTTTTGTGTAATGGTCTTGAGGTTTCTCCTATATAAAATTTATTGCATTCGCAAGGAATTTTATAAATTACATTTTTTGTTTTTTAATTATATCATGAGGTTTTGTTACTGAAATTTTACTTTTAATTGTATTTTCAGTTTTGAAGATAGTCCTAATATTAAATTTTTTACCTACTCGTTTAATTTGATCTGAAAGTCCCGGAATTAATGAATCCGCCTCAACAATATAGAACTTATCTAAAATCAAGATTATCGTGACTTTGAAACTGCTGGATTTGGAATATTCGTCAACTTCCCCGACGATGTTTACTAGTTTCAATTTATTTTGTATTGCTAAGGTTTGAACATGCTCAAATCCAACTATTTATTTACATAACTTATAAATGAACCAATAACGAGATTTTGGCAATTTTATTTAAAAAAAGCACCTTTTCATAAGAATAAGTGCTGCCATGCAATTGGCAAGCTTGAACATATTGTTCTTCATATTTATTTCTTATGTTTTCTTTGGGTATATAGTTTAAATGCATGTACAAAATATAATTTTTGTGATTTAAGAAATTTTATTTTATCTTCAATAATATTTACATTTTTTATCTCTTATAAAAATAATAGCTTTTCTGCAATTTAAGGCATTTACATATACAGTGAACAATTGATTTGGAAGTGTTTTGGGCACCTACATTTTTCAAAACTTATATAAAATTCTTGTGAACTTTGACTGGCTGGAAGAATTAGAGCAAGGAAAGATTAAAGTTTTGTGAAGAAAGAAGATCATAAATTGGTGAAAAGCAAATGGTAGATTAATCGTTGGGAAATGTTCGCTTAAAGAAGTTACAGTCCAATTGAGGCAATAGCACAATAGGCAGGCTGCTGAACATTGCCTAGTAGATTCGGCGTCACAAATTTACTGAAAAGTCCTAAAAAATTGAATTTTAGCGAGGCAATTTAGAAGTGAATGTGCGATATCAAAAATAATAACTGACGTATGCCCAGGCACTATAAACAGCTCTATACATTTCAATAGGGTGGTTGTTCACTCTCACTTTAGCTTCAGCTATGTATCCACCCTTGATAAATTTCGAATCTGTGGCAACAACGAAGGGTGAAAACGTGAAACCGAGGCGCAGGCGTCTTTGGGGCTCTTGTTATGCCCTTTCTTGTGCACTTGCCAAAGGGGCATAAAATTCCATTACTTCCACCCCCCTGAGTAAAAGGCAGAAGAGGATAACAAGGTTTTGGAAAGTTAAGTAGATTTTTAACATAGTCATCTCTGTGGCTGTCACTAATAGTTTACGTGACGCTATGAACAGTAAAACTGAGCTGAGCTATGCGATTTGTTACGCTTTTCAATTTGAAAAGGCTCAAAATTAACCGGATTTATTTTAAATTTTAGAATCAAGTAACTTCAGGTGCAGGACTCGTCAGCGCAATAAATAGGGGGAGATTCTGTTCACGAGCGGCGGATTCTCAGAGAAGATTGGCCATATATTTGGCAAAATAAATTGAGTTTGTCTCAACAAAATGTTTTCTACAGTAAAATCCGAAATAACGAAAATATGAAACCATTTATCTAGCCCTAGAAAATCGCTTACAGTTCTACAGATGACTGACCAATTAGATAATTTACAAGTTACCTTTGCTCATGTTGTTATTTTGTGATAGGGGTGCTACTTCTTTCCCAGCTAACATTTATGTCCCCATTAAAAATGATTTTGGCTTTTCTTGCTTCCTATAAAGGAGTATAAATATGCTCGTTTTCCATTCTATCATGTGCAGTTTTTTGTCACACCTACATTGCATTTTGAATATTTATGAACCCATTCATTCATCTATTTAAAATTTAATTTTGTCATGCTCTACCTGCATTTACAATAACAGAATCAATACAAAAAATACAATCTATTTAAGAGCAGGACTTGAGTCTAAAATGTAATAGTGAAGGTGGCAGTACATTGTAGAGTTTTACACGTAGATAGCCCGAATTCTGAGATAATTTAAAAACAATCTTCTAAAAACCTTAGATAAAAACATTTTTATAATCAATAATAATCGATATACAGATTCAATTTCGCTTAACGATTAGCAATTGGGAGCAGAACTTTTTTTCTATTAATGCAGACTGCGTGAATGTACAATTTTCGGTATCACTGTGTATTCAATCGAAGAACAAAAACAGTGAAAACGAATGTTTAAAGTGTTTCGTAGAATAGTTAAGTGAGCAATTTAAAAGGGCATTCTTTTATATATTAGTTGGGCGAAATTCTTTGGATGTATTTTGATAAAACTTTCCATATAGTTTATCTGCATGTGATAATTTTATATCCCATACTAAAAGCACCTTGGTTGAAATTGAATCAAATTAATTCAAAAAACAAAATTCTACCTCAATTTTGCAATATTTTGGGTTAAAAATGTTTTATAAAGCGCACTATGGCAACATTTCAGAACATAATATCGCCTAATTATATATTATTATTGTTTTATTTAATGTTACTCGCATTTTACATTTTTATAAATGGTTTTGAATTTATTCTTTTATTATCCCTGGTTAGAATTTAATAAAATTGAACGTAAAGGAATTTTTTACTGCCGAGTTTGACTGGTGACTATGTTGAAACCTTGCGAGAATAACTTAGCAACCTGTTCTGAATTTATTATTTTAAATATGATATGATTAATATTAAATTTAAATCTTTCCTCGATTGTTTTAAAAAAATGTACAATAATATTTGGACTGGAAAATTGAAATCTGTTGTTAAACTCGTACATCTCGGAGAGAGCGACAGTTGCAGTGCAAAAGCATTAAATTGAAAAAGGTATTTTGATCTTCATGCATTTTATCCTGCAATTTCTGTCGACACTCTCATTTAGTATTAGTCATAGATTATGCATAATATTAGTTAATATTATCGCAAAATCGGAACATTTTTTACATTAAGAATTGAAAGTAATCATAAATCAATACAGAAAATATACAAATGGAGCATACAGTAGATTTTTGAATCTAAAATTTTAATTTTAAAGAAATTGATAGAAGTAATCGTCTTTTTAAAATCGCTCTAAGCTCTTTATCTTGGAGTTAAAATAAAATTAATTTTCGTTCTGATCTTATCCTGATATCTGCTCAGCGCAAACGCGTTATTACATTCTGCATGCTTTTACAATAGTTTTTCTTGGATTTTACAATAAAAACTGTCTAGTTGGACTTATTTCTTAACGAGCGCGTTCCCCTGAATCTTTTTTACTGCTTAGCCCCCTTAAAGTACAAATAGAAAATTCGATTAATATGGGTTGATTCACGCTTACGCTAAATTCACCAGGTACAATCATATGTATATGTAGCGTTCTACTACTAGATGCCTTTAAATGCAGGATTTCTCATTAATTACTTAAACAAATATTTTCGTATTTAGGTAAATTCGAACTTGCAGATGCAGACCCATTCATGCATAGATTGAACCAGCTCTTAAGCGAGCAATATATCAAGCATAACCCACAAACTAGTTCTATAAAGAAAATAAATTAAATTAGGCCACTTTGTGTCCGAATGGCTCGTTTCAAAATCAATAAACCTCTAATAGAAAGATTATATTTATGTTTTCCACCAGTTGAGCTCAATTGCTTGCGGAAATTTGCACGATAACCTGTCACGCATCACCATAAAAATTTTACCACTTGGACTAAATGCAATTTAGATAGTCACGCGAATTCTTACGGGAATTATTGGACTGGAAATTTTATTTGGACATAAAACTCTATTAGGTTGCTTAACTATGATTAGATTTTTTGTAGTTGAAATTGGTCCAGATGGTTAATAGGTCATTGATGCTTCATATGCAAAGGTTGAACTAAATATTAGCCTAACTATAAACTATCTAACCCTGACATCTTTTTTTCGCTCCATTGGAACCTGGAACTAATCAGAACGAATCAGAAATGCTTTTAGCCACCCGGAAGTTACACATTAATAACAGGCATATACGGTTTAAAATGTTGACGATTGAATCGGCGAAGTTCATTCGCACTTTGAACCCAATAGTGCCCAGGAAGAGCCAATTTACGCCCCTATAAACTAACTTTTAGTAGCTTGATGTAATCAGCCCGTTTTAGTACAAGAGCATTTAAATTTATATAAAGTAGGTACACACAGATAGCAACCGCATGTGGAGTTAAAGTTTAAAAAATTCGAAATTTTGGAGAACATAAATTAAAGTTTTTCTCCTGTAAAAGTTGATATACAAAACATTTTAAAAGTTCCATTCAATACATAAAGCTTTAACAGGAAAAATGAGAAAATTTCCATTTATTATTAGGATCTATTGTTGCCCCATCAGTTCCACACATGCTAAAAACTTTACAAATAATCCTCTGTTGATTTGCAACATTAAACGATATTAATTGTTTTCGTTGTTCTGTTTTGTAGCGTTCAGTTCAAAATGTATAAGTATCCTAGCGAATAACTCGGGAATATAAATGAAAAACTGAATATAAATGAATTGAAAAATGTATTCATGCATTCACAGGATAAATGAACCGTTCGCGCTACTCAATATAATTCATTGTTGTTCTAGGTTATTTCCGTTTTTAGAGTAGAATTTGTTTACACGATTTAGCAATTATAATGCGATGCAACTAACTAATTTTTGGAGACAGTGAATGAGGAATAAAAACGTTCTATAATCTAATAAAATATAACAAAAAATAGTAACAAACGCTGGTTTTTTGATGAAATGTGAAACAAAAAGCACATACGGTAAGTTGACCCTCAAGAAATTTGGCGCATTACTATGAATTTGCCATATTGCACAATATAAATCAAATATGTTTTGTATATATTACATAACAATGTATATTAAATTCACATTGACTGTTAAAAAATTAAATTTGACTGCCAAATCGACTGTCTAAAATGTTTTACTCATGTGGATTTTTAACCAATTAAAATAAATTATTTTTAAAACTTTAAAACTATTTTTTAAACTTAAAAAAAAAATAAAGTTGTATTGTTTTCAAAAATCGGCTTATTTTCTCATGAGTTGAAAATACATTATATTTAAAGTTCCGTAAATTTCATCATTCGATGTTTAAAAAACATTATGTAATAATATGTATTACTGAATCAAAAGTTACTATAATGAAACCAATTAAAATTATTTTAAGATTCTCAACTATAAAATTAACAACGTCTTACCTAAATTTCCTTATTTATCTGAAAAATTAAAAACCCACTAAACTTGTTCCTTGAATGAGACAAATTCGCTTTGAAATAGAAGCCTTACTTTCCATATGCTACCTACCGAAAAGACATTAAAATTAAATTACTTAATTAAGATAATTGTTTATTTAGACGAGCCGCTATTAGAACAAAGACACGTGAATATTTGCAAAATTAAAGCCGTTCTAAAATGGGGTTAGACTCCACTTCTAATTAAATATTTCATTAGGGATTTCTAGATGCCATAGCAAGTTAGAACTGGCAGCTGATGAAATAATACTTTTAATTTTAACCATTTAAATTAAATGCGCGGCGGGTTTCATTAATAGGGCAAAAATAATTAAAATTACATTTCTTATGTTAAAGTAAGAACAAAGGATTCGGATGGTTAAATAGTGCGTTTCGAAAATGTAGGTTCTTAAAAGCATAAAAGCAGGCAATATTTAACTTTTCATATTTAGCAACCCAAGCAATTGTAATCGATAATGTAAGTTATAAGTAATTACTAATTTGTCATTTATAGAATGGCTAGAAAGATTAACAAAATAATTATGTAATCTACTCAATTTTTCATTAGCAAAAACAAAATATGGCAGTCGTGTTACAATCGTTGATAAAAAAAACACTACAAGGCAAGTGCCGAAGGCACAAGTAAAGGCGACGAGCAGGATAACTTGACGACTCCCTGTACATAAATTATTAGGTAATTGATTTGAGCCACCCGGGCGCAATCGTGCTCTATGCGCTCCTTGAAACACCCGCGCAAGACTCCTCACTTCCCTTGCCATGCAAAACGAGAACATGATTTAAGTAGAGATTTCGCTGCATTTAATCCAGCCGCACTCGCGTTATTGAGTAGTAGATTAGTATCGGTTATTTGTCGGTGACGAACCGCAAGTCGATCTCAACTTAAATACAATAATAATATATTCATATATTATTGGTGACAGATTCTGTTTTTGTATGTTGACTCATTTGCTGTAAAATAATTCTTAATAGAAATAGATCTGGATCTAAATATAAATTGGGTACTTGAAAAAATAATAAATCGATTTTATTTGTTTAAAACGTTCGAACGCAACAATTAATATCTTTATGTCTGATAAGTCGTGTTGGTAGTATATTTGGAGAAAACGACATTTTAAATTTTCCATCTTTTTTTAAATTAGTGAAATTAACTTTTTCATCGAAAATTTACATATAAACATTGTTGGCCGTAAAACTGAAGGTTGTTATCCACAATTTAATTGAATTATTTGGTTTTCCAAGTCGATTGACAAAATATAGTTTAAAAGCCAACATGCTTCCTACTTTTTGAAATTTATCTTTTAGAAAAATGCTACTTAAAATGTGTTGTTTCACATGTAAAATTTCGAATGGTTTAATGAATATTGACACTACCTAAGCGATACATATTTAGACAAAACAAATTTGAAACATTAAAACAAACTAAATTTTAATTTCGAAAGATACCTAAATTGTTTTAAGAACGTTGACATGTAATCTTCCATTGTTAAAGTAAAATTCCATAAAACGTTTCTCTGGTACTCTTCAAGTGAGTCCTACCCATTACATTGCCTTTTATCGAAAGAAGAATGGCATCTTTAAGATACCATAGTGTATTTAAATCGCCATAGACTCGGTGTAAGTTGTAAACAATTATCAGTGTATGATTGCCATCTGGTTGTTAAATACGAGGCTGTTATTGGTCCATCCGTAATAAAATCGAGAACTCGAAGACGGTCCAATACAAGTTTGAACTCTAGTAGTTCGCAGTTAAATAATTTAAAAAAATTCTGGTATTGCTTCTGGATACCAGTTAGCTGTTTGATTGTATTTAATAGTGTTATTTGAAATATTTTATTAGTTTGGTTAGCCGAAGGATTTCCACACTGGTTTGCAGGTACCATTTTCGTTTGAATATCGTCCATGTTGCAAGCATTTGGAAAATGCCCAATGAGAGTATATATAGAGGAGCTTTGAGTGTAGGAATTAAATATAGAAATTGTTTAGTGCTATAAATAATGAATAAGCAAAAGTTAATATTTAGCAGAATTGATATAGCTTTGCTTCATTGTTTTAATTTTTGCTTTTGTTATTTAGCCCGCTTTGACTTTTATGACCGTTCGTTGATCGTTCCCATCCCAAAAGAAGTGTGTATGCAATAAAAAAGCAAAAATATTGACTGAATATGAATAATATAGATATTAAAGGTGAAGACGCAACAACAACACAATTATTCCTAACAAAATTCCAATGCAAAACATTAAAATGATAACAGTAATAAAAATCAAGCATAGTCATAAAAATGTCACTAATACTTCTAGAAAGCAAGAGATAATTAGTTTTTCTAAAACTGTGTTCAAAAATATTTCAAAATCCACCAATTGCTTAGAAGGTCACAGTCGATCCAAGTTAAAGAATTGTTTGATAAGACCGTTTGACCTTTATGTGTGTTTGGAAAAGTTTAGAGGCTCTACCTGCTTTCTGTAAATAAAATACAAAAAAAGTCCCAAATGAGAAATTTATTGAATTCTTTGTCAATTATTTATCTGTCGCTTCTATAGGGGGGGCTTTCAATAGAGCTCGTCATTCAGATAAGTTATATAAGGAGACCGACTTGGTTGGAGCATGGACAGCTTTGGAAAAGCACTCGGAAAAGACGTGTTTTAGATATAAATGCCGCTTTTCCTGCTGGTAAATCTATTCCTAACGAGCGGCTGAAAAATAGGCAATTTCATATTTTTCTCATTAAATTTTCTGTTAGCTGTTTCTTTGAAAAGTTCTGTGTCGAATTTTAAGTAGGTACCTACGATTAACTAAACTCCGGCAATGAAATCAGTGAACGAACAATTCAATGTTTTCACAAATCCCGAAGAAGTTATCCGAAATTTAGTCAATAACTGTGAATAATTTGAACATTTAGTCTCATTTGCTAAGCAAGCGGTGCTGGTACAAAAGCGACCAAGGTTTCAAAATAAATTATTGATCTCAGTTCACAGTCACACAGTTGAATATTTTGACCAATTTGTGAAGAATTCTTTTGAAATTTAGTAAATAATTTGAAAATTTATTCTGGTTTGTAAATAAAGCGCTGTAAAATAAAACGAATATTTTGAAAAATGTCCGATTTTAGTTATTCTATACATTTACCCAAAACTGGTGATATTTTGGGATAGGAAGCACATTTCGTAAGTGGATGGATGCTTATTTCCAATTAAAAATTAAACAAAATTAGTTGATTAACTTTGAAAGCTAAGATTAACTTATCTTTGGGTCACAAAATAACGATATTAAACTAAAATTGATTTGTGAACGAATTTGGATAATTATGAAAATTAAAAAAAAACAATCATCACAAACAACCTAATTCTTTTCCTCGATATACTAATAAAGGAAAGTTTGAAACGTTGGATATAGGAAACCTACTCATAATAATAGATATTTGAATTTTAGCTCAAATCACACAATAGTAAAAAAGGCATTGGAAATATGATAATTTTATCAAAAACAAAACAAGTCATAAATTAACTTTTAAATTTCTATTTCCATTATACAAAATTTCTTGTTAATGAATGTTAGGAAAATCTACAACTAAAATCTACAAAAAATTAAATGAGTAGGTAACAAATTCAATATTAGAATCTTCTAAACCCAAAATGCAATTAGAAGGGAAGTTTGAAAGACAAAACCTCATGAGAAAGTTGAAAATACAAAAAACGTAGTTTACATAATTTACCACGAGTCTAAAAAATTTAATATAGGGAAAAGTTCAAGACCATTAAATAAAATAAGTAATTAGCACGAATCATAAAACAGAAATACTTTTATAGACAACATATCCTCAACACTGAAAAACAATTTTAGCAATAAAACCATCAACTTCACTAAAATTCCTAATTAATTTTAATTAGCTTTATGTTTAAACAATGTTTTTCAAGTCACTGAAAAAACTTTGTCAATTTATAAATAAAAGAAAACTCAGATCGCATTTTTGCAGATTGGAATTTATTCAGCTTTGATTAACAATTTATTTACTTACTCTTTTTTGAATATTTTTGACAAAAACTGAGAATTGCTATCAAAACATCAATGTAACTTTTCTGGATAAATTTCTTTACTAATTGGCTTTTTCTTACAGCTTGAGCCTAAGTAAATTCATAATCTCTGGTTGTAGTTCTTGATTTTTTGACTACCTTACTGTGAAATTATAGTGAAATAGAAACACTCTTTATCAATCTGTTGTAAAAAACGAAAAATATTCAACGAAAAGGTTTTGAACAAAAGATTAACAGCGTTAAACAGAAATTACTTGCGCAACGAACGAATTGCTATATGCATAAGGAAGATACGCTCGGAAACTGTACTTACTTTCTTGCGTAAACACAACTCTGAGGATGCTCATCTGCCTGCTAGTGAAACGTCGCACCAATTTCCTAGCGACGAGGATCTAAGAGCTCATTAATTGTGCATGTCACTATTGAAGACTTAGCAGAATTTTTCTCAGCATCATTGAAGCTCAATTGTTTTATTTCTGTTCCCTATTCTGCCTTTTTAATCACATGCGCTGTTTCAGATCACTTCTTTCTATGATCCTTTATCATCTTCATTGCTAATGTCAGACAAATTTACTACGAATCTCAACTGGTCAGCTCCGTTTCTTTGAACTGTGAAGACTGAAGGATATGTCTATTGCTGCTTTTAAGGCACTTATTCTTCTTTTTGCCTGTTTATCACTTCCATTACTACTTCTTCTAAACTGTCTTTGAATTGCGATAGATGTTCGTGTGCTGCAGCTTCGTTTTTGTCGTATATCACAGGTGACTTGCATTGCAGGAGTTTTGCCAATATTTTAAAAATTCCTGTAAGAACTGAAGAATGCGAACTTTACTATCAATTGCATACCTCGCAGATAACCTTTACCTAATCAGAACCGGCCAATAAATATTAAAACGCCAACTCAGAACTCAGAACCAGACATACACGGTAAGTTTCGGAACTGAAAGCGCAACTTTATTCTTTGGGCCTTCGGCTCTTGCACTAAGGCGCTAAAGAGGCAGAATTTCAACCCCCCAGCCGGAGGCTTTTCTGAGCGAAGAGACGGCAACACTGCAATACACCCCCATATCCCATAGCGATCCAGCAACACAGCAATCGCCCGTCGAGCAGTTCGGGATCACCTTTCGTGTAAAGAGCGGTCGCATTGATCAGAATAAGCGGCTTATTCTTTTACAGGTGCTTTTTTCTTGTGTTACTGAACTCTGCCTACGTGCTGTGCTTAGTGACATTAAATCACAATCTAATTGGATACGGCAAATGGGGATGTAATAATAGTTGCTAATTGGGATTGCGATTTATTGAACGTACGTATCATAATCTTCTAATTTATGCATGATCTGGCTGGTTTTTCTTTCTTCCAGCTGATTTTGAATAATACTTTTTTGTTCAGTTTAACCGTTTGATGGAAAAGTTACAAAATATTTGATTAAATATTGACGAAATATGCTGACCCTGTAATAATTCACCAATCGGACTAAAAATGATCAATAACTTGAAGTTTCGAAAATTGTGGATGGCAACTGGATAGGATATAGATTAGTCGAGTTAGTCACCTGAGTCGCTTTCTTGTTCACCTGCTTCAATTGCATTTTCTTTGCAAATTTATGTGGTTTTTAAATTTTTATTATTTCAAAAGCACTTTTGAATTCTGTTGCTGGTATTGATCCAATGAAATCATTTGATTTTCATCATAAACAAATGGACAAAGCGAATGGTATATAATGCAAAAAGATAGATATAATAAATAAAGGCAAATTAAATTAAAATATGGCAATAAAAATTAGGCAAGATATATCAAAAGTAGATTTGAGTTGAGCAGAGTCAAACCTTCGGCTCCCGCTTACGTGAAACTTGAAACCTACGGCATCTTTCAATAGAGAGGCTGTTAACACATGATTGCAACAATATAAAAGAATTTAAATTTTTGTGTTTAAACGATGAGAACGCTATTGAAAGCATGTCTTTGTTCAATCTGGTGTTGCCAGGTAACCTGGTTGATTGATTTGATGAAGCACTTAATTTAGAATGCGATGTTAACAATAGAAATACAGACATTGCAAAATGTATAGCGATTTATTATACGCAAACTATAAAGTTTTGAAATTTGGTTTTAGCCGCCTTCTTCAACTACTATTACTTAATTTGTTGATTAACTGCTATTGTTTTGGTGATAATGTGTTAAATTGAAAGCAATTGATCATTAAAAAACTTTTGCTCAACTGAAATTCCCTGAGGGAATGAAATTCCCATGCAATTCGGCTATTTGATTTACATAAATGCGAATGAACGGTTTGAAACCCTATAAAAGCGAAAACTTTGATAATACAAACAATTTCCGAGACCATTGCTTTTTCAAAATTGTGTCTATTTCAGTTTGTACTTTTTATTCGTCTTTATATATTTGTCACTTTATATTAATAGAAGTCGTATTTTTCACTTTTGAAGTACTTTTGGTTTTTGAGGTCGGGTATTTTACAACGTTGAGACATGCAGGAATAAAATCCATAAAAAGCGAAATACTACTGGCTTCGCAAACGAGATTTTGCAGAACTTTACGGAAAATACGCAAGCCAGTAAAATACAGTTTGAACAAATTTAAATCAAATATCAAATTTCCATTTGCTTTCTACGCACTGCTTCTTCTGCTTTAAAAACTCCAAACCATTAGGTCTTTGGGCAATTAAAATCTATTCAGTTTTTTGCAGAAAAATCATATTTTGCAGGATCGATTAATTTCCAAGAAACTCGTGTGAAATGATGATGTTTCAAATTGCTCAGACATTTCTGAAATTTTTCAGCTAACGCTTTATTAGTTGTAAAGTTAATAATATTTTAAATTGTTGAATGTGAGAATTGATTATGTCCTTTAAATGGGCGTGATGAAATTCAATATTTCTCCATCTCGGTTATTTGACGAAACTTTTCAATGCTAGAGGCAGTTCTGACTGTTATGCAAATGCGAGCAGAACTGAAAATATTAAAAGCTTAAAAAAAAACGAAAAAAGCTTACGTAATTAAAAAGATTACCTACTTACCTCGAAATTATGTCCAAGATAAGTTAGTATACCGGCCTAAACATTAAACACATTAAATATGTTTTGCGTCTTTTGTTTTAGATAAACGTGGTTCTTAAATCATGTTTTCCAATGACTGACTTTCGCAAAATATTGAAGGCGATGAAATGAGAGAGAAATTGAATGGGGTATGAATGGCATGATAAATTAACTGTTTTTTCACTCTGTGTACATTGCTACTGGTTCAAAAATGGCAAACTAAACAACAATCAGAATTGCAACAATTTTCGTTAAATCGCTTGCTTGAAAATTAAATTATTCGACATCTTTTACAGCACAAGATTTATATGATGCTGGCCAATCCGTACTTGCATCTGAGGAACCTTAAACTTACATTTATTGTTTCTTGATGAATTTCTTTGTTTCTTTCAATGTTCGGGTCTTTTTATTTGGATCAATGTAATTTATTAATAATCATTTTATTAATAATCATTTTATTAATAATCATTTTATTAATAAATTGTATATATTTTTAGCACACTTCCCAAACTCATTAGGCTTAAAATACAAATTTCTTGCTTTGCAAACTTAACCTTTCTAAGTAGCTCTATTTATTGAAAGAATAAGCAAAAACCCCTTAATTAAGTTTACTGTCGTATATTTGCTGTTTACATTGACTTACGCTAATGATTGATCTGTTGTATGCTGACCATAGCATTTCTGAAAATAAAGTGCGATAATCAATCAATTATCGTAATCTGAAGTATTTAAACTCGCACTTGATTAAGTCTGAGCAAAATATACCTACCTAATTAACAAAGGTATCTCCCTAATTAGGCACATCGAATTTAATATTATAATTTGCATTTCTTTGTGAAATTTCATTATTCCAGTACCAGGATTTTATTGTTAGACACCTGTTTTGTAGCCCTGAAGCGAAAACCTTGATATACAACGAAATCCAATTAAATAGGCGAAAAAACAAAGTGTTACTTTACAGTTTGGGTTAGTTATCTGATGTTGCTTAGATCTTTTTTAATTTGTTATTAAATTTAATGTGAGATTTAAATTGAATATCTATAAATAAATAATTGGCAAAATATCTATAAGACAAATACAGAATTTCCAATCAAAGACATATGCCTATGTAATACAGAATTTGTTAAAAATTGCCAAAAAAAATTAAATTTGATTTGAATACAGTAAATATGCGTGATCGGTCAAAGTGTTTCTCCTTTTTAAACAATTTCTAATTATTTGTCGATTTACGTTGAAAAACTATCTTTGAGTTTCTTCTTTCTTTTGAGTGACTTCTTTGAGTTTGAGTATATCAAATGAGTTTTCTCAATTATGGCAGCGGATTTTCGTTTTGAAGTTATATTATAATTGAGGGATTTTTGGTTTTACATTGGCGAATTAAAAAAAATGGCTGTTGCCCAACGACCAATCGCTTCGATTTAGTATCCGAAAATCCTGGAAACTCCCAGAAATTTCCTATGGGATTTTTGTGTTTTTCTGGTCAAATTTTTAAAAACCTCGTGTTTCTCATCGGCCATCGATTCGCCTTAGTAACTGAAAAATCCTGAAAACTTACAGAAGCAGCCTATAAAAGTGAGTTTTTCCTCACTTAAAGCTACGCACTTTCTCTTTCGAGATATTTTATGAACAGTCTAGAAGATTTTTCGGTTTTCTTTGATTTTTTTTGGATAAATCCGTGTATACCAACGGCCAATCGCCTATTTTTGTAACTCATAAAATACTGGAGGAACTCCCAGAAAGGTCCTATTAAAGTGCGTTTTCCACACTTAAACCAGCGCATTTTCTCTTTATAGTGATATTGTGATCAGGATTTTTGGCTTTTTTCTGCAAAAATTTCGAAAGTTTTGTGTTTTCCACGGTCAATCGCCTCGCCTTAGTAACCGAAAAAATACTAGAAACTCTCAGAAATTTCCTGCTAAGGTGTGTTTTTCATCACTAAAAGCCGCGGAGTTTCTCCTTCAAGTTATTTACATGCGAGATTGAGAATTTGTTTTATTTTTCCTTGTCGAATTTTCGAAAAATCCGTGTTGTTCACCGACCAATCGGTTCGATTAGTATCTGAAAAGCTCCTGAAAACACTCAGAAATTTCCTATTAGTGAGGTTTTCTTCATTTAAAGATTTTCTTTTTCGAGTGATATTCTGGGCAGGCTTCAGATATTTTTAGTGTTTCCTTAACAATTTTTTTAAAATCGGCGTGCATGTAAATAATGTGTTCTGCCATTCTGTACTTCCAGTATTCTAAATATTCTAAGCCAGTATTCTCAAACTTCACCCAGAAAATCTCAATTTGCAAATATATAAAAGGCAATTTTCTTGACAAATTGCAATTAATCATCTAATTAAAGCCGCTAAAGGACATTTACCCAGCTACCTGCTTCTAAACGATGCAACAAACAACCCAAGTTAAGCTATTAGATGGGCATTTACACATTTACCTATTACAGAATCCCCGTTACAATCTCTATGCGTTCGAGAATAAAAAAAATCAAATTAGTAGCCTGCCTAAACGATTTTAAGTATATTAGATCAGTCCTGCGATTATTGCATGCAGCAAATGTCACCGCAATGGTGTTTATTTCATTAGGAGATTTATGCAGGAATTCCATACAGGCAATACCAGGTTATACAGAAGCTTTATGCTCACAATGTTGAATCGTACCGTATTATATCATCTCTCTAAGTATAACTGTAATTTATGATACGTTCATGCACTAAACCAGTAATGCTACTAGATTATAAAATCACGTAAACTTCTTCGACATAAATGCTGAGGCCACTTTTCTAATGTCTTCCAACTCGACTTTTTACATGGGCTGTAAAGATAATCAAGTGGATTTATTTATCTGCTGTGTTCATTAACCGACGGATTTTTTACCAAACAATCCGGCTTTTTCTCAACAGTGTCTTACTTTTTTAAGTCTTGAAATTGTTTCTTTCATTTACAGGCTGTTAGTAAAGGCAGGACTTTGATGTAGAGCGGAATTTTTCTATAAATATTTTTAAGTCTTTCAATTCTTGGTAATTTAATAGTATCTAATTATTTTCATGTAAAGGCTCAAGGTAAAGAGCTGACAATTTTTCATTCAAGACAGCTTTCTACGAAATAGTGAATTTTTACATAAAAACCAGGGAATTTTCCAATAAATGCCTTTGGTTTCTATACTGTCTTATGGAAAAAAAATTATTTAACTTTCATATGACATGGTTCTCTGTTTAACTTTTAATTTCATATTCGGATGCTACGTCAATTTCCCGTTGTTTCTAAGAAATTCAGAAATTTAGACTAACATTTTTAACTTTTTTTGGTTGTTGAACAATTTATCAGCTCGAAATGATAAAAATATCTATCTATCTAACCTATATATAAAAAATAGGAAGGTTTTGTTATAGATTATCACCATACATATGGCCAAAAAACGTTTTTAGTTTCATTCACGAATTTCGCTCTGATTGAGTGAATTTTAGTAAAACATCGTTTTTATATTTAAATTAAGACACTTTCTCTAATAACAGCGAGGGGAGTCGGGCGATCGATGTAACAGCACAGGAAAGTAAGTTTTTCTATCCAATCTGGACGATTAAACCAAGGCTCAAAATTCAAATCACTTCAGAGTGTAAAAACGCCAAGAGTGTAAAAACGCCATTTATCTTCCAAACAAATCCTTCGGAAAGACATTCTTCAACTCTGGAACATTTTCGTAAATTCACGTAAACTTTTTACAGGATATTTTAGGAATTCCTTCAACTTACTCATCGCTTCATAGATTTAATTTCTTGAAATTTTGAGTTTCACAGTTATCGCCTGCAGTAACAAAAACCTGGTACTGATGTTCTTAAAAAAATTGCAAAAATTGGGGGGAAACCGGCATAAAATATATATTCGTAGGACATATTGAGAACATTTTTCGTTACTTAATGCCTCTAAAGTTGATTCTCGATTGGAAAAAATGACTTGCAGCAGAAAATCCAATATCTGCTATTGCTTTTAAAAATATAAAAAAATTACAAAAGATATACGGTAAAATCCTTTTTCAGGGGCCCATATAGTGACGTTTTTTTATTCAATGGCTCGAAAATAAACTCTCTGGCGCAACTGAATATGCCTTTTTAATTTTTTGAAAAAATTTCTGCTAGCCATAACTTAAACGTAATTAGATGGACAAATAGAACAAAGCTTTCTCTATTGAACAGTCAATCTCTCAAATCTCAATTTCAAATCGACAGGTCAAGCTTTAATGTCTAAAGTTGCGAAAAATAGCCTGATATTAGCAAGACATATACAGCAAAACTTCTCTTGTTACTGGCTTTAAATCCAGATTTTGACCTGATCCAAGTTTAGACTTCTTTAGTCATCGCCCACAACAAGAAAATCAATCTCTGATGTCGCTTAAAAAATGGTTAAACATTGGGAAAAACAGGTACTAATGCAGAAGATATCGTACCGTAGAATAAGCTTGATTGCATAACTTTGGCTAAAATTGTTTTAAAAGTTATGTAATTTTTAATTCATATTTAGGCTTAAGTTTTCTTTTAGTTTTAGGTTCTTCTTTTGTACCATCCCTATGTACAGGCAACTAAGTTTGCCTCTATAGGATGCCTTTTTCTTATAAAAAAGCATGTGTATAATGCAATAAATAAATAAAAATGGAAGTATTGAGAAAAGCTTTGTTTATTTAAATGCACTAAATGTAATTCTCTATTTCATTTTGATTTGGAAAAATGGACTGCAACATAAAACCCAATGTCCGCTCCCGCTTTTAAAATATATATTTAAACTTACAAAAGGCAAGTATTCAAATTATTGTTTCAGCGCACATAGAACTAAGCTTCCTCTATTTAGTGACTTTAAAATCAACTATTTGACAAATTACATGAAATTGCAAACAAAATTTTTGCTGCCGATTTGAAAAATTTGGGAAAAATAACAAAAAGCAAGCAATCAAAATTATTTTTGCAGCGCATATAGAAGAAAATTTTACCTATTCAACTATTTTAAAATCAACTCACTGGCTCACTCAGGCAGTTTTCAATTTTTTGAAAAACGTTACACAAATGTTACTTCTAAAATTAAAGCAACGAGTTTGATCTGTGGTGTGTAATTGGTTTAAAATCCTTGTTTCCGCCAAACGGCAATTTATCTTAGAACGTACATTCGAAAATATACTAACTCACTTCACTCTTTTTCCTAACGTTCTCGTTAGTTGAGATCAATCTGTGTTTACAAAATGTTTCAAATATTATCTTTTATATCTTCTTTCGTGTTTTGAATGAGAGTAATTAAAGACCTGCTTAAAGAACTTGCTTCCCTACAAAAGTTATTTCCATTTTCATTAATACTTCAAATTTGGAAACACAAAGAACGTTTTGAGTCTCTAATTTTTCAGTCCAAGAACCCACATTAATGAGCACACTGTTACTTGTCATCAAATCAGCTTTAATTGTTTATTACCACATTTGATTCTATTACTCCTAGCGGTTACAACGAAAACAACTTGTCCCGTTACTAAATCGAGTTTTCCAACTACAATTTACCTACTGCCAGTAAAATCTGGGTCTCGATATTTGCTGAACATTTTTCAAATGCCACTAACAAAATGGTTTCAATGAGTCCTAAGCCAGTGAAGCCCATTCCAACTTTCTTGGAAATTATTTATGCCATCCGTACCATTCACGTGAATTCAATTACATGCTTCCCGCATAACTCTATAAATGCAATGTGACAGTCTTTATTACATACTGTTCATTTTCTTGAGGATTGGACTTGATCGTTGGTCATGTTTCTAATCAGGGATTCATTTATTGGCCATCATTTATCAGCAATTTGTCCTTTTCATGGTGTTTGAAAAATGTTGTCAAAGTTTTGAATTTTTGCTCAATCGTGCCTCAAATCTCGAATTACGATGGTGCCTGGTGCGTTTGAAAAGCCTAAGATTGAGAAGAAAAATCAATTGTTATTAATAGGTATTTGAAGCTTTCTGATCAATATCTCAGGTCAGAATAAAGTAAGTGATTGATATAAAATCATCCAGGATCGGAAAATATCGGAAACAAGACACGTTTGCATGAAAATGCAAGTATTTCCAGGACATTAAAAGTTTTACAAATTTACGTCTAAAAATTTCGCATTCTAGTGATAATATAAGTAGCAATACTAGCTTAAATCTGATTATCTGAGGAGCTTAGTAGCTTTTTCGAACAATTGAAGCTAATTAGGAACTGGAAAGGAAGGAGAAAACATCTGTTTTTTGTTCAATGTTTAATAAGTAAACTAATTAACGAGTAAATTAATTCTAGAAATTGCTCTGGTTTAGCAAATCTCTCTTTAGATTTGAAAACACTTTTGACATGTGTGTAATTTCTACAATTTTGCTCTTTGAATCGTTTTAATGCGTCAATGTTTGTGTAAAATATACTGAGCTATCATGCATGCAGCAATTTCTGTCCAGTCAAGAGCAGTAGAAAAAATTGAATAAATAAAACCAAGATGTACAGTTCAAAACTAATTTAAAGATGTAAAGCACAAAATATACTCTTAAGAATCTTCAATAGACTAAAGCTAAAAACTATGTAAATAATCTGAACGTAAAAATAAATATTTGAATCTCGGTATTTGTACTTACTATACATAGACATATTCATTATCTGTGCATATTTTCGTAAAAAAGAATAATTCTGTTTGAAACCGCTAAAAGCAGCCTTTTCAAATTTTTGTCGAAAGTTATTTAATCTAGTATTGAGCAGAAGAGGATAAAATAAAAACTTTTAAGTAGCTGACTGAACTATTTTTAATAATAAAAATAATTTAGATGAATTCAGCATTAACAACTATGCTATGCTGCTTCAGCATTAACAACTATAAATATCAGTATCCCAATATGTAAATTACGCAAAAAAGTAAAGAAAAAATCATAAAAATGGAGCAAAAATCTTACTTAAACAATTCAACAAAGTTAAAGGACATGATTTTATTGAAAAAACTTTTATTGAAAAAAGCATTTATTCGTTCTGATTGCCTCACATTGAGTCTCAATTCCAAACGATATTATTTTTATTATTATTACTTATATCAACTTTTAACAGCGTTTAATAAATAAACATATATGATAATATACATGTATATATTGAAGTGTATATAAAAATTTCATATTCAAAGTTCAGTTCAGTTCAGTTCGATTTGCATATGGTAGGTTAAAGTAGTATTCAGAATTGTTAGAGTTAAAGTATTAGTCGCAAAATCCGTCTAATAACTTGAGAGAAACGCAAGGAAAAAATATGCAAAGGTGAATTAAAAAAAAAAGAAAAACATAGGTATTAGTCGCAAAATCCGTCTAACAACTTGAGAGAAACGCAAAGAAAAAATATTCAAAGGTGAATTAAAAAAAAAAAGAAAAACGTACATAATTAAAAAACTGTAATCTAAATATTATGCCTTACTTGAATGGAGGCAACATTGTTAAATTTCAAATCCTGATTACTTAAGGAAATTTTGTAATCCAAAGTGAATGATTTAGACTGATACCAAAGCTAAAATAGTTCATAGGTACTTAATATTGTTCGGCATTCTAACACATGCGAACACAATATTCCAGGTTCGATTGAAGATATTTATTTTATACTAGAAAGGGCTCCAAGAAACGTTTCTAAATTAAAGCGTGAAATAAATTGCGCTTTTCTTACAATACAGTCGCGACCAACAGTCACGTCCCAGAATTATTGGCAACATTTATCGCAGTACCCAAAAGGGCTTTATTGTCATTCGATACAGAAATTATTTAATTTTTCGCCTTTTTATGAGGTCTAATCTGACCCAAACGACTCAAACCGGGGAGAAAATTTTGAAATTCGCAGTCTTTAAAGCGAAGCAATTGGTTAATAAAGCCAAAAGATGGGGGCACTGCAATACTTTGGAAATATTAGTTTTATTTAATTTAGTTTCATCGATTAGAAAATTTAATTTTCCAACTTCAATTAACAAGGTTATATCATGAGCGAATGCCCTCTGACCCAAAACGAAGAGTATAATCGTGTAAAAGCTTCAGCTCATAATTCAACTCGCTGCTTGCTCATCTGCAGAAAACTTCCAAATTAAATTTAATCTGGATGTTTGGCAAACTGTACTTTACATTTAAGGGTGGGTATTCAATAGTTTTACGAATTTCGTGTTATTTAGCATCGAAAATGTTTTTAATTTGTTTAGTCCCTATCTGCAAAATTTTAATTTAATCTTGTAACACTTGAAAAGCTATATCAATGATTAATTCCGACGTATTACTAAATACTTGTAGCTTTGCACGCTCTATTATTTCCTGAATGTATGCAGAAACATTGCTTCCGTCAAACGTGACTCCTTTTGACTCGAAGTTCAATGCCGAGCTGTGAAATATGAGAATCCATATACAAGTCCGTACCATCAGAAACCTATGCCAACCAGTGCAAATACATTTCCTCAGATTACACCCATAATGCTTTTATGGGCCACCAGCGGTTTAATGCAGTTTCATATTTCGCAGGTTCCCATAGGTGCTTTATGGTCACTTACTGTTAACAGCGATAGCGACGTGTTTCAAACAAAGAAGCGAAAGAGTTGAGAAATAACGATTTATTCGAACTGAACAAGAAACATTTGTTAAATCATGCTGTTGCAGAAGAGTAGACGGATAATATGCATTGGACTGTTTTAGATTTGATATGGTTGCAAGAGAGAAGTTGAAATGTGCTATTGGATAAAGGATCTAAATTGTTGGGAAGTCTTTGTTTGGCGTTGTTAAGATCTTAGTTAAATGATGATAATCGCAATACCATTAAAAATTAAAACACAAGGAAGGAAAACAAAACCTACTTTTTTTGTCAGATAATAGCTTTTCCAGAGCTGAGGCAAGTATGTTCAAGCAATTCCAATTGACCGACTTATAAAATGTAAGTTATTTGGGGAAATTAGGTTTATGCCTTGTTCTTTTTATAATATTATATTAAACCATGGAAATGTACCATAACATAACTGAAGGTTTGGTCTTCGTTTGAAGAAAAACTAACAATCTATACGACCCAATCCATATACATACCACCATTTCAGGCTATTTTGGTAAACTGATTAAATGTTGTTTCGTATGTTAAAATATATATTTGTTAAGTTCTAGAAGAATTATCTAGAAATCTTGCGTCGCGATTGCTTTTTGTCCGAACCTGTAACATTTGTATTCTGCAATATATTTATTTATGCAGAATATACATGCAGTTATATATATTTTCAAAAATTTATTTACTTGCGAAAATATTTGACCGTTTCCATGCCATCAGTTTTACTGCATAAAAAGTCTTGCTTATTTTTGCTACGTATTTTGGACGATTTTTGAATCTAAATATCGCCCTGCAACATCCGTTATTTTCTTGAAGAGGAAACGTCGCAAATGTGAGAACCACCAAAATCAGACATATTTTGATTCCATATTCCAAACATTTAAAATATAAACACGCACATCATTTCCTGCGGAAAAATAAATATGTATTATTTTAAGGGTTTAAATTATTCAATTTTGATAAGCAAACTTATTCAGGATTGTCGTTTCTTCGTTGAACTGATTGTGAAGATAAACAGCTTGAAGATGTTTTTACATTCAGGTACAAGATAAGGCCATTATTTCCAACATGACGGCACCTTTTGCATATCTCAGGTACAAATGAATTCAAAACGCTCATTTTTAGCTCACGGGAATTTTAGAAAGTTTTTTGCGGCAAAAGCAGTGGCGTGCCCGAAGGGCTCGGCACAACCTCGACAACGATTACGTTCTAATGACTTTGTTGTGCCGACTATTTTAGGCACGGCGTTGATTGAAGATAATAATTAATAATCGGTAACTTTAGAAGGTTGTTTCGCATACCAATCAGTGTCGTGTCCAAAGGGCTGGGCACAACTTCGACAACTATTAGATTGTAATATATTTATTTTGCCAAACCTTTCGGGGACAACACACATTTAGTTGTACCAAAGACTTCGGCACAACAAATACATTAGAATATAATGGTTGTCGAAGTTGTGCCGAGCCCTCCTGAAACTATACAGATTCAAGACGAAAGATGAATAGTCGACAACTTTAGAAGGTTTTTTCGCATCCAAACCAATGTAGTGCCCAAAAGGCTCGGCACAACTTCGAGAACCGTTCGACTCTAATGTATTTGTTGCGCCAAAGTATTTGGGCACGGCACTGATTGATGATAAAAATTGTAATAGACAAGTTTAGAAGGTTTTTAGCATCGAAATCAGTCATGTCTTACACAAAAACGACATGTTAAGATTATTTTTAGTTTTAGACGGGTTTTTGAAAATTTTTCCATTAGCTCATACATGATGCCGCTTTCTGATCTTCTGAACAACTTGAACTACAGCTCATGTTTTACTAGCACTTAATAGGGGATTAAAAAGTTCATTTGCCAAGTAAAACTTAAATTTAATCACAAAAACGAAATTTTAGATACAAGATTAGACCATCGTTTGAATCACGATGGCACTTTTTTGAATATATCTCAGAGAATAAATGAATTTTATGAGCCTTTATTTCTACACTACTTTATACAGACTTAAATAACACATTTATAAAGTAAAGCACTTGAAAAACAGCAATTTTCACACAAAAAGTGACATTTTAACATAATATATTTTCGGTTTTAAACAGTTTATGCAGAAGTGACGCGTTTTTTGGTCGCATCTTAAGAACCAGTAGCGCTTCAACTTTTGCTTTCCTAACAAGGAACAGAGGACTAAATAATACATTTAGTATACATACAGTTAGGAAAAAGAAGCAGTTTTCACACTAAAAGCAAAACTTGCAAAAATAAATCACTATTTTAGATAAACAGCTTAAATTTATACATAGTTCATCATGTGTCAGTAACAATTTTTGGTTGTATGCATTGATTTTGGTGTTGATGGCAAGCTTATTTTATTAACAAAATTTTACTGGATTTCTTGAAATTATATTAATATATAGCAGGACTAACTATCTGTGCTTCTAAAGTTGCAATTTTATTATGCTTTTTTACTTTTTATGAAAAAACACTAGCTTTTCTGTTGCATTGTTTTCCATGAAAGCTTCGTATAAATTAAAAATCTAAATAATTATTTCAGCAAAACCTAAAAGCCCATTAAAGCTCCAGAGCCCCAGGAGGATTTTGTGACTTATTTATACCTAGCCATTTCATTACATTTTAATAACGCTTCGTTCACCGAATGCGAAATTGACGAAATTGATAGAAAATCCGTGAAATCAATATCCATTTTCCGGACCGGAAAATTCACTAAATGCAGCTTACATTGCTCAGACGGTTTTCATAATAACTTTTTAAATTGCTAGGCGCAATGCGGAGTAAACACGGCAGATCTCACTTCAGGTTTCAACGTTTAAACCCCGAATAAAGCACATCATTAATCGAGAGTTGAAAAAGCACTCGCACCTTTTTGCAACTTTCAGCATCAGTCATATTGTTATTATATTGAGTTTTTTACAGCATCCTTCCAAGGCATAAAAAAGGTTTATTTTCAAAAAAATTGTAGTTTTTTGCTAATAAAAAGTAAAAATACGCCGAACTTTTCCAAGGATATAAATTTAAAACAATCTGATTAATGCCAGTAATAAAATCTACGCACAGTAACATTTTTTTAGTCCATGATATTATAAAAGCTAGCTCGTGAAAACTAATGATAAAATAATTATTCTCGTCTCATTAAAACGTATATTATCATTACAATTACGGTACCGGGCAACTTTGAGCTGGCAAAAAATGAGCAATTTACATGGAACTTAAGGATTTGTAGTCTCATATAATACCGTGCGCTATTCACACGATATAATCAGCACTTTCTCACATTTATACATAAACAGCTTTGTGAACTGTTTAGTCGCCAACTTATAAAACCCTGTCTATCTAATTTATAGACTGGCATTTAATGCCTCAAGTGTACCGCGCCAATGTAAGAAGAATCTGTTGTATCTTTCGATACCATACGCATATTCGTACTCAAGTGCTTAGAAACGATAGAGATTAATATTATTTAAGAGGCCATAAAAGTACCACTCCGGTCTTCGATGAGACATTAAGGAGGTTTCTGCTCTTTTTCAATGCCGTGATTATATTGCTCCGACGATTTTTCTCTGGGCAACTTTCCCGATATGATAATCAAACACTTTGAGAACCAGAATTTTTATAATGTTCGCCAGATAATGCTCTGTATCTGCACCTCACTTGAATGGGATTCATTAATATTTCAGGGCGCTCCTACTTCTAATTGTACAACTTACGCTGTGAATATCATTTGCATTGAAATTGTCGTATCTCATTGTAACGCGGCATACCTACGCATTTTATTTATAAATTCTCTGAAGAACATTTTAGTAGAGTATCCGATGAATATATTAAATATATGTGCATGTTTATAAATTCTATACTCGAGGGGTGGTCCCCATATGAAATACGCACACACAACACAACTTAATTCTCAATTCAACTTTCCTGTTTCATTCATGGATATCGTTTGTTGATATGGATATTTAGCTAGATAAATGCGCAATTTTTATTAGTTTGATTTGTGAGCAGCGGTTTTAGTTTTTTCCACTTTGTATAACAGCGATTGATTTAATTTTGTGTTTTCTTCTAATGTATTTAGAACAGAAAATACGTATTTGGTCAAACCTTCTCAGACCAGTCGTTTTTGATGTACCGGCCTTCAACTGGGGAAAAATACACTACTTTCTCAAAACGGGGATTTTTTTTCCACTTTCAATTCATTTATTTAATTGCAACTCTACAGGCCACAAAAGGAAGATTAAACAAGGTTTTCGTTTTATAACTAAATGTTTACTGTGAATACGTTCTGTTGTTCATTCAGTTGTAAGAAGTACTTAAACAAAGCTTCTTATTCATCTATTTGAAAAATTATTTGGTGTTTCTAACACTCACACATCGATGTTCTGAGGGCATTGACTAAAAATTTGAATAATATTTATTTTATCTAATATTGAGAAAATTGAAACTAAACTGATCAACAAAATGAACGTTACACACTTACACAGCCCAATTTGCCCTGAAGTTGGAACTGAAGAAATTCTAAAAATTAAAAAATTAAGCACTTTAGATATATTTTCTACAGGGTGGCAAATAAAAAAAGTTCTTCACGATCCTAGTTGGTGAAAAAAGTTTTTTTATCTCAACACCACAGTTTAATAAAACATCAAGTAGCTCCAAACGTCTTCTGAATTTTTCAGTCATTTGTTTACAGTTTAAAAATCGACTTTTTAGTTTTGCAGCTATAATTTTTTTGTTTTTGGTCTGATTTTTATGATCTAGAGCTGATGTTGACGCTTAAAGTTCACAGAAGATTTAAAACGAACTTTGGATATACTCGGTTACCCAAAAAATTACCCAAATCAGAATTGCCCTGGAAATTTGTGATTCTGGAAGAAACTTAGTGAACTTTACTTTTAAATATTTCGTTCATTCATTCGACGCGGTATATTTAATAACTATTTTTTCAAGTTCACTGAAGTTTTAATTTCAACATAAACCCTACGTTTTGAAAATGGGTTCAAGAGGAGAAAATTATCACTGCATGACCAAAAATTTGATTTTTTTAAGACCACTCTGTAAATACACGAGATGAGCGAAAAATTCAAAAAGTTTGTTTTAATGCTTGTGGCTTTAAAATACAAAAAATCGCTCTTTTGTCCAACCGAGAGCACGCGGAACTTTAATCAATTTTACAATATGTTTCATTTGCCTCCTGGTATGAACTTTATCTGAAGCACTGCTTTTCTGCAAATTCACGCACTAACCGAAAAAAGTTGCACCAAATACCGCTTAAAACAGAAACAAAATCACTATCACCCACAGCATTCAGAATGTATCCAGGTTCAAAGTAAGTCCAAGTCTATCAGAAGAATCACAGTTAATTAGAGGTAAAGTTCTATGCCTTTTCTAACCAACTTGTCTTTAGAAGGTTGTAAAACCAAATTTATTGAATTGTTGCAAAACTTGAGAAACTTGAACTTCTTTCCATTCTAGAAAACATTGAAAATTAGTTGGTCTTTCTTCCTTCTTTCTACATGGTAGTTCCAGAATCTTCTTCTCCGTCTCACCCATTTTCCTATGGCCTGTATCGCGCATTGCATTCTGATGTCCTCACTTCGAACTCTATCATATCGTGTTTTCCTTTGTATGCTCCTTAAGGTCTTCATTTCAACTGTTCTCATCATTTTCAAAGTTCTGCTTGTATCTGGTATTGTTTCTGCTGCGTGTGTTATTTATAAAACCAATAACCGGACTTAAAACTTTCTAAAGTGAATAATCTCTCCAAAGAACTATTATATAATTTGCCTCTATAATACTATAAATGCCTAAAAAACAAAAGAAATAATTAAAAAGTGCATCCAAAAAACGTTGCGACTTATCCGCTTCTGCGTATCATACAGCATTTTTCTCCCAACGACTTTTAGGAGCTGCTTTAATTTTCTGATCGAACTTAGGCCTTTCTTAACACTTTTAACCGATTTTTAAAGAGTTATATTGTCTCAATAGACATTCCATATACTTTACCAAGTTTAGAGAGTGTTGAATATCGACGGGTTTAAAACATTAGTCCCTAATAAAGGCGCGAATTGGTAAAAGCAAAAATAAATTAAAAAATTATCTGGACAGATTGCATTTATTTGCAGAAACTTTGCAAGTAAAAAAAAATTAAAATAAACTGTATGATATAAAATACGTTATTTTAATGCCCATGTCTCAATATTGAAAAACCCCTGCAAAATTTTGGACTTTGGAGCCATACTACGGGCACGCTTGTGTTTTGACGATTAACCAAATCTAACGTTTCAGATACATGATTCTTCAACTTGCAAAATTGTTGGGTGAACATCGTAAAATACATAAAATTACTACACGCCACCGTATAATGACTTGTCCCATGTGATTCTTTGAGATATTTATTACCAATTGATCAATCGCCTTATAAAATTGGCTATATACATGAAAAAAAAAAAGGCGATTTAAACGAAACGATATGACCTGCCAATTTGAATAACAAAGGATCCGCACCAGATGTTCTTTATAAGGATTAAAAATGTTAATACAAGAAAATTTATTATAAAAACCCGACTTGACAGCACTTGAGCTTATATGGTAAGAGCGTTGTGTAGGCGCAATGATATGGAAAAAGCTTATTACGATTTCGCAGCATAGGTTTACAATTTCGCTTTTGATTGTTTGACCATCGCGGATCGGTTTTTACGACATTAAATTAATTCATACATTACGCAAACTAAGTGCTTGTAAATTGTACTTTATTGCATTACGTTATCGAATTCCTGAAACCCCGCCTTTAGTGTTATTTGAAAATGTTCTCTCATATGGTGGCGAATTATTACAGAATCGAAAAATTGAGATCAAATCTTTAGCAAATAATCCGAAATTTGTTCCTTCTTTATTTGCTCCGATTGCTAGTATGTCAGTATCATCCGCAACTGGGCAGGTTGGGTGGAGTTGCAATTATTATCGCAGATATATTTTGAAAATTCCAAAATATTACTTTACGAGTTTGTAGACTCTTGTCTCCTACAGGTCTTTTCGTTTAGACTTTAGACTTCAGGCGTTAGTAGCAGTTTTTCAAAGTATCTTTCAAGCTTTCAGTGTGTGTTTTCATGTGAGGGGCCAAGTGTTTATTAATTTTCTGCTCTGTTCATTTTCATCTACTTTTTATTGATAAAAATTGATTAAAATTAAATTATGATTGACGTTTGGGCACTAAGTTTGCCATTGTCGTTTGGTGTAATTTTCCGTCTAAAACTATATCAGTATAGATTTGGTCATCTGCAAAAACGTGTTTTTTTATGCGCGGTTGCTTTTCAATAATTTTAGATTTTATACTCGTATATAAAAATGCGTTTTAATGTTTTGGTTTTCTGCCACTTGCAATGATTTTCCAGCATTTCCATTGTTCGGTGGAACTGCAAAGACCAGATTGTTTTTTCAAAATTTTATAAATGTATATCTTATTTGGCTTGTTCACTGCTTTTCCAATCTTTTGTTCTCTGCGATCCGTTTATCTTCTTTCATTGACAAGTTACTGCGCTTGATTCTTCTTTTAATCATTAGCAGTTTATACGTTTTAATTTAAACGTTCACCTTCCAGTTGTTGGCTTTTTTATGGTAAATGTATTTTTTATACAACAGCCAACTTAAAACTGCTGAATCTGTCCGCTTTTAAAAATTTCCTTTATGTTGCTCAATTGTATTCTCTGAGTGTCATGTTTATCGCATTGAAGTCGACATTAATTCGTGTTCTTCCAGACTACATACATTATTTTAGTTAAATAAAGTTCCAGATGTCATAAACAAACATCAAAGAAGAACTACTAGACTACTTCATTAAGGCAATTAAAATATTTACCTTAAAATCATAACTACGATTCTAAAAATACGCATGTTAAACTCGAATACTCGAAGAGCTTCTCAACTAGGGCTCTTGTTTAGAAATTCACAATTTCAGCTGATATTGGTTATTTTCTTTAGTGGAAAAACAGGCAAGTGTTCCAGGTACATTTCAATGTCGATAACCTTTCCGTTTATTTCAACGGAAACTATAAAGTAAATCAAATGTTTAGACCTGGTTACGACATTGAGGATCGCTGATGTAACTGACGATTGATTATTAAATAATATTTTACTTACATTGTATGTGTTTGTTTTCTATGTGAATTTATACTAATATAATGAAAGATGGAAAATACATTTACAAATATTGTAAAACTCTATTGTGCCGTGCAGTTTATTTTTAGTAAAATAAAATTTTATGTTTGGTGAAAGAACTAAAGTAGATTATTAAAATCCCTTCTTATGTTGATTTTGCAGATAACAGTTCTAATGCCTATAAAGCTTTCAAGCTTTGCAAGACACTTTCGTGTATCTTAAGATGTTAATGTAGTTGTCTTGTACAAAGGCAAGTCAAGCAGTTTAAATTATACAGAACTATCTTTTATAAAAATTATATTGTAATTTATTAATCAGTGTTCATGAAGCTGATTAAATACTTTTTTTAAAATAGATCTTTTTTCCGCAACTTTGAGTTAGTTTTGAAGTTATGACGTATTGTTTGAATGTTTCTTTCAAAGCTAATTGCGTATTTACAAGAAATTCAACTGACCAACTTTTCTCTTCCTTTAATAGTAATTTGTAAATCTTCTACTTCCAGTCATATGTGTTTTAGTTATTGCCCATTGTAGCCAGAACCATAATTCTTCATAATTAATCTTCACTATTTATCATTAAATCAGACAGAAATTAATGAAAATCCCATTCAAAAGTTCGGGCACTTAATGGTTCTCAAGAAAATGTAGAGAATAGTGTACAAGATAAGAAGTTTTTTTTGTTTGCGAAAAGGAAAGAGTCACTGATTATTGCTGATTAGTATTACATGGAATTTGTATTTGAAAATTAATGACAAATTTATTTTGCATTTTATTCTGCGATAGATATAAGTCGTTTGCCTCATGACATTAGCTTAATACAGATCTTGTATTTAATTCTTTATTACTTGTTGTGGTATTGAAGTGATTTTGCTGAAAATGCGATTTATGACTACTTTCCTCGCAATCTGAATTGTGTATAAGTAGTCTGAAAATTATGTTGTTTCAGTTTAAAATAAAACCAAAATCTTTCAGTAAAAGTTCTTTAAGATTCATTTTATTGTCCGGATTTTGCAAAGAAATGATGTTTTACTACTTTATGAGCATTATTTTGTATTCTACTTTGCTACTACTGCTCGTTTAAATAATTTTTTTTCGATAAGAAAATAAGATATCTAGTAAGGATTATTGGGAACTATACTAACGATTTAAACCTTGTATCTACTAAACCAAAGGAAAGTTTGTTAACCAAGTTTATACCTCAAATTATTTCTAGTTGGTGTTCAGAAATAAATAAACTTTTATTGTGATGACAACTACTTGTGTCTATTCCGATAAGTTTTACGTTACTAACGCCTACACCCTGAAATTCAATATGAACCTTATCACGATCCCTCGCGATTCGAAAATATAATTTTTACTTCGTGGCTTGATTACTTTTACGATGCCCCAAAGCATGGGGGAAAAGTTGGATGCCATGGGGACTCTTATTTTGTCAATACGTTCGAATTATTAAGGTTCGAGTAGAATTTGATATTGTTGCCGTATCGGAAGAGCGCTATTTAGTACGTTATTAAATCTATTGTTCACGTAAAAAGGTCGGATTTCTTCGGAATAATGGACCTCATTTGTGGTGGTGAATTATTGCTGAAAAGAAATTGCGAAACTCGCTTTTCTATACACAATTTTACCTGAAAGGAGATAAATGGGATTCATTTGATTGTCGTTTACTGAGAGGCTTCATTCCAGTTCGAGTCAACACGAATTGAAGGGACGAATTTGATATGATTTTTACAGGGTTGTGATAAACAGCAGCTACAGTTTAAGAAAATAAAGTTCTTGATTTGTATGTTGCCAAAAATCAATATTATAATGCATTCTAGTTTTGTATTTAGGTTTTCAAATAATAGAGCAGGAGGGGAAACAACTATTCCACGACGGCTTGAAATTTGGAAAACGCGCCAATTTTAACATTCTTCTTTTCTGTTCTATTATTTTTTACCAGTTCAACAGCATTTCATGTTTTGTTCATTTGCTCAAATATTTGTTGAGTTTGTCTAGCAACAGCTTGATAGTATGTTACAATATGATTTTTTCTGATGGTAAATTTATTCATAGAGAGAGTACTAATAATTAGATTTTTAAGTAAAAATTTTGAAAAGAATTATGAAAAATGATATGATTTTTTTCGCATTTTCAAATTTGTCTCGAAATATAAGCATGCTTTAGGTGCCATGTCTTACCCATAAATTCTTTAGCTATTGAGTAAATTTGAATTCAATATATCAGAAACTAAGATTGGTCATTTATTTTGATCTTGATTTGTGGCCTGTGAAACCATTGATTTACTAACAACCAGAAATCAAGAAATGTTCAGATTGTTGACGATTTATTTCGAAAAAAAGCCTCCGAAATCAAATCGATTGATTTCCTGTTTTTTAATAAGTCTCCATTGCTTTTCAATGAACAATTTGTTGTGTTTTTATTCAATTTTTTCACCTCATGAGACCTCCCTGTATGTTGAGGCCTGATTTCATCCTGAAGTTTCTGTTTCAATATAATTTATTTGAATATGATATTTTGACAATGCTTTTGTAATTTTTTTCAAATTTCTTTAGTTTAGCTGTGGCCAGTTTTCTACTCATTTCCATTATAACATTTTATTTTTGGCAAATTGTATTTAAGGGTTATTTTGTTTATAAAAAGAAAGCATATTGTTAAAGAATTAAAGCTCGCAAAAAAATGCGACCAATTTGCACGTCATAGAAAAGATTTCAATTTCCAGCAATTTTCTATTTCGTAATCGGGTTAGTATTAATATCGGGCAAACTATAATTGAATCAATAATTCGAAAAAAATTATAGCTATTTCTCAATTCGACGAAAACGGATAACAACAATAACCTTTAAACGATGTGTAAAAACACTGTTAACATCTTAAACTTGTATGTTTGTAGTTTGAATTTTAAATCATTTAAACAAGATGTAATTTTTTAATATGTTTAAACTTTATTTTGATTCGTTAACATTAGCAGTAGTAATACGTATTTTTTATAATCGATAGTCGACTGGCCATGGAAAAAATCTCAAATTGTCTCTTGCTTCAATATTATTTTACGTTTTACTCTTATTTATTATTGCAATTGCTATCTCTTGAGCCTCATGTAACCCGAAATAATGCCTTCCGGTAAAATATATTTTATTTTCTCCCTTTCTGATATAGAAAAAACCATCGCACAGCATCGTGTTATGAAATTAATTTAAGTTACTTCTAAAAGTTAATCGAATTTATCGCATCGCACAGCATCGTGTTATGAAATTAATTTAAGTTACTTCTAAAAGTTAATCGAATTTATTCGATTCTTCCGTAATCGAATAAATCGAATTAAATATAAATATAATCTAATAATAAATAAAATATAAGTCTCATCTTCTAAATTACTACTAAGAGAAAGATAAAAAAAATGAACAGTTTTTGCTAAAATCTAAATTGAATTGGTTTTTAATAAGAGTATTTAATTGCTGTACTAAAATTCCATTATATTGCGTGTAAATAAGCATATATTTATAAGTGAATGGAAGCTTGGTCGAAGTGAATGAAAAACTTTAAACAGATTGAGAAATATACTTTAAAATAGGCAGTAGTCGAACACATATATTTATTGAGCATTAAATTACCGCCTTAATGATCAATTTGGTGTAGGTTCCGTCAGCCAAAGTCCTCCACATTGTCCTGCTCTACACCCAATTTTATTTATTCGAAACATTCAACATTCTTGCAACAAAGAGAATGGATATTAATCCACTATTATTATCTCATTTTTCTTGTATTCTTGCGTTAAAAATAACCGTGTATTAACATAAACGAATTACTGAACATTAACGAATTACTGGGAAATTATCGGGCGACACATTTTTGGTAATAAAGTAATTACATGCACACTCCAATTTCCGCACAATTTCCTGTAATTCCAGCACTTTAACTGAAACATTGCATGTTAGTCTAATTTATCTATTTGCTGCTCTACTCGTTTTGCAAAAATTGTCCGCAGCAAAGCTCAAATTTTCTAAATTGACGGCACTTTTTGGGAGAAAGTAAGCTGTAAGACAATGTTTTATCGCACTTAATGGTATTAATGGCATAATTACCCATTGTAATTACCTGTGCTCTGAAATGTTATCGAACCCAATTCGCTGGCTGAAACTAGTTGGGCCCCACAATCAAATCAGGGAATTTGTATTAAGCATGTATTAATTTTTTCAATAGAAAAGTTACATAAGCCACTTTTAATCAGTCTCGCAAATTACACATTAGTGATTCGATTTATTATGAAATATAATATGTATACATATTATTAGCAGATAAAGGACACAATTTCTAGTTGTTTCCATTGCATGACCATCGAACCCGGGATTATTGCACGGTGAAATTTAATTAGCGCGACCACAGCAAGCAGGAAGCCTAATGAGAATTTGTATCACATGCGAAAATGTGGTGGGTAATTGGATGACCACGCTGAATTTCCATCCATGATTCTATTTTGGGCCACAATTCTTCCAAATTAGAATCTGCTGCGATTTTATTGAATATTTCCTGACTGCTTCATTCTTAAACAACTAAGTGCAAATAGTAGAAAAGTGATAACCGAAACGTTGCAGCTGTTATTGCTATTATTGTTTTTTTTTGCAAAGCAAGGGAAGGTTAATATTTTATATAAGTTTAGTTTATAGAATGATCAATTGACTTTGAATGATCAAGCGTAAAAAGAGAATGGAATTCCAAGCGGTGTGAGCGGGAAATCGAGATTTCTGCAAATTGTGCAGGGTTTTTAATATTGGCATCATTTCTTTTGGGAGGGCATTAGAGCAAATTTCACAGTTTTGTCTATAAGATTGATGAAAATCGATTATTATTTTCGTCCTTAGAGCCCAAGGCACGATTTCCCAACCGAAAAATGTTATTAACTTTAACGGATTCGAATATAAGAATGGGGCCATCGGGCTTAGCCCAAGAATATCTATGTTTAGTTGCTTTATCCCCTGGGAAATGTTGTCCAGCTTTTCCTTCTGGAATAACAATAAACCAGACATGTGGAGATGTGGAGGAAAAAGGAGAATTGGAAGAAGGTTCGAGAAAACTACGTTAGTTAGACGGGTTTCCCTGGCCGCATATTAAGAGATTTTAAACATTTCGGCTTTGAGGAAAATACAATCTAATTGGGTGCTCACTGGGCTTTAAACTTTCAAATTCAACGAAACGAACTGAAAATACCTTGGAAAAGAGGAAGCTAACGTTGGAAGGCGCTTGATGGAACTGGCCACTTCCGCCAACCAGCAAGAACCGGAACCTCATGGTGTGCCCAATGAGTTTTCAGCTCTTAAAATCGAACCTAAAATAATCAAGAAAAAAATTAAAGGCGATTGATGGAACCAGATACAAGAAAGTTTGAAATTCCTAAATCTAAGATCTAAAAACTCTATTTAAATCTACTTGATTGGTTTAATTAATAACTCAATTTTAAATGCACAGATCAATAATTCAATTAGAATGAAATTGGTGCCAACATTTCAACACACCGTTCATTAACTAGACGTATGTGTACGAAAAATTTGTCGATTAATCGGCAATGTATGGGCAAGCAAGAGTCGAAAGTAGACGTAGATCCAATGTTCAATATTCTATTAAAGACGTAATATTTGGCCCACTCTACGAACTTGTTAGCAGGTTGATTATATCATTACTGGCACACCTCAAACATATACATTATTGATATAATTGGATGCGATAATTTTCTTTGCTTTGTGAGCACTTTATTAATTAAAAAATGAACACCGGCATTTTTTAATGTCGCAGTAGCGCAAGATAAAATCTAAATTTTTATCAAATATGGGGCTAATTGACTTAGGTTGGGGAGAATTGGGCAACTATTCATCAACTATAACTTTAAATTTTGAAATGAGGTGCGATTTTGATCTATTTTGAAATAAATTCACAAAACTTTTCCACGCGTTTTTTGGGGTGTTGCAACTTTCTTTAAAAAAGCTGTGTTCACGTAATATGTAACTGCATTTGCTCGCCGCGCCTTTTGAAACTGCGTCTCAAAAATTCCATTAACATCATTAATTATTCCAAATCATACACTTTATCACGACTTAAATTTTTTGCAGCCAATTTACTAGCTATAACTAAAAACATTTTTATTTCGCGATAAATACAACTGACACCCAGTATTGCGAATAATGTATCAAACGTGTTTTATCGAAGTGACATTGTCCTTAATTGTAAATAATCTGGCTTTTCCGCATTTGCGTTACATAACTCAATTCAATTAATTTATTTTTTAATACATACGCAAGTATGCACATATGTATCTATCTATCGCAGCGGTCAGCTGTTATTTAATATTTTAATTGTTTTAATTGTCATTCGATAATAAATACAGTTCATTTGATAAAATTTGAATCAGCTTGCGGTAGGAAACATATTTCAAATTAGCTAGTATGACTTAAAGGGACAAAAGTGGAACGGTTGACGATTTTTTACATAATTTTAGAAGTGTTTGAGCGATTGAACGAGGCTATATTTATATACAATTTTATTCGAGTTAAATTTTTTAAAACTGTCTAAAATCTTACAAGGTTTATTTAAGCGGGTTTTCACTGGAATAAACATCGAATCAAAATTAAAGTTTTAAGGCTTGACCAGTGAAAACATGCTTAACTAAATAAATACCCAACTAACAAAAACTGTGTTTACCAAGCAGTGATTTTTTCAGTTTTCTCAAAGTAAAGTAAATTTAGAAACTTGATGTGAATCTTATAGTAAATTTTGAAATCACGATATGCAATGAAATATGAAATAGATTTTCGTTGTTGGAAAAAGTTCGAAAAACTCACCTATTCGCACCGTTACTACTATAGAAAAATGCGTTTAATTTACATCGTCGTTTTTTACATCGGCAACTTTCTACAATAATTTAACTTTCACCCTTAAGTTTTACTTTGTTTAAATTAGCTGCAGTTATTGCAGTTCTCATGCATAACTTGCGACGTACTATATAACCGCATAGAACTTCGTTAATTCTAAGAAGTTTAAAAAACTCTACTTTTTAAATTGTAAATAGACAACGACTATTTATTTTACCACCTATACTAAACTCCTACACAGATACAGTCAATAATAAAGCTTTTAATATCTACATACATTTTGATTATTAACTTTATGTTTAGTTATTTATGAATCAATTTAACATTACTTTGATTGATTTTAGCACCTGTTTTCCGATTTAGAAAATATTAATTTTGTTACTTTAATCAGGCATAAAAATTCTCTAAAATAAGCTCTTTGGAAGTGGCATTAAGAAACCGAAATAGTTGGGAAATTGCTTTCAGTTAGTTTCGAGCCTTATGGCAGAAAATCTCAAGTTCAGCAACAAAAAAAGCAACGCAAATCTATTATTAAAACGAACATTTCACATGTCTTTTACGGTTTACGGACAGTAACTTTAATAATAATTCTATTTGCTTAGTTACTTTAGTTTGCTCTGGCAGAATGGAAAAAGTGTTCGTTTTAAAAGCGATTGTTAATTCAAAATTCAAAAAAATATACGTTTCCGTACATAAATTTACATGCAACTCTGTGCTATCTACGTTTGAAATTTAAGCATAAACTGTTAACTTAAGTTTGTTTGGGTTATTTCATATTTGCGTAGTTTTTTATGTTTACTTTCATTCGTTAGTTTTGAATTTAGTTTAGTTGGATTTGATTGGCTTGATATTTATTGATTGGGTTTGTTTATAAATGTATCTTCGTTTGGGATCCTTCCTTTGAGGTCCAATTTAGATATTTTGTTGTGGTAAAAATCTTCATAGATATCTCACATTTTGTAGGATTTATCTGGATGGTTTATACATATGTACTTTTTTTTTGGCAATAGAGAAGCGAATTTATGTCATTTTGCATTAGAGAACAAAATACTTTTTGCTTTTTCAATATCCGTAATAGTTTCTGCTAAACCACTTTTTATTACTAGATATTCTTGATCAAACTTTTTTCCTGTTTTATTAATATTGATAAATTCACTGCCATAACGGTAAAACTGAAAAATTCCTGCCCATTCATTTCAAATGAGTGCGGGATGGATGAGGGCCAATAAACTCCGCTAAAACCACATTTATGAATCAACTTTGCAGCATTTTCCAGAGCACATTACAGCTTGGAAAAGTCAGTTTTGAGTTAGGCAAGTGAGTGGTTTACCGAATGCCGCAGTTGGAAATCGATGCATTATTATCTGTCTCGATTCCGGTTATGTAATCCCGAATAATCAGCTTTCGATCTGCGAATGCAGACAACTGAAAAATTGGACTGGAAATTTTTCTTCGTTAAATCAGTTTAAATCTTCCGAGGTTCGTATGCTATGAAAATGAGCATAAAGTTTGATTGGAATAGAGAAAGGTAGCAGACAAGTAACAAATTCATAGTTATTAAAATTTTTTGAATGTTATACATCTAAAAGTGTATTACTTATGCATTGCTATGTCAATGAAGTGGTTTTTTAATAAATGAATCTTGCGTTTAGTAAAGATTTTGGGTTATAATATTTCTATTGACAGAACAAATGCAAAAATAAGGGGAAAATTAAGATTTGGTTTGGATATTAATGCTTTATTAGCATGTCAAGTGATGCTGAAGTAGTAATTGCTCTAGTAACCTCCCAGCTTCATCTAACTGGCTTTATAAGCATATAAATTATTAGTTATCTCGTTGACAGTCGTCGAGATGAAGCGACCAACGAACATAATTTACAAATTAATTACTTGTTGGTTACTTCTATAATTATTTTGCTATTTCAAATTAGGACGATGTACACGATGATTCAACATTGGTATGATCCATATGGAGGTTTTATGAAAAACTGTTAAGAGATCACAGGAAAAAATATAATGCGATTTTAATAAAAAAATTTGCCAGTTTCTTTTATGATGCATACAATGACAAAGATTTCAGGTGAGATTGTGAAATTTGCAAATTTTTTGACAAGACAGTCGTACTATGTTGAAGATTTTTGATCCCTTTTTGCTAGGCACATGCAATTTTGTACATTTGCCTATTTTCCTAGCATTGACCGCAAGAGTTCAGTTTCACATGGATTTTAAGACTCATATAATGATACTTTTCTCTCTGATTTATCTACACTAATTTAAAACTGAATTTGTAAATTGCGTTTTAACAGGTATACCGATTAATTAGAAGGAATTATTTAGAAATATTCCTTTATTCCAATATTCCTTGTTTCGGCCAAACTAAAAAAATCAACACTTGAGTGCTTGTTTCGCATGAACCTGTTTTTGATAAATGGAATAACATATTTCTAATATAAGCAAAGTGTGAAATGAATAAAGTTATTTAGAACGTCTTTGTTTTTTAAACTAACTTTTAGGACTTCAAGTTATCACAGTCTAACATTTTTAGTTATTCCTAACCATTCCCATAGACGTTCCCTCACATCTGAAAACTTTCAGAATTTAACGTTTTAAATTCATATTTCTCTCGTGCTTTTCGAGCACGTCCAAATAATCCCCTGCGCGGAATGAGCAGGCAGAGCATACGAAAATATTTTTATGGTAAGTTTTGATTTATGATTAGCGTTTTATGTTTAAATTAGACTACGTTCAACATCAAGTAATCTCGCATTTCAACCATTAATTGAATGGGATTATTAGACATTTTAGAGTCAGTTCCCACAAGAATCAACCTGCACAAAGCTGCTTACGTAATGAAAAGCAATAATATTTGAAAATTACGCAACACGTTTTGTCGATTATAAATTTAACAACAAGAATAATTTTATAAATTAAGCCTAAAGAAAAATCAAACGATTAAATACTTTATAATCCTGGCAAACAAAATTATCAATAGCGAGTGTTTTTTAGAACCATCTGGAATATATTAAGATTAAGTGGAAATGCAACATACTTGACGCGAAACAAAGAATCTTTTGTAAGGAAATTTAGTCATTTTACAATTACTAAAATCAATGCTTCGTTCCTTTCAAAGCAAAATTATATTCAAATTAAACACTTTTAAAATTGCGACCACACCTAAAGCTTTTTATATGAGCTAAGAAGAAGAACATTTAGGGTAGTTCTTCTCAGAACTATTGCACAAAAATTTGCTAATTAAGTGTATTCAATAATAAAAGTTAATTAACTGTTTAAAAGAACACGTGACAATCCGTGAAATCTATTGTATTACTCCCAGAAGATATCACTTTTGTGCCGTTTGGTTTGAGTAAACATGCTCGAACCAGTATTTTGAATGTAAAAGCTTTTGTCAAAGATCTGATGTGTTTAACTGATTAGAGCTCTTTTGCTAATAGAGTGATGTATACAACGTGATAACTGATAAGTTTGACTTTATGTGGACCCCGACTTGATGAAATAGCCATTCAGCCAATACTGAGCTTGATTCGGTTTGGGAAACTTTCGGAATTTGATTTAAAAACCTGTGATAAATTAAGTGTGTAAACTTACAAGTTCCAGTGTCTAAATAGTTACATTTAAGAGCAGACAGGTGACACGTTTTTATTTAAGAATGTATTCGTTCTTGCACAACTACTGAAACTTGGTGGCAGTTAGCTGGAGAGACGGAAAAAACAATTTAAAGTAAACCCACAAAGGTACAACGCACCGTATTTTAGATGAAGCAATGATTTAACATTATTGATATCCATACCTTATCACCAAACTTTCTTTCAAAAAAAAAGTTTTTCAACTCCGTTCGCATTATATATCGCAGCTGATACTCTAGCTCGTTTAAAATTGGAAATATAAATGTGTAATTTATTCGATGTTTGTTTAATTACAAGAAAAGAGCCGTAAAAACTGATTGTGGTAAATAATCTACCCGCCATTTGAGAGTCACAAACTGCCCAAAGTTGCTATGATGATAAATACGAGTTTCAAGAGCGCCAACCGAAGTCAGTTGCCTTCAAACCAGAAACTTCTGTGTGCGTCGATCATGTAAAATACTGAGTAATTTCAATTATAAAAAAAAAATTGCTTAGAAATTCAAACGTATATTTGTTCACAAACATAACAATCTTACTTCAAAACTTAAAATTTATAACAATCTCAAATATGCATAAATGTTACCTTCCTTGTGGAGAGAGCATGCGAAACGCGCTGATTCCGCAGGGTGTTGTTTATTCATTTAAACAGCGACTAAGACCGTGTTGAGTCTTCTAAAAACAAGCACTTGAACTAGGAATGGAAAATCATTGAAAAACTCGAAATTTGCAATTTTCTCTGAACAGATTTAAATTCACACTGTTGTAAAACCTAATCTTAGAGACAAATAACTGTTGTTCATTTATTATGCCCAAGTATTTTTGCGTCTAAAATACTTTAAAATCTAGAAGTCTAAAGTAATTAAGAAATCACAAGGTCATAACCCATCATCATAACAATTCATTTTCATATTCATTAATATTAATCTACAGGGTGCTTCACAACCTTATGGACACAGCGCAGGGGTGTGTAGAGGACTTCAAAACAAGTCGAGTTTTTATTTATTTTTTTTCTTAGGCTCATGGTTAATGAGATACAGGGTGATAAAGTTTGAAATTTTTTTTGTTATTTTCTTTTTAACCCCTACAACTTATGAGATATTTTGGTCAAATTCGTAACGTAGGCTAATGGTTAGAGTCTTTACCCGTAGGTAAGGCTACTTACTGGTTGTGAAAATCTACAGAGTGTTCTTTTTTACCCCCTTTTACCGCCCCTGAACTTTTTTCTGGTGCGCCACTGACTTCGCCCGAACCAATTTGTAAATTGTTGTTGAATTCAAGAATTTTACGATCTCTTGCAGTTTTTTCGTATTTGTCTTCGTTTTCGAGTTATTTGCACAAATCTCAGTCCATGTAGTGTTCCTGGGACGTTTTCCTTGAATTTTCTTATATTTTTTTGCGTCATTTTGTTCACATTTCCTTGTGAAAGAAATTAATTTCACAATAAATTGATTGAATAATCGTTACATTTTTGTGTATTTTTATTTGGATTAGCTTACAACCGATAAACCTCAATTACTGTAAATTAAATTAAAGTAAAAAAATTGAATTTTAAAGTTAACTCGTCAGCCATCCCTATTTTAACATCAATTTGCACTTGAAGCTTTCACAAAAAATATGAACACAAGCACGCAAAAAAAATATAAAAAAATTCTTGACATATTTGTGCAAATAACACGAAAAAACTGCAAAAGATCAGGAAATTCTTAAATTGAATAACAAATGCAAAAATGTGTTCAGTCGAAGTCAGTGGCGCGCCACACAAAAGTTCGGGGGGTAAAAGGGAGTATGCCTCTAGAAAAAACACCCTGTAGATTTTCACAACCGGGCGCCTTACGTGCGGGTAAAGGGTCTAAGCATTAGCCTACGTTAAAAATTTGACTAAAAATTTTTTTTTTTTTAACTTTGATACCTTGTGTCTTGTTAACCATGGGCCTGCGAAAAAAAATTTAATGGAAACTCGAGTTGCTTTGAGGTCATCTACGCGCCCCTGCTCTGTGTCCATAAAATTGTGAATCACCCTGTATAAACTCTGTACATATGTTCCTTAAAGAGGCATTCCTTTATTCTAAATAAAAAGATATTCACACAGTAAATACTAGACATAAAGCTAATTTTAGATTACTTTTCAATAGGTTGGAGTGTGGAAAGAAGTCGCCAGTAAATTTAGGTATACATATTTTTCATGTTCCACATCATTTAAGGGAAAGTATAAAATTTTATAAAATTTAAAAAATCACTTCTACGGTTTTTATTGGATTTTTGGTTTTTGTACTCGTACGAAATTCTTTAACAATGGGTGTCCTGATGTAATTAAAATGTAAATGCATATGTATTTTAGTTAACTAAGTTAGTGTCCTGTAAAACTGTACTGCGGCAATATTTAGTTGAAAACAAGACGACCTGACATAACTTTTATTGGGAGAAAAAGTCATGCTCCTCTGCTATTGATGCTCAAAGTTTGATAGATTTTAATGAAATTCGAACCGAATTTGTTTTAGTTTGGCGGTTTTATCAAAATGTAAGGAAATACAAATATTTTATTTGCGCAAAATCTTTGAATGATACAAGATTTTACAAACTGCACAAAATTGTCATGAAAAAAATTGCATCAACTCAAAAAACAACAGTTAATTCGAACCACCAAATAAAAAGTTCTGGTAGTTTTCCGCCAAAACACTCAAGAGCTCGGTTGCTTCATCAAAATATGAGTTTTACATAAGAACAAATTTACAGCGAGTTTCATTAAAATACATCGTATATTTCTCCCGACTTATCTAAAAACAATTTTTCTTTAAATAACTTTAGCCATTAATAGTTTACGAACATTTTTCCATTATAAGAATTAGGCCAAATCGTGTTCTTTTGACCCAAAGAATATCGCAGTACACGTTTATCATGCGCTTACAGGCCACTCTGTATATTCATTATATTCATTTATGTAATATTTTTACTTCTGCTAATTAAATCGAGTTTTTCTTCTGATCCTAAAGTTAAACAAACATTTAATTTTGTTCAACAGAAATAAAAGATATTATTTTTATTCAGTTTCCTTCCGATTTCTTTGCCGCTTCCTACGATTTTTTTGATCAGAAATGTTTCCTATTACATCAGGCTGAGGAAAGACTAAATGTTGATGACGTTATAGTGTCGTAAGTAAATGAACTTATCGATTATGCCTTTTAAGTTCGAATCTTGCTTTTGTTGATTGTGAGAGTGAATGTAAATTATACAACATGAATTGCAGGTGCGATGAAACAAATGGTTGCTAAGTTTCTAATACTCTTTTTTGCGTGTACCTCAGTTTTTGCGAAATTTGCTTTTCTGTATTTTGTTTTTCACCCTTCTCCAAGTGAGCCCAATACTCTCTTAAAACGAATTGTGGTAATCTTACATCATCACCCTGTATTAGTCTAGGCGTACTTCCAAGTAACATTCCAGTATTTGAATTTGTTATTGCAAACATTAATCCTAACGGTTTCGCGATCATAAAACCTGAATTGTCCTCAAATTTATTTATGCAACTTGTACCAAGTCTTCAGTTATAAATTTCGGTAATTACTAACAGCGCTAAATACGTTAAGACGCAACTCCTTCAGACTTTTATAGTAAAAATTCTGCAAATGCTTGCCCTCTACTTAAAGAGTTCAATTCTGTTACTGATTAAGACTTTGCTACTGATTAAGACATACAATTTCTTCGTTTAGTTCGATATTTAGCTTTTCTTAATTGGCCCTTTTTCTAGCACTGATTAGATATTTGGCTTTGCAAGCTGGTAATATCTCGGCAGGTGCCTGGAAGTATGAATATCCCTGGGTAGCAGCTTGAACATTTTCTGAACTTTCCAACAGCCGTGGCTGTCCAGGCTGTTCATAACCGGCGCTTTAATCCATTTAGATCTTGATATGTTAACGCTGATGATCAATAAACTGGGCTTAAGAGGAGCGCAATATAATCGTATTCATGGTCTAAGTACCATCATATTCATCGTAAGTTGTGCTTTGTTCATGTATTATCAAGTTGAAAGGTAGATTTTACAGCGAGCTTTAAACGATTATTTACCTTACGGGATTTAAGAAAAAAGCGATTGTGTGTATGGGAGAGAACTGTAGAAATCGCGCTGATCTGGCTAGTTGTTAGTAGGTGCTCGGTATTCGTGCTGGCCGTCGAAGAATGGTATCTGGAGGAACTCGCGGCCACGTAACAGCGCAAAGTTATTTATCTCGGGTGAACTGCGGTACAGTTTTGGCGCGTGAAGGTTCAGTGAATTTAAAAATTATTTTTGATTAGCTTTGTGCATGCCTGCAGAATAAGTGAACACACTATTATTACCATTAATGTGACCTTGTTGGATTGTTGGATTATTTACTGCCGCTTGAACTTGGTGGATTATCGACATTTATTCACAAAAGGGAGAATTTAAAATTTAAAGGTAAGTGGCATCGCACAGAAACTTAGCCGCCCATTCAAATCCTCAAACTTTTCAAATAATCTTAAATCGCTCACGGATCAGCCACATGCTCAAAGCACAAAAGTAAGCAGAAATAGACGTTCAGACTATGATTTAATTTCAAGGCTTGAGGTGTTGAACTAAACTTCTAAAAAGTCGAAGTTGGAAATTTACATAATTCGGCGTCGAAAGAAATGGAGGCGCTTATTATTCACGGAGAGGCTTTTAGGCCCAAATTAGGCATCCTAAGGTGAATAGTTGAATATCTGATTGCTAGACACACTCATTGAACTGTGGATTCTTTTCAGCCATAGCAAATCAGTTGAAAACTCGTTTAGCATTTTAAATGGATTTAAGAAGAAAAAAAACGTCTTGGAATAAAGTGATTGAACGAAATTCGAATGCTTCAATGGGGTTTTATTTTCCAAAGGTACCACTTGATGTTTTAAATCATTCTTTGAAAATGGAAACTTTTCAAGTTTTAAAACATATAGTTCTATGAAAGTCGACAGTTTTCCGGAAATTTTTGGCCGTTGTGAGAAGGGTTTTTCTCAAAAAAATATTCTCCACGGAGGCTTAAAAATCATCAGTTTCAAGCAGTGGTTGTCAAAGTCTCTTCTGAAGCAGGCTTTTCTTCATTTGGATCCTTTCTTATAATATTAAAAAACATTAATAAAAATTAACCAAACATCACAATGAATTGCATATATCTGCCTTAAGTATTGGTCAAAGTTTTGGAAGAAATGTATCAGTGTGCAATTTCGTTCTTAAGATCGCAGAATAACTTTAACAGAAGCTGCTGTTTCATTTATAAGTTCTGTGTTTTGTGTGAATACATTTATTTTAAGAAAAAGCTAATTGTATGCAATTTGTTAATGTTTCCTTTCGGTTGTTGATCGAAACTTTCAATTACAAATGTGTAAAAAATGCCCTAATTTATTTTGCAAGCCACAGTATTACTTTAACGATCTAAATCAATATTTTTCCAATTTGTGCTTATGAGATTCAGTTTTTATTTATATTTACAGATTTTTTTAATTCCAAATTTCACAGAAAAGTTGCATTTAATGGTCAATGAGATTTAGCTTGCAATTCATACCGGAGATTTGCAAATATTACTGTTATTAATTCAGCTGAGAAACTCCTATTTCTGCGTTACAATTTCATTTACAAGGCACTTTTTGCGGCTGTTTGACTTAACATCACGTAAAACGAAGTTAAATCCCGACCGATTTTTAAAATTTTCATGAATATTTCTATTCATTATGACAAATGCATTTGTGAAAATTTATTGGCAACTTCGTACCCACAAACTTTTAACGGAAAGTTGTGAAATAGCATGAAAATAATTGTTGCTTTGCATGGAAGGACGTGAAACCATGTATTTAGAAAAGTTTTCCTGTTTTTGCACAATTTCGTTAACTATAAATTACATGAATGTCCACCTTATCTACTTGCATTTCCCACAAATCCTCAATATTTACAAAACACCTTTTTTACTTCTAAATTTATTTGCAACTTGGTCCTTGAAATCCACAATAGTGCACAAGTAGAACTTCTGGTTTGTTTGTAAGAAATTTGCAAAAATGTAAATTGAGTTATTGCGTATTTGTACTTAAACCTTTCAGAACGTTCTCATTTTCATTTGAAAAAATTTCATATAAAGTATTATTCAAAAACTAAGCTTAGAGATGAACTTAGCAAATCTTCGGTTGTTTAAATTACAAACAACATAACAAGCATTTACCTTTAGTAAGATTTTTTATCCATTGCAGTTTTTAATTACAGGTCTACATAACAGACATTTGCCTTTAGTTAGATTGAAAGGCCAATCCGTTTCCGGTAGTTCTCTTTAAAGATTTTCCCATGACTACGCACAAAATTCCTATTCAATCATCCATTGCTAAAACTAGATTAGCATCTAATTGCAAAATTGCAACTATTCGATCATTATGTGAAAAGTAAATATCATGCGGGTAACTGTAATATCCAAATGGTTTGATGAGTAATTGATTTAATTTATATTTTACATCGGAACGAATCACTGCTAGGCATTTGGAATTTTTATCTGCAATTGCACTAGTTTTTTTTCATTTTTAGGTCAGTTTGCTCTATATGTAGTCGAAAACAAGGGCGCTCTGCTTTGTTATGCTAACTGCCTAATCCGATTTTGTAATTAAGCGGATTTAAAAACATTCGCTAAATTGCTTTGTGCATGCATGCGGAATAGAATAAGTGGATAGCATCCGGATAATTAGAACGGCCTTGTTGGATATTTCCTTTTTATTTCGTTGAATGAAATGCGGGTGGCTGTTTTAAATATCATTTTGCATCATTAATATTTGTTTTCACGCAAAACGAGTGATGTTGAGTTTGAAGTTTATCCTGTTTTATAAAGTTTATGATTGGCAAAGTTTAAAGTTTTTCGTGAGTTTGTCGGTCAGCATCTAAACTTATTTCAGTTATCAGGTACTTATATCTTGAGGTAATAAATATTACTATACGTTTCTGCTAAAATTTTCTGCTAATTCACCTTTTAGTGCTAAAAATGGCGCAAGATTAGATTTTCTGTTGGATAATTAACAAATAAGACACTGAAAAACGTAAGGTGTTGCACTCAACTCATTAAACTATTTTTTAATAAGTAAAATTAAGTAGGTCCCGAGAAAGCCAAGTTTCCTGGTACTCGAAACATCCATTTATAAACTGTTACTTTAATTATCAGTGTTGGTGTTAAGATTCTTTCTCCAAACGTATACGAAACAATTCATCTTTTGTTTGGCAGTAAATCCTGAAACCCCACTAACCGTAAACCTAAATCTCCTTTTTTCAAGAAATTATGCAAATGCGAAACATGCAAATAATACTCGTTTAGCGAATAGCTTCCGTATTCACAGAGCGCGTGTGACTAAAAATTCGTAAAAATAACCAGATCTGCGGGATGTTGAAGCATTAAAATTCCTTTATTTCTAATTTCTGCAGGTTTTTAGATATTTATCTTTATTTGTTCAGTTTTTTATTGTGTGTATATTGATCAGTCTGTTTTATTTACATCTACATGGAAATAGGTTTTAAAAAGTAATTATTTTTTTGCCTCTTACTGTTCTTAATTGAATGAAGAAAGGATGCGTCTCGTTAATTTACGAAATTACAGCAAACCGTTGCATATTTTATTTCGATTTCTATGTTTTAATTTTTTGCTCGATAATGATCATGGGGTCTTCAAAATAAGTTCACATGAATTTTGGAAAACAATAATAACCTAAATGATAAATTTGAGCTTTAATATCGAAATAATGTATATACATAAATAATACAAATTAGCAACAACATAAGCCGTTTGCAGATTATACTTGGCAACATCTTGTATTATTCTGGTAGAAATTTCCATATATTTAATGATATTATCTCATGGGATTTAAATGTAAATCCGTAGAGACATAAACATCCTTGAACAACATCAAATATATCATTCCGCTAATTCGACAAGCCAACCACTAATTATATAATCAAATAAAATCAGTTCCGAAATAACACTTTTCTCACCGCTACCAGTACCGCTACTTCCAGATGATGCGTTTACAAATATTTGACTGGAACTTATTAATTCATGATGGTTACTGTTATAAAATGGAAAGGTCAGTTCTACCATCGGGTATCGAATCGTATACGATTTGAATATTTTAGTAAATATTTTGTATACAAAAAAATAATTGCCAATTTGCTTAAATACCTTCCTACGCTATTAAATAGCTAGTTGTTGAAGGATTTATTCTTCAGAATGCGATCTTTTTGATAGGAACCAAATGTTTAGGAGATTGTTTTGTTAGCAATAATTGCATTAATATTTATTTCTTATATAAAATATCACTTATGTTTCTACTTCCGAAAAATCCGCAATTTTTGTTCAGGCAATTAGTCAGAACGTAATCGAAATAAAAAAACTTGTATCTCTAATGCCTCTTAATTTGGTTAAATCTGCTTTTCGATTGTTCTAGTAGATTTCTGATGATTTTACTGTCTCTTTTTTAATACATTTATTATAACGTCATTATTGGTTTGGTTTTTGTTGATTGTTTGAAATTTGGTACTCTCATCTTAAGTTCTTGCCATAAGACGTACTTTTGGTCCTATAGTTTAATGTATATATCCAGCATTATATTTTTTTCTCGATTCTCCATTCTGTAACATTTCTGTTGGTCTTTAATTAGGTATAACTTGATTATTTGCTGTTTTATCCTTTTATATTGTTTAATTTAGTTGGTCCAGTTGTATCGATTTGTTTTTCTACAAGCTTACCTTCTGGTTCCTTCCTTTCTTAGAGTTCCTGAAAATGTTGTTTCTAATTTTTTAACAATTTGTCTTTTCTTGCTATTAAATTTGCCTTTTTCTCTTAGATGTGCATCGTTTTTTGCTGCACAAATATTTATGTGCTGCTTGAAACTATTCACTTTTGAGATACGTATACAGTTCAGATGCATTGTCCTAACGTTTTGCTGAACCTCTGAAGATGAAAGACATTCATGTTTACGAAACGTTAGAAATAATTTACATTATAGACCGGCTTATAAAATGGAACATTTATTAATTTTTGCAACAATCCTCCACTGTGAAATGTTCATAATTTTTATAATTAATACTGTAAATTATTTAAATCAAACTTACAACTTTCTCGTTTAAAATTGCCGATATACTATTCAATAAGGACCGTAGCATATGGGTCACCATATGGAGAATGATACAGTAAACCGTAACTGGTTTCGGATTTATTTATTTGAAATAACGCTAACAAAAGCGGTACGAAAAGCACATGTCGACGATCTGAACTGAAGCTGAGTTTTGCATTTAAATACCAATTTAAAATGTTTCCGGTAAATACAAGTTTGCAAACGCCTCTTTATCGAGTTACAGAAAGTTGAAATGATTATTTTGTTTTCGTCTTGTATTTTATACTAGTTTTGGTTGGCCGTGATTGAAAACGATTATTTGAAAATCTTAACGATTCGCTTTTTCAAGTATAATGAAATAATAAAAAATATAACAAACATTCAGTTGCTTGTTCAGACATGTTCGCGGAAAAATATGGCAATTTTCTGGTTTTTATCCTCCTCGGGCTTAAGTGAAAAATTTGGCCCCCTTACAGACAATCTATTTACTAGCAACTTTTTTTAGTTGTGTTTCCTATTCCTTCCTAAAAATGCTGGTTTCGGCCACTTTTATTTAAACGTATATAGGTAATAACATTTTGCAACCTCTCGTTCAAAACGCTAAATTTCGCAAGCAATTTTCCGCGTTTATCGAGAAAGCTACGTACATTATTGTAAGAAAACAAAAAGGAAAACAAGAACTAAATAAAAATATCGAACCTAACTAAAAGTAACCTTAGTAATCCAAAATGTGTAGAAATATGGAAAAGTAGTCAAATTCAATGAGTGAAAAGTGATGAATGAATGCATTTTCCCAAGGAACACCAGTAAAAAAGTTGTTAGTAAAAGGTAAGGTAAGGTTGTTAGTAAAAGGTATCAAATATGTTGAACGTATTTTCAACTTCGAAAACGAACGGAATCAAAAAATTGGAAAACCATCACAGACGAAACAGTAAACACTATTAAAAAATACCTAAATAATGAAATTAATAGTGTAGTGTTTATTTAAACATCAAATAAAGCAGAAACACTAAGATAAATTGCTTGGTTTTCTAGAAAAATAAACTTCTCTTTTCTTTTGACTGACACTATACAAATGCCCATGAATATATTAAACTGAACTCGCCAGCTCAGCCTATAGGCAAATTCAAGCGTGTAAGTGGTAGATATAAACTATATTAATTTCGCCGTCAAAATGTGAACTTTTCAATAAAATGTCGCAACCTTGAGTTTGAAACAAATTTGACCACTTTAAAATGTATATCCGTGAAAATATAAATTATGCCCAACTAGTCCAGTTTTTCGGCTCGCTGGTTGTAAAAGAACACTTATTAGTAATCCACTTTAGCCTTGATCAACTTAAAATACCTGTTCTCGTATATTTAATCTGGCATATTGGCAATTATGTCGAAATCCTATGTGTGGAAACAAATTGGTGATTTATTATTGCGCTTTAAATATATAAATTGGTGCTAAAAATCATGTTAATAGTTTGGGTGATTAAGATAATCACGACCGAAAACCACAACGAACATAAAGTGCCGATATAAACACTAACATATAATTACAGTGGTCATTATATAACTTGATATTTTAGTGGCCTGTGGCACAGTTTTTTTCAATGTTAAATTATATGTTTGTTTATGCTTGTTTGTCTTATTAACTATGCACCTGATAACGAATGTATTAGTTTAATTTGACCAGCCGCAAGATACACATTTTTTAAACATTGTGGCTATGCTGTAACATTCTTTTTCAATCTAAACTAAAAAATAAACGCAATATGAAAATGATTCTAAACTGTTAAGAAAATCCGAATGTCCCCAAAAAAGGTTTTAAGGTTCCCATCAGTGTCGCTATTTATTATATGGTATATAAGAAAAATCGAGTGGATTGATGTCCGGAGCATACGGCGGTCATTAAGTGCATCAAGGATTCGTGATAGGTTTGAATGACTTTCTGATGCTAAAGATACAATCAAAAAACAAAATTATCCAGCTAATATTAATTAAATGGCATTTTAATAACGACCCTCCCCAATCATCGGTTCCATGAATGCGATGATCGAAACAAGGCATTAGCTTAATCATGGGGATTTACTTTAGAATGTCTGAATCTCCGAAATCGCATCAGCGAATGATTGATGATAGTTGCAAAGTGAAGGACATTCAGATTATGCACCTGCAGTTTTGTTTTCATGATAATCGATAGCTTTTGCTGTGCATAATTAAATCTCTTTTGTTAAGAGAAAAAAGCATTTTGACTTGCAACGCGATAAATCATGATATTTCTGACACTGATTTTTGGGTCGCCGTTGTTTTTTGCTTACTTCTTATCTTAATAGTTTGTACGTAAATTAAAATTGCCTACTTGAGTTGCGTCACGTCTGTACTAAACCATTTAACTCGAAACAAATCTGGGAAGGATTGGATCTTTTAGCATAATCTACTGTAGGGAAACGGATCGTTTTCCTGGGCTTTAGCACCATTCAACTCTCAAGGGTAGAATGCAGGGTTTATGGTAATATTTCACGGGCTTTTGGGTTTTCACTTTAGCTACGAAGGAAGTAATTAATTAAGAGAACATTTGAAATGTTGGTATTAATTATTTAAAGGCACTAAAGGAAATAATGGTGATATGATGAATTTCTTCCTCGTTTATTCATTAATATAGAGGTTGCTGAGGGAGAAAAATTAATACATCAAAACATATGCTGATAAATGCATGAAAAATGGCGTTAGAGTTACAATCTGCATTTTTCATGTGAAAAGGGTAGTTTTAAGTCAAATGGAGCGGTTCAATACCCGACAAAGAATTCTGATTGGGAAAAATTATTATCAAAGGGAATGGAAGTTTTGCAGCTACATTTTGCAAAACGCGTACAATTATGGGCCATCAGAAGGCTCCAGCTGAAGCCACTGTGAGAAAATTAATGACGAAATTTCAGCAAACTGGGCCTGTTAATGAAGTGAAAACAGAATCACGACGAAAATATCGCAGCACTAGTGCAAATGTTGAGGAAAGCCCAATCATATCAATTCGGCATATAGCTCGGGAAATTGGTATTTCCACAACCACTATGGATCGAATTTTAACAAAAGATTTGAAGCTTCATGCGTACACAGTTGAATTGGCTTAAGAGCTAAAGCCGGAAGAACATGGGCAACGAAGAGCCTTTGTTGATTGGATTTTGACACAACAATTGAACGGTGATTTTTTGACGACAATCATCTTTAGTGACGAGGCCCATTTTCATCTTGATAGCTTCGTTAATCGACAAAATTGTCGCGTTTGGGGTTCCGAAAATTCACGAGCGATCGTTCAGACACAGATGCATCAAAAAAGAGTCACTCTTTGGTGTGCATTGTGGGCTGGAGGCATCATCGAACCATTTTTCTTTGAAAATGCAGTTGGTCAAGCATTAACAGTGCGTGGTGTTCGTTATCGTGAAATGTTAACTAACTTTTTTGTGTCCAAATTGCAAAATGTGGATTTAAACATGTAATACAGCCAGAGAAACTATTGAATTACTGCACGAGTCATTTCCTGGTCGTGTTATTTCCCGTTTTGGAGATCGGCATTGGCCGCCCAGACCACGCGATTTAATGCCTTTCGACTTTTTTCTTTGGGGCTTTTTAAAGTTACAAGTTTATGTGAACAAACCAACAACGATTGAAGCCTTAAAAGATGAAACTCAAGGCTGTATCTTTAAAATACCGCAAAATTTATGCACAATGGTCTCTGAAAATTTCATGAAAACAGCACGTCTGTGCCAGCAAAGCCAAGGCGGTCATTTATCCGATTTATTCCATTCATATCCTCATGATGTGTACTTCATTTTTCAATAAATATTTCAAACTGATGCCTTAAATATATATGTTTTATTTAAAATTTAGTATTGTAGTTCTTATTGGAACACCCTTTACAACTCTCAGGAACGTTTTCAGTACATGAGGCATCAAACTTATCGTGCGGTAATTATCGCATTGGGACGCGTTAGGTTTTTTGGGTAAATTGACAAAAGTTGGCCTTAGCCATTCCGAGGGTAATTTTCCAGTTGTCTAAATATCATTGGGCGGCTTAACCCTATATCGTCTTCGTGGATTAATAGTTTTAAGGTTTCAGCGAGTACCTCACGGGACCCCACAACTTTTCCATCCTTCTGTATTAGGATGGCGTGTTTTACTTCTCCTTTAGTGATGTTAGGACTGGACTCGTTAATCTCACTTACTTGGAGGGGTTGTTCTCGTCATTCGTCACTAAACAGTTTTGTAACATACTCTTTCCAACACTTTAATTCTTCGTCGGGTCCCACGAGTTCATCTAATGAAACAAAAAAAAGTAAATAAACTACGGGGAGTTGTTTTCCAAGGTTTGTCACTTTACTGCTAGGAACATTGCATATTTGGAAAAATATCGACCTAAAAATTAAAAAATCCACATTGTTTTAACTCAAAATATTGGACAACTGGCGCTATTAAATTCAATAAAATGATATAATTAGAATTAAAATCATTAAATGTTATACTTCATAGAAAGTTGATACAAAATACAGAGTGATTGAAAATTGACGTTATTTCAGTATAATTTCAGAAATTATTAACAGTTGAAGACCGATATTATAAAACCGTTTCTAGATTTCTCTCTCAACTGTGCTTCCATTTTACGCTTAAGAAATGTGATTTTTCAAATTATTTGAATAATGATATCAACATAAAATATTGTAAAGGAAAACCAAGATCCACTTTCAGCAGTCGCAGCTTTGTCAAAAACATTTTTTATTGATATTACGCTTTCAGACACTTTTTATACGGTGCATAAAGAATCCTCTAGAAAAATTACAATAATTTTTTAATCATCTTGTAAATACAAAAAATGACCCTAAATAATTCAAATGCTATAAATTGTAGTTTATATATTGGTTCATGTGCATACCATAGTTGTAATATGCTTGTTCCATTGCATTCTTCTGCCGCACCCATATTTAAACATTCACCTACCCAGTACTTCACGAGTCAAAAACTATGATTACTGCCAAATAACACATTTATCTAAACTGGTTCAACATTTCTCAGATATCGTGCTTGCACCAGAAAAATTTCCTGTTTTGTTACTTGAACATTGCATAAAACAATTCCAAGTTGCACAATGCCTGTAGTTATTAACGAACTTGCATTAGAGCTGTGTATAAATGTATAAATAATATGCGTCTAGAATATAGGAAATAAAGGTGAGAGGAATGAATAAATCGCGGTTGTTCAACATTTAGCTGTGACTTAGTTTCGGTGTTATTTGCTTCATTAATATTGCTTTGGAACACTTTCCATTGCAGCCAGTGGGATGGATATTGCCGGAATTGCAACTCTGATTAATATGGACATAACAAGCTGACATAATTTTGAAACAAAGGAAGAGTACTTTTATATTGTCATTTTTCCTGTATAATTTTTCATTTGAAAGTAGGATGTCGTAAAAAACCATGCACTCTTTCACAGCATATTTTGTCTGTTTGTAGAATCTTTATAAATAAATTTATAAGCCTAAAATAATTGCGATTTTTACAGCAAAATTTTAACAATCCATTAGAACCCGAAGTTTTCTCTACTAGTAACTCGTGAATATACAAGGTGTTGAAGGAAATACAAAGCGTCACATTTTTGCAATTCCACATCTACTTCCAGAGGGTCCTAAATCAGCTTCGATATACAGAATCACACGAATCAATGGCAGAAAGTTTTAAAAATAATCAATACGGTTTTCAATTCGTAAAATCAACATTTTCTGAGCCAGATTTGGTTGCGAGGCAACTTTGCTTTTTTCTTCTACATCAAGATATTTGAGTCATTTGTAAACAACAAATGACCAAAGGTGATTTTTGAAAGAGAGTAGAAGAAAGGAAATTGAATTGCCAAAACAAATTGTGAATATTTATATTGTTAACGTTTTAAAACTTGAAAAATTAAAAGCATTTGTTAAAATTTGCAAATTTAGAAATGTAATTTGGTTGGTTTAATTGTTAGGTTGGCTAGAGAAAGGCCGTCGTTTCTCTACAGTTTCCAGCTGTAGTAAATTTTCATTTAAAAAATGAGATTTTTTCAAGAAACATATGTATTCTTTAGAGACAAATGTTTTTATTTGTGGGCAAATTGCATATGTAATCCAGAATGTGGAATACCAATTTATGAAAACCTATTTTTAATTATGAAAATACTCAATATCGGTTTCTTCTGTTGCTTTATGATGAATCGTCCTAATTACAATATACAGATTAATCTTCTTTGAATCACCTACAGAGCTTTAGCACGAACTAAATAGATGTCCGATTGAAAAGTGAAAAAAATAGCAATCGAATGGTAGAGATCTGGATGGAGATGGTAAAGATCTGGAAGATGAGAAAAAACGAAGAAATTTAAATAAAAATATATAATTTGAGTTGAGAAAGACATATATATTCACTAGATGGAAGTTTTGAATGCACCTATCGGGTTTCATTTGAATACATTTTGAATGGTTGGAAAATAGCATGAGAAAAGAATTGGAAAAGTTTAGCAATATAAATATTTCAAGTAGATTCACTGAGAGTCGATAAATTAAATTGAACCACATCGTAAAGTTTATTCGCTAGACAATCAGATACTTTATTAGTGAAATTGTTTAGCTCATTTGGTGGTTTGGGGTCTCTAACGTCTGAGAAGCAGTAATTTTTAAAATTTGGGCGATAGAGAAAGAAGACTGATGGCTGGGTAAGAATCGGCATATTCATTGTGATGCCAAACAGGCTGTACGACTTATTGAGTCAAATAGTGCTGGTGTGTGTAACAAATATTTTTGTGGAAGATGCTTGCAGCTTTATTTTGTTTGTCCTCATAGCAGTACGTTGCGTAAAGTGCTTGATATAGACATAGAGAGAAAAAAATTGTTGTTGCAGTCCAGAGAAAGTAATTTTAGTCCGCCTAGTTCCTCACTCAAAGGCTCAAAAGCTCTTTGCTCAGCCAGTTAAGTTCGGTATTAACTTCTGAACGGCGGTATCTTTGCCACATACAGACAGTTTTTCGTGTTTTTCTCACTTTTGCTTATTTTCAATTGATACCTGCTTTGTGTAAGAGAATAGTTAAGTTTTCCGATGCCTCATTGATATGGTGGGGTGTTATTAGGGAGGCATTTCCTCATTAAAGGAAAATTTTGTTTGAACTCTTAACTCCCGTCTTTCAAGTCACAAGCTGACTTCTGATTGTTCTTCCACTTGGTAAGCGCGGTTAAAGCTACACTTACTTAGTATCTAACAACCCATTTGAAAAGTGTTGGTCAGTTAAATAATTAATACCATGCCCTTCATTTAAGTGAGTCTTTATTCTATGAATTCGTAATATTTAATCGGATTTTCTCAAATGATGAAATATGTCTCAAGGAGATTTCCAACTATTCTCAGACGGATATAATCGGTTCAATGCCAGAAATCGAAACGACCTGAAGAGATTCATCAAGTAAAGTGTTTGAAATGACGAAGGACTGGCACATTTAATACCTACGCCACAAACGTAACATAATAAGCGACCTATAAATACTCCTACCATATATAACCCCTCGCCATCAAAGCTTTCAGCGAAATAAAGCTCGAAGAACTGAACACCTAATTGTCCGGTTTGTCCTTTGACATTTGCTTTAAACGCTTTTAACTAAACAAGGCTTGATGTATTAGAAGGCACCGAAAATGACTTGCTCTGCTTATAGAAATGATTAATTAACACCTATTATACTAATATACTGCCTACATTAACATGAATTTGTATTTATTTTATTAAATTGGATTGCTATTTAATGACTTTAATTTTGATACATGAGCAAGAGTAACTGCTGGCCATCAGACAAATTGGTTTAATCTTTCGCTTTTCATTTTCAAGTCGAATGTGTTCGGAAACTTGATTTTAAATACTATAGTATAAGCCAAAAGGCTGGATGATACACTCATTGAATTCACATTATACGCGCTTTAAATACAAGTAAACTTTTATTAAATTCCGAAATGACCAAAGCGCTTTTTTGAAGAATTACATGTTTTTCCTTTTTCTTGTTGAGAAAGTGTGGAGTTTTAATTCTGTCCTGTTTACATTACTTTTAGCATTTACCGCAAATAATCATTATTATTAAATTTTCTTTACGTCCTTTGAAACTTTGTGCGAGAATTATCACACATAAATAAACAATAATTGTAAACAGTGATAGTTATCATTCAACGCTTATATTTTTACGACTGGTAATTTTAAGTGTTTTTAGCCATAAAAAATACTGATAATAAAATACACTTTTACATCTTTCCGCTATTCAAATTCTGTCGTTTTAGGAATCCTATTTCGAATATTATTGACAGAAAATAAGCTCTAATACGCTGACCATTACTAATTACTTACCAATGCTATTATGTCTTTTAATGCTTACTAACGACGATAAACAAGCTCAAGAGCATAAAGAAAGCAAACATGCAAAGTAATTGCCATTTTTACAAGTTCTAGAATTTTTCTTTATTTCAGTTCGAAAATAATATTAAGGCAGCGTTTTCTTAATAAACTAGGAAATAATTTAATTAATTGATTAAATTGATTGATTCATTAAACAAGTGCTAAAAGGATGCATATAGACTAATTTGGAAAATGTTACTGTAAGACAGTAAACACAATTACTTAGAACAGACATAGAAAAAGCGTCATTTTATAGCATTGAAAATCGTAAGTAAGGCAGAACTCTTGCGCATAAAAAGTACAATTCTCTTAAACTACTTGCGGTTGTCTGATTAGTCAATATATTCTAATGCAATTGTTCAAAAAACTAGTTCACCGGAAAACAAAGTATTTATGGTTTAGCGATGATTCTTCCGCTCTCGAGCAGCAGTTCATGATGTAAAACGATTATTTACCAAATCGGAACTAATCTGAGTTTTTTGCCATTGACTTTTGCAGTCACAATAAATCAATTCATTCACTTTGTCATTTATTGAATAACCACAACAGTTCGTAACGAATGAATACTTCAGTTTATTGAAGATATAATTCTATTGCATCAATAGTTTTGCTATGATGAACTGGCAAGAAAATTTAAAATATTTACTTGAGAATGAAATAAAGGTATTAGTATAAATAGGTAACCATTAAAAGTAGCAAAGCACGGCAATTTTCTTTTCAGTTTTTTGCTGAAATTACAGTTTTTGATTAAAAAAATGAAAACGTTGGATTCTCCGAGAAAATTACTAATTTTGCATAATTACTGCAATATTTAATATTTGAACATTTCCAGAAAAAAAACCAGTGTGCGTTAATCGTTTTTTTGCAAGTAAAAGTTATTTTTCAATTCTACTTTCAGTGAGGATCAAAAAAGCTCTTTAAGTTTTCCTTGCCAAAATGTACAGTTTTGATACAAAAAATATTGAATTATCAGAGAAAATTACCACAATAATTAATATTTAAATATTTCAAGAAAAAACCAGTTTGAGCAATGTATTTTTTCGCAAATTTCAGTAGGAAACGAAACAAGTTTTTTGGATTTTTGCTGAAATAAACAGTTTTTGGTTAAAAAAATAAAACCGTGGTTTTATCCGAGAACATTACCGCAATATTTGATACTTTAAATTATTTTTGAATTCTACATTCTGTTGGAAACAGAAAAAGTCCTTTGAGTTTTTTTTCTCAAGTTTTTGATTAAAAATATAAAAACCGATGATTTGTCCGAGCAAATTACCGTTTTTCTGTTAAAATGGACATTGACTGATTTAGAAAATAAAAACGATTGAACTGTCTGTTCTATCGTGTTTGTTTCATACCCTGATTTAATTTTTCTTCTTGCTTATGACCTGCTAGTTATTTTTCCACATTGAGAACCATCTTAGATGCGCAAGATATGGAGCACCAGAAGTTATGTGCGGAAGAAATACAACTGTGACCGCCATCCGGTTATCTTAGAAATCATTTAAAACCGCCTCGCAAATGTACTTCCTAATCTTCGTTAATCTTGATCTATATTTTTCTAGATTTTCAACATTAAGCCAGTGGGCGAAACAACTTAAGCTCTTTACGTAACCGACAATTTACATTTTCACAGTGGGCGTTGTTTTATCGTTCGCACTGATCTAGTTTATTCAATGGGGTATTAAATTTGATTTAATTTAAATTCGTTTAAATCACGTTAAAAAAATTGCAATTTGTGATCTGTGATTATTTCGAGAACTTTAAGCAGATGTGAGACTAATCGTCTGGCCATAAATATAACGAGCTTAAATAATAAAAAATAATAGCTAGTTGCAAGATTAATTGAAAATCAACTAGCATAAATTGAGTTTTCATTTCATTTTTCTGCGTGCAAAACAGTGGGTTGGAAAATAAGTGTTTTATTGATGTAGGCGATGGTCATACTTTTGTAAAGAAATATTGAAGATCATTTAGGTAGTCATTCGAATATATAAGTTCTGAGGCATTGTGTTGGAAATCCTAAGGCTGACTTGGTAAAACTTTGGGTTCGATACCATTTAAATTTCGTTTTTTTTAAATCAAGTTCAAAATAAAGTTTTGAATGCTTTTTCCAATGCTTTTCTTCATACGATGTTGAAAAGTAGACCTAAGTTAAATATCCATCGTATAAGATCTGGTAAAAGAGGAGGCCAAATCAAAATTTGGTTGTCAATACAAGTGATCATCAAGCAGTCTCGTGATGAGCAGTTCACAAGCGATTATTTCGTCGCTCAAAGATTATTTTGCCTCTTTTTGAAATTTAGAGAGTTAAAATCATTTCACGATACAAAGGAAGAAATGCTGGCATTGTTAATGAACGTATAATAATGAAGTGTGTTTCAACATATTTGTTGGAAAAATACACGAGATGACTTAATAAGTTTTAACTCGTATATGAAGATGTGTGGAAATGTGTAAACATCCACTATACTAGATTTTCGTTTTTTGTTTTTTTATTACAAGTTTGGGCCAGATTCCTCGGCGGCTCAACAATAGCATGCTTTCTAAAATATGCTGCGAATTTTACAGGTTTTTTTCAGACCCTGCCAGCAAATATTGGAGAATATTGTGTGGAAATTTCTGCACGTCCTCGAACTAATTCCTGAGCTTTCGCTGTGAATGTAAAGTACATTCTCGTACTAATACTTGCCATTTTAATTAGTAATAACACTTAATTAACTCAATTTATATGGACCTAAAATTCCCAAAACGAGTTCAAATTGTAATCTTCTAGTAATTAATTCCGCGATATCTTACTTACTACTAAAATGAACTGTTATTGTGCTTTGAACGTTTTTTTCGGAAACGAATCAAAGATGAATTGCCCATAGCAAATCGCATTAATTGTTTCCTTTAACTAGCTTTTGTCAAAAATTGACCTTCGCGATCTTCATGGAAAACAGCTCCATTGCTCCCGGAAATTCCTAATGCGATTTTTCAATAGTTGTAATAGCTGGTTATTTATCATCATCACATTTTCTTCAGTTCTTCATTCATTCAATTTGTTTCCTCTGAAATGGCAACAGAAAGACAATTGTTAGAACAATGGCTTGGTGGGTGTCTGAAAGACAACTCTTTCAGTACTCCTCATTTTCTCGTATTGATTAGATCAGATCGTCTGTAAAACTGCTCAGCTAGCTGGTCTCCCACACATACAAAATACAAGTCTTCGCAATTCAATTATGATAAGATCGCTTTTGACACACCTTTTGTTTCTTTACATATTTATCGGTGTCTGCCTTCGGTACACCGTTGTTGTTAATGATCTGTGACTGTCCTCAAGGGCGCAATTTAATCGAAGTTTAAGGTTGAATTCTTCGATCGGTTGTTATAGCATATTTACATGAAATCATACGATATGGGATACCATTCAATGCGTGTTTTATTATTGTTTGGAGATTTTTTCATCGATTCACATTAAACGGATTTTTTGAGCCGGTTCCAAACTAGTCCGAAAGAGAACAAGTAAAACCTGATTTATTTGACGATGCGTTAAGTAAACAAAAATTTATTTAACAATTTTGTTTCATATAACATTTTACTATAGTGAATATAGGAATAGCATTTTAAATAACCGGCATTTTATCAACAAATTGTTTTTTTAAGGGGGTGCATATATTTAAGGAGTAACAAAAATACTAGAATACGTTAATTATTCTTCGTTCATCTGATTATCAAAAAAAAAATCAGTAAAGTTTTAATTTTTTTTTGTAATTTATAGGAGTATTATTAAATTTTCAGTTTACTATAATTATTCTTGGACACACAAAATTGTGACCAGATTTTAATTTGATCATGCACCAATTTCAGTTAAAAATTAATCTAATATGCGAATAAATTTTCTTTATTAATTCGTTAATGAGATGCGCGCCAAAAAAATTCACAAAAAATGCTTAATATTTTATTACTCATAAAAACGTAAGTTTTT
>NW_026017110.1:18123185-18207558 GCF_020466585.1 Dendroctonus ponderosae | reverse complement strand
TTTTGTATTTAGTTATATTTATTTTGGCAGAATTTCAGAAGAAAAACGCAAGTTTTAGTATATTTAATTTAACAAATTCTTTTTATATAAGTTCAGCTATTTGATCAATGTTCAAGAAATTTCTAAAGAAAATAAATTTTTAAAATTTTTCAATTTTCAAAAAATATATTTTCAACTTTAAAAGCATTCTTTAAAACAACGGCTTTTAACAAAAATAACATTAAAAAAAGTATTGTGGGAGGCAGTGAATCAAATAATGATCTTGTGGAATCATTAAATTAAGTTCAAATAAATTTAGTTTATTCGTAATTATTATGAGAGAATTGCTTTCTTCAAGGCCCTAAAAATCACATACAAAACATCGATAACACACGGAACAATAATCTAGGTAATACAGAGATGACCCATGGTATAAAGAAAATAATCATATGAGAAAATTTTTCAATAATGAGGATATTAATTTGAAGAAGAATGGCAATAATAAAACAATAATCAAAACAAATTATCAAGTGCGAAAACATTTATCATTCTGATTCCAGACTAGCTAAATCAAAAAATATCTATGAACATTCAAAAATGTGTGTGTTGTGTGGTTTTTTCTTCTACTTTGCCTGTTGCATTTTGCCTGCAGGTGTGTCCTAAATATTTTATATCAAATTTATAAAAAAATCCTCAGATGCTAGACTAGTAAACTAAAAAATACACAATACAGATCAAAAATAAAAATATATATGATTCAATTGCAGGTATTCATGATAGGAGGTGTAGAATTATAATCCGCGGACTTTTTAATTAATTGATGCTGATAAAGGAATTTGTTGATTAAGACAGATTAAGGAAAAATTCATAATATAAAGTTTACCAGCATAAACTGCTTGAATTGAAATATTGTGTAATTGTGTAAAAATAAATAGTATGGAAAAAATAAAATATCAGAGACTTCTGTGCGGAAAATTACACAATTACACAATAGATTAGATGGACACAATGAATGAGACTTTAACCTACTTTAGTTAAATATACTTTCTACCACCATTGTTGTCGGTTTACTCATATGGAATAATTTCATATATAATTTACTAGACTTATTTTAATACAAATGGAAAGCTTGGAAAGCGTCAACAAAATCAACTAGAGGTACTTGAAAAGGAAACTTACTGTTTAGGATTGCACTCGTTCATTTAGTTAGTTGCTTATTGAAGCTTCATTTAAAACATCATAAATTGTATCAGCGGAAACACGATCTACAGATGCCTAAAGATCCGCTTTTAGCGACAAGTGTAGATAGATAGTCATTAAATTCATTATAGCCTTGGCGCCATCACGACATTCTTGAGGAAATGGATATTAAAATAATTTTTGTTCTGCTGCAATAATACATAGATAGCATTCATGTTGACAAGAACAAGAACAATTCTTGATAAATGTATGGAAAAACTCATTCATACAATTTAACTTTCTCAGGTCACAACCAGCTTTTCTGAGCATTATTTGCAATTTTTGCAAATAGATTCGACACAAACCGATAACATCAGGCACATTTCCTCATCAATCAAGCGATTCAATTCACCACGATTAATGAAACTAAAAGAACCAATTAGTGTGTGGTTTTAATAAGCAAATAGAACGGTTTCCCAATAAACCGCCAAACAACGCTGAGCAAAGGCTAAAGCAACGGAACATTAAGTAGGTATGCCGAAAAGCGGTGGCTTTTAACAACATCGTGATGCTTGAATCCTGAATTAAATTAATTAGTTTGAGTAAATCACGTCGAGATGATTGAAAAAAATCATTTCGACACAAGCGGAATCCTGCAGTCGTCAATCGTTTACACACATTCAAGTTGCTTATTTTATTTTCTTTATTGAGTAATTATTCCGACTTGTTTATTTACTAATTTTATACAGTGTATATAATACATATATTAGTGTGCGATTCTTTAGTTGAAAAAATTCAGATCCAAAATAGGACTTTTCTTCAGGAAGAAAAATTGCGTACAGTTTTCAATATATCGAGTGTAGGAGTTATTTAATAAACTTGGTAGATTTGATTTATACATTGCACTTTCTAATATTTTCATGTTTACGAAAAATCGTGTATATTTCACTTTCCGACTGACGAGATTTCTAAAACTATTGGCTTGGTAGAGGTTTCGATGTTCCATTTTTTGTTCGAAATATATCGGCAGCAAAAGAAAATCAATCGTATTTGGTAAAGTCTCGAAGGTTTTTATTGCTAAGCAGATTTGCATCTTTCAGCTACAACCAGAAGAAAATTGTCTCTCCATTTTTAATACTGAATACGGTCTTTTTTTGCGTCATGAGGTGAAGCACATAAAGCCGTTGATATTCTTGTCGCTACTAGTTGGTTGGTCAAGAAAATGCGCTGTCTTTAACTTATTTCCACATGAATATATGAAGTTACATTCACTAAAATCCATATTAAAATCACACAATTGGAGAACCATCAAAATGTTTTTCAATATATTTAACAACCGACTTTAAACGTTTATCTCCCTCATAAATTCTAAGCAAAACGCCCAATTTGTATATAGTTTCCTTTCGAAATATTACTTAGTAGCTCTAGAAAACCCGCGATACGGAACGAAAGTTTAAAATCTTGTTGCGTTAACTTTCTCCAACCAACGACTCTATGGCAAAAGCTTCTAAATCTCCCAAGTGAAACTTGAACAGTGACGATGATGAAGCTCACCTACACGAGGCGTATTTTCCTCAGAGATAAGATAAATGCACTTTAAATAAATCGTCTCCATCTGCACAAGGTAATAGAGGCAATTTAAATATTGCCTCGTGCCTTCGGCTAGGTATGCAGCATAACATCGTGCAATAATTGTTTTATTAGACAAAGATGACACACCGAGTGCGACTAGATCGTGAACTTATTTACTCACCATGATCTCAGTGAAGGTCTTCGAAGAGTTCTTCGTCGATAAGTCAATAACCCCGTATATTGGGTATTGGTATGGTATGGATTCTCTAACAAAAACTTAATGTGATCTTTCAGTTAGAACTTTGTGCTCCAAGGTTAAAGGAAAATGGCTTTATCGGAACTTAATTCTCAGTTTTTATCGAATACATTTTGATTGGTTTTAATCCGGTGCTCTCTTTTAAACGGAACGGGTTGGCGAAAGAAGTGAAAGGGTCAATGCATGTCGTTGCTATGAAGACGAAGGTTCACTTAAACAGGAAGTAAAAAAACGCGAATAAAAAATTATCTATATATAAAGGTGCAAATCTTCGCAAATAGCTCACAAACTAGTTTTTCGGCTTTGGGATTGCAAATATTTCTCTGGTTGCCTTTCTCTATAAACTTCAAGGATAACGATATGTAACGACTGATTGTAAAATGGTGAAATATTAAAAATAAAAATGCTGTAAATACCAGCACACTAAAACGCTTCATTAATCATCAGCAAGCAGCGAATGAAAACCATGTACAATTTTATTTCAAATTAATACAAACACTAATACATTTACTGAAATCTTAATGATTTAACTTGTGACCGAACATAACCGTAGACTATCGACTATCTTGTGATTATTTATGGCTTCTTATGACTGGCTTCTGACCAAAGCTCTTATGACTGTCTAAAGACTGACTATTAACCAAACTTCTTATGACTAAATGCTCATTTCTGCTGTGGCTTTTTTTATACATTAATTGTGCTGATCATAGCAGACACAATATTGCTTCTTCTTTTAAATGTACGTTCGGCATAAGTAGCCATATAATTCGACTGTATTTGGTGTACTCAAATATTCAATTGAAAACATAAGGTGTACAAATATTCAATGTATATACTTTCCTGACTGTGTTTCAATTCCAACTCAAAATTAATTCCTGGAGGTCATTTATTCTCTTTATTTATCAATTAAAATACGTTTCGGTGTATTTTTCCACCATCGTCAGTTTTTCTAAAATAACATAGTTAAAAAAAATAATTAATTTAAAAAATAATCACAGTTCGTCAACAGCCTCATCATATCACACATTAAAATACATCACAATTGCGACACTTTAAAACATTATAAAATTAATTAGGCCTAACAGGTGATTGGACAATCAAATTTGCGAAGAGTCTAGAATTCTTTGTTCAGATACTTAAATATTTTTACTTACACGTGTAGCGTTGTTGCTGCTTTAAGCCTTGGCATACATTTGGAGTATTAATTTTGTGATTTTGGACACAAAGCGAATAAAATATTGTTTATATTGATTTCTTTTACTTTCAGCTATTTTTCTTTGACTTCTGAAAATATTATTTTTGGTTTGCAAAATTCTTTAATATCCCGGGTGTTAATATTTTATATTTATTTCATTTAATTAATGTATGATATACTGAGCTAAGATTGTCGGTATCCGATCTGAAATTCATAGCATTGTTATATTTTTTAATCTGTATCATTTCATGGACTCTTCTCTTATTATAATTACTCTCGTTAATCAATATTTTTGTGTTATCAAAATCTAAATTATGCAACTTCTGTTGTGCATGCTGTGCTAATGCTGTACCATTTTCGATATTTTTTCTTAGGTTATACTTATGTTCGTATATTCTTTTCTTTAGATAATCAGCTCTGTGCTGTATCATAAATGCTATTTTTAACGGCCATACGTTATGGCAACTTAACAGTTCAGGATAACATTTTCGATAACGCAGCAACACAACCGAAGTGTGCTATCAGCCCTGTGCTGTGTTCAAGAAGAAATTCTACTCAACGACGGCCTAAAAATTCAAAAAACCCATTAGTTCGTTTTTCTGATACTTTTTGGGCAGTTGATATAAACTTTAAAGAAACTGAAGCGCAACGAACAATTGTTAAAATGTATTTGCTTGCAATCAACTTAGATAATTTTTGGCGCTAATGTACGTGATTAGTTAGGTTAAAACACAAACCGATTTCATTTATACTGACCATATAAAAATTATTTAACTCAACGCACAAACTCCAATACACATTAAATCTACTTTTAAGCTAAACTTTTTCAATCTGAATATTTAATTTGTGCAACTTTATCAAACGAACGTTAACAAATCCACACGAAAATATGTATTATGCATAAAATCTTTCATGTCTAAGAAAATTTATGGAAATGCACCTTTAACCACATAACGTGACCTCATGCAATAGAACTGTGTTTCTAAGCTTCTCAGCGAGTCCGTTAGCTTTTTAGATCCCTATGATAGGCATGGCAAAAAGCTAAAATTAAGTAGGTGAAATTCAAAGAATTCCCAACTGGCAAGAACTGAGCGCATGCATATCTTTCCATCGCACTTACAGCTCAGTTTAATAATCCCAAATTATATTTAAAGGCGTATTATAACATACTAATAAGATTGTTATTTTTGCTCAGTATTGTTTAACGGTACCCGTTTCATTATTACAAGTAATTGCGTTCAACAAAAATTTTTATCGCCGACGGGCAACCGGTTTGTTCTTATGCAACACATCGAGTTTTTTAATCTACATACTTACATGAACATGATACTTTGTCTATACCCAAAGCGGTAAACCTACTTTGCCAATCGTATAGGGCTTCCACTCTGATGTTGCTGGACTTCTTGGAAATGGACAGATGCGGAAGACGTTTTCACTTGTTTGCATTTATTTATTATTGCGAGCTGTTTGAAAAGCAAACTGGACAGTGTTTTGCTCTTAATAATCGACGGAATATTTGCCAAAATCATTATTTTTTCAAGTGTTTGCAGAGTTGACATTGTTTTATTTATCGAGAATGTGTTGGATGATCCTTAGATAATAAAAGGTTTGCCAATAAGGGCGATGTATTTTTGAAATCAAATAAGGTGCAAATTGTTTCAAATTATAAATACTTTTCGCACTAAAGGACGAAAGTTTACTCGTAGATTACAATTAGTTACATCTAAAATTTGCACTAACTAAGCAATGTATTTGTAAATCAAAAGACATTTATTTAGCAACAATTAACTCTTAAAATTATTTAAGCATTTTGAGAATTCAATCAGAAAACAGAAATTATACACGAATCTCCTAAATGGGTAATATCGTTTATAAACAGTAGAAAATGAAATATACTTCGAAGAACATGTTAAAGCTAATGGAAATTGATAATTTCCGCTTCCTTTAGCCGGTTTTCGATTTTAGTACAAGTATTGGATCAAATTATATTCAAGCCTCAACTTTTTTTCCCGTTCAAAGCTTCGTAACAGCTACCTTAATTTTAAAAACTCGCTGTTTTGGCCACATTTTAGGTTATGAGAAATAATATTAATAAATCGTATATACAGGGTGAATCAAAATTGGCGTCATTCCTCTGGAGGTGTCGTTTGTCGGTGTTTTAGGAGTACCGAAAAAATAGTTTAAAAAATTAATTGTTAAGTATTAAAAACTGAAAAATTTGCAACAAACTATATCAACAAGACGGCAACAAGGTTTTTCAACGTAATCTGCCTAATTGGCATTACGGAAATACCTGTTGCTTTGTAATTATTAAAAACTCCGGTAACTATGGAATTATACAGAAAGTGACAATAAAATAGAGAAAGATAAACGGTAAATGCAACAGGATTCGTTGACTGAAAAACGTACTTTTTCGAAATGTCAATTATTGTCCTCATAACCTCGAATTTATGTTTAGAAATACGCATATATTTGAGTCATTAACTCGAAACAAGTTACTGCTTGTGTAATCGCATTATTATCCACTCTTATCAAGCAGCTTCTCGTATTCGGTTAATTAACTCCTGCTCAATTTGTACTGGTGTTTAGTAATCCATTGGTTTAATGTGCTCTTGTGCTGTGTTTATCTTACATACGAGGTAGGAATGTAGCCCTTCCTCGGTATTTATTTGGGGCTTGGGCAAGTGGCAGTTATTGCGCTTTGAGTACCCCTGGAAGGCTCTGCTGCAATTATGTCCAAAATACTTGTTCCTCTGTGTCTGGAACCGGAACATCTATTGTCGTTCACTATCTTCTGGAGACAATCTCTAGTGTCTCTCGCCATTTGTTGGCGTGAGTTTTTACAGATTCTGCTGTCTTACTGTGGCATTTCCCGAGTACTAAACGCATATCCGCAAATTCGTGAGAAAAGCTTTAAAGTAAGTCGCAGTTTGACAAATTATTGTTATTATTGACAAAGACTATCTACCTGTTCACAAAGGCTATCTGTTAATGACAAAAAACATTATTGCCGCTTTGACTTTTCATCAAAAAATTGTAGAAGAGAACTTTATTGATATCAAAAATTTTCGTAATTTCGAGCAAAGATCGTAATTTTTCTTTTTGAAAGCTTAAGTATTCCAATATACTACCAATTAAACATGGAAGAATTTAAAAAGAATGCTTAATAACAAAGTTGAAATTCGATGTTAATATCTACAAATTATCGAAAACATTTTTTCGTGCTTTGTAAGTGAGCCCTCGTCCTCTTCCTCTCCTCTCTCTTCTATATTTACTCCTATAATTACCCGGGTCCTATTTGCTGCCATTTATAAACGGATTTTATGTAGGATATATTCCATTGTTTGAATATTTTATTTTACCTTAAACATTTGATCACTGAGTGTTATATGTATTCATTTAAGAATTGTTCTCCACAATTGATTTGTTCTGCTGGTAGTCCACCGGGACCAGTGATCCTCCATTTTTCGTCGTCTTAATTGCTCGCTCTATTTCCCTAGCTGTAATCTGCATATGGTCATTAATGTGGTATAGTTGGTCGATAGCCTTTTTCTGTAGGAAATAAAGATTATTTATATGTATGTGGTTCTGTTCTGTTCTTCATTAAGGAATTGGTGTCTCGCCTCTACAACAAGAGACTCATAGAGTCGAGTCAATTACTGTAAGGAAATTATATTTAAAGTACTGAGCTGGTTGTTTTTCGCATATTCTCCAAGCAGCGCCATACTTCTGTAGACTGTGACGCCCCTATCATGTTATATATTTCGTTATAATAATAAATCATATATGTATAAAGTAATTTTTTGTTAATAATTGATTTTTCTCGACGAGAATAGAATACGTCAATCCGAAATCATTCCATCACCTAAATGCAATTATCTGCAGTGTCGACATGTATAAGCAAAAAGTAACGTAAACCTACATATATAAATCATTAAAAACCGATTAGTTGAAATTGTAGCAAGCAATAACCAGCAAATTATTTGATCTACCGTGTATTATCTAGAATTAATATTTCTCCAACATATAAGATTTCCGCCACAGTTACCACGCAGTGTGTTATTTATGACCATCTATTTGGAATGCATGTTGTATTGTGAGCGAAATGAAACTACAAAGATTAATATTAACACGGTTTTTAAATCGAAATTAATAATAATTACTCACCTGGCATAATAGTTCACATATCTCGGTTAATTTATTGATAATTTCTCTTTAGAAGCTTAATAATTCATCCCAGAAGTTAATTAAAGGAAAGTGCATCGGGTTTATTGCATTATTCTGCTTGAAAGTCAAAATTAATAAACTTAGAAGAATATTCTAGACTAGAAGGAGTTTCAAGTTTTTGAGGAATGTTCATGGCACAATAAATACCGAATGGGTGTAAATCAATATAGAATAAATTATGTAAGTATTTTTGTTGAAAAATGTTATAAATTACGTCAGTATGCTAAGCCAATCAAGGAGACATTCTAACTTTAATTGATCGAATTTGAGTTCGTTATTTATTTATTAATTTAAATAGTGACAATAACTTATTTTGAGACGTTCCGGTTTTGACGGTAACGGTTGCAACAGCACTTGCATATACAGAGAGGGTCGAAAATAGACTTTATTATTGTTTACAGTAAAATAGACAACATTTTGAACAACTTATAAGATGGTGCGTAACTAGATCCCATGGGTTTTATTGTAGAAATTTCTGTTCCGTAAATAAAAAGTGATTTTTCTCGAAGCAAAATAATCAATAAATCCGAAATCAATTGTTTAAACTAGATTTTCTTCTTGTTATTCAGCGATTTTAACTGTGTAACCGAACTTTTTAATCTTTTGTACTATAAGGAGACCCAATAACATAGTTTTTGTTTAAACACTATTCTGAAAACCAAAATCTGTTGTATATCTGTATATCTCTATATGTAATCTGTAATTGTTTCTGTAATTTTGAAACGCGATTATTCGAAAACCTCTGGACAAAAAGCAACAAAGTAATAACTAATGTAAAGATAATTGATCGCCCTAGAACGATGTGCCACTTGACCCCCATACCCATTTAAGATTCTAAGGGACATCTACCGTCCTAGGGGGTTGAAGCAAGGAGGCTAAAAATATAAATTTAAAGTGTCCCCCTTACAAATAAAATTTCTGTTTTTCCGATTTTTCATATTTCCAATTGCAAGAAAGATGTTAAGAGTGGGAAGGTTTCAAATTGACACCCGGTACATGTAGGTACATTTTAAGGAAAATTCAATATCAGATTGGTTTTAAAACTCACTAGTTTGCCTGAAAACTTTGATTGAAAATGCAAGCTTTTCATTACTTTTATGCGAAGCATATGATATTCCAATTACATGTGCAGCTGAAAAGACAAGTTACAGTTGCAGGAAAAATGAAATGCCATAATGCTAGTGCTGATGTAGTTACTAATTTGCATATTCGGTTACACTGTTGTATATGTACCATATGTTTTCGCATCAATTAACATTGGTAAAGTACGGTTATACTCAATTTACAGTACCCATTGCCGAGTGTCATTCGATGCTGAAATAATCAATTTTCTAGAATATGGATGGATGTAACATATTTTCAATCTGCAAGCTTAGATTAGTTGCGTCTTATTTTACATTAGATGAACGATCCACTACTATAAAACGAGTCATACTCGTAGTAGGGAAACATTTAAATAATCAGTAGCTGTGATTGTTTTGAAGAAACCTTTGCATATTTAAAGAAACTAGTAAAGTTTTCGGAAAAATGTCGTTTTTACATCCTTAATGATTACTTACTACTTTTTGAACTAATCTCTTTTATAATGTATTCTTCATTTATTTATATTTAAATCTAAAAACTGGTTGACTCTGCAGTTGTCTCACATAATATATGCTGAAAGATGATTTATTTTCATATTTCTAACACTAGCTATACTGCGAATGAATATATAATTAGTTAATCCTTTAACACAAAAAATGTTAATGGTTGTTCGAGCACGACACTGAACGGAACGGTATTAGGAAACAGGAAACTGTTAACTATCAAGAGGTCAATGTTAAATGTCCAATTTCAGATTTCTGAAGCGAGCGTGAATTATTCGACATAACTTTGAAATTAATTTTCGGAAGTTCTTAGGCATTAAGACTATCGTTCGCTTCTAAAGAGTTCGACGATTTAATGGCAAGCCAATAATTCCCTTTTATATAAAATATTAGGCAACAATGAAAATATCATATAAAAATCTATTTTTTTAGTTACTTTAACTAGTTACATAATCAATTATATTATGTACTTAGAAATTTAGATAATATTTAGATGAAAGTCAAATAACGATTTAAAAACGATGAGTAACTTGCTCTAATAAAAATATAAAGAACACTTAGTTTATATTTGAAATTTTTTTATCGATAAATTCTACTTGAGTTTGAAGTGCAGTTTTAATTAAATTAATTTTCTTTCAGTTTATGTTTTTTTTTGTTACTATTAGGATGTGAATTGAAAAAAATAACAATTATTTTTGTTTCAGGTATACTATTGAGTCAAAGTCGCCATTGTGAGTATGAACTTGTCTCAACTAAATGCTAATGAAATTATTGTAGAAGTAGATAATTACGATTTAGTTTTACTTATTATTAGGTGTAAAAAACTAAATGGGAGTTTACGATAGAACATAAAATTTCCAGCTATTAAGAACAGTAAAATTCTGCTTAATGATGTTGAATATTCTGAAAGAATAGTTATTTTAAATTATCTTTTGTTCAATTAATTAATGACGCTCTGTATTTGACTTTAAGTATAAAACGTAAATAAAAACTGTAGAAAGTTAAACGAGTTTAAAATCATATCTTTCACCACATGATTTTATATTGCTTGTTGCTAAATTGTTTATTATACTGCGTCCATACTATTCCCGATGGTGATAAATAAATTATTATTGTTATCACTATAGAATATCAACATTCTATAAAAGTCTGACGCATTCCAGTGAGTTTTGATGTCGGATGGTATAAAGAAGTATTTGAGACTCAAAAAACTTGACATGAGCAAACAAAGCAGAAAGTTTTCTTGAAATGTAAATTTAGTTTCATTCGAGCAGATATTCCCTTATAATTTATTTTTGAAGTTCAGGTTTTTTGTCGATTTTTTCTATGTTCTTATAAAGTTCGTCTCGAAAGAAGCATTTGAGAGTTAAAACGCAGAAATACGCAGTCGATACAGAAAGCTTCAGTTTACTTGAATCGTGATTATCTTCTATTCGAGCATATGATTCCTTAATAATTCATTTTTGAACAAAGTATTTTCAGTGCGTTTTTTGTAAGTGCACCACTCTCTTCTGAGGCTCGTCCCTGAAGAACTATTTGAGACGAAAAAGGCAGACATCAGTGATCGATGCAGACCCGCTTAGTTTCCTCCAGATGAAATTTTCGTTCGATTCCAACACAACAAAGCTTCGCAATAAAATTTTGAAATTGGTATATTTTCGGGCTGCTCTTTAATATTTCCGCCACACTCTCCTAAAGCTTCTCTCAAAATAATAATTTAAGAATTTTATAAGTGAGTATCAGCAGTCGACACCGAAAGCTTCAGTGACCTCAGGAATTAAGTTTCGTTCGAGTAAATCGTTCCTCCAAAAGTAATTTTTCAAATTAGGATTATTGCGGGTGATTTTTTCTAATTTTATCATGCTCTTCTAACGCTCGTCTCTGAAGAACCATTAGAAACTTAAACACGTGGATATCCGCAATCGATACAAGAAGCTTCGGTTTACGTAATATATAAATTTGGTTCGATTTAAGCAAGTGATTCCTTCACAAATCTTTTTAAATCTTGGAGTTTTTTCTCCGATTTTTCCTATGTGTATTTTCTATCTCTTCTAGTCCTTGTCTAAAGAACCATTTGAAACTCAAAAACGAAGATTCAGCAGTGGATTTGAGCATCAGGTCACATGAGGTTTGAATTTTGTTCTAGTCGAGCAATTTATAATTTTGGTCTTTAGTCTTTTTTCTTAGCACCACACTCTTGAAATCTTCAGCTGTATGATGTGAATCTGGTTTTATTCGAACAAATCGTTGCTCCATAATTAAGGTTTAAAATTTGTATTTTTTTCGCGCTACTTTAAAGCTCCTCTCTAAAGAACAATTGAGGACTAAAAAGTCGACACCCGCAATCGATATAAGAACTTCATCTTTCTTCAGTATGTTCCATTGGAGCGAATGATTCTTCGACAATTAATTTTTAAAGTTTTAATTTTTTAGTGGTTTTTTTATATTTGCACCATGCCCTTCTAAAGCTGGTCTCTCAAGAACCACTAGAGATTTAAAAACGTTGACATCAGCAATTAATACAGGATGCCTTAGTTTACTTTACATGTGAACTTGGTTTCATTCGTGTAGGCGTTTTCCAAGTTTTTTGGACGATTTTTTGGTCTCACTTCGCTCCTATAAAGCTGGTTATCGTAAAAACCCGCAATCGATACAGAGCCTCAGTTGACTTTAGATGTGAAGTTTCTTATTTTCGAGTCAGTGGTTTACTTTAATTCATTTTTAACATTTTTCTTCTTGGTGAGTAACTTTTCTAGTCGCACCACTATTTCTAAAACTCACCTCTAAAAAACCATTTGAGTCAAAAATAATGGGTTCGAATATGTAATTGTAAATATTCTGCAATAATAATCCAATTAGGATATTAGGAAATCTATGCAATTATCTCTTTTCGCCAACAGAAACCTAATCAATTTTGCAGGTTTAATCTAATTAGCTGATTTTTCAAAGCGATTCATTTTCATTTAGTAAACCAAATTTGAATTCCTCCTCCAGACTGTCAATTCGCCCATCCCCAATTCAATTCATAAAACCTCTACCCAATCTCTTCTGTTTGCTTTTCCCCAGCGGAATAGGAATTGAGAGGAACAATACTGAGTCCTTCATCTTACGGGTTTGATTAAACCCGCTTGGGCTTTCAACTCTAAACTTTGTTAATTGCTTTACTTATGACACCGGTTACACTTAACAAGGGCTAACTATAAATAAACATTTCAGTAACCAGATCAAATTACAGACAATGTTTTTTAAATGCCGACGTAAATGTTAATAAATAATTATTTAAAGTAAACTTTTGCTTGGTTGGCACAGCTGCACTGAATATTTATTTAAAGGAGAAAACACATTTAAGTTTTTCTTTTCTAGGGTGGTCGAGTGAGATTGAAAATAGGATTACAAAAATAAAAATAAAAATTGAAGGAAAAATAAAGAAGATATAGAAAGCAATGTAACAATTTGAGACAATTTAAGATGGGAAATATTATTACCTCATTGTCAATACCACAAACAAAAAACTGTTGAAACTGTAAATGAGCATTAATATAATTATAATTATTAATTATTAATCTCGAAAATATGACCGAGATGATTTTTGTGACTGTGAAATCCAATTAAGGATCTTCGACTTCTTCTTCATTTCTATATGGTTAAAACCTGTGGTCGATGTACGTAACGTAACATACAGGAAACATTCAGCCACAGAATCCAATCGACTAACTCGTTCTACGTAACTGTTCATTCATGGTGTTGAAAAACTAAGCAATTGTGAATATTTGCACTACTTGTTGCTGGCGTGGATTTTAATCGTGTAACAACACGCAATCTAAATTCCGTGACGGTGTCTATAATGTAATAAAGAGGTAAATACAAAAATGTTTGTTGCGAAGAAGTTAACAACTTTAAAGGCGGCGATATCGATGTTATTTATCCTCAGGTTTTCTACTCCAGTGAAGATAATTAAATTAAAACGCGATTTATTGGATTTGTATCATTTTACATAGGTATATTATTTGTTAGAGCAGCTAATGATAATGTTAAGGCGATATAAATAAATCTGCGGGAATTGCATGATGTAGCGCTTTTATTAGCCAGGATAATCATGATGGATATTAATGACTCACATTCCAAAACTGTTATTTTTTTATAAAAAGCAAACTTGTTTATCGTACAGTGTTTTTTTTAAATTAATGTATATAGCATTTCAAACCAAATTTTGTTTTTGTCGTTTTTGTGTTGCTTCTGTTTGTCTGAAAGTCATAGTTAATAGGCGGCAATTATTGTGCTGATTATTAGTAGTACAGACATTATAGCAAAAGAAGTAAAATCGAGAAAGTCAACGACAAATAAAACAAGTTTAAAAAAATCGAACTGTTGACTAAAGCACTCTTAGTACTACCTATACGGAAAATTTCCAATTATGATTTTGTGTTACTGATCAGTGAAATACTGTTTCATGAAATCAACCATAAAAAGCTTTGGTTAGAGCTCTGCCTTTTATTGAATCTATTTGACCTTTTTATAACATTTAGATGTCGAAAGAAAAATAAAAAAAAAACATTTCTGCACCAAGAGCAATAAAATATCTCCAAACCGATAGATTAAACGTTTCTCGCTGATACTTGATTTAAAATTTTTTGTCACATTCTAGACCCACCAGTTAAAAAACTTTCAATCTGAATGTTTTTTATATTTGCGCCAAGCTCTTCTAAACCTCGTTTCTAAAAAACCATTTGAAAGTTTGAAAAATGAACCTGCAATTGATACTGGAAGCCTGAGTTTTCTCACGGTGTAAATTTGGTTCTATTGAAGCCAGTAGTAGTAGGAGTAGTAGTCACAATTAATTTTTGAAGTTTAGATGTGTTTGGGGGGTTTGCATTTGCACCATGCTATTCAAAAGCTTATCGCTGACGAACCATTTAAGCCTTAAAAACTGGGACTTTAGCAGCTGATGACAGAACGCCTCAGGTAACTTTATGTGTAATTTTTGATTCTTTGGGATTAGGGGTTTCTTTATAATGCTTTTTTCAAGTTTTAAGAAATGTTTCGGGCGGTTTTAAATCTGCACCAGACTTTTAGAGTTAAAAAAGTGGTCATCACAATCGATACAGAAATCTTGAATATACTTGAATTGTGAATTTGGTTCCATTTGAGCAAGTGGTTCTTTCATAATTAATGTTTAGAGCTTGGATTTTTTGACCCGTTTCTCTATTTGTACCAAGCACTTCTAAATATCGCTTCGGAAGAACCATTGGAGACTCTAAAAAGTGTGAATTTAGTTTTATTAGAGCTAGTAGTTTCTCCATTACTCATTTTTTACATACTATTGAACTATTGAAGATTTTGAAGTTCGGGCATCAACCAAAGAAAGGCGTTTATGCGAAGAAGTGGATGCATTTTTCAAGTTTGTATTTTTGGGACCGGTTTTTTTTCTGTTTCCACTATGCCCTTCTAAAGCTCGTCATTGAAAAATGATTAGAGACTTTAAAAGGTGGATCCCAGTAATCCATACACGTAACTTCAATGTACTTGAATTGTAATCTGTCTCTTTTACGCAAGCAGTTCCTGCATAATTAATGTTTAAAGCTTGGATTTAATTGAGAATTTTTTTTATTCGGCCCACGTTCTTTAAAAGCTCGTTTCGAAAGAACTGTTTGAGGCATAAAAAAGTGGTCATGAGCAGTCCATACAGAAAACTTCAGTTTTTGTACGCGTTTCATTTGGTTCCATTTGACTCAGTGGTCGCTTCGCTGACTTGAATTTTGTTTTTTTTTTTTTTTTAAAGTTTACTTTAATAGTAAATTTCGTTGTATGCAAGCAAATAGTTCTTTGATAATAAATTTTGAAGCTTAGACTTTTTTGGGCCATTCATTTTGGTTGCTCCATGTTCCTGTAAAAAGCTCGTCTTTGAAGAGACCCCTGAGAACTATGACATTAGAATTCGATACACGAAACATCACGTTATTTGAATTGTGAATTTGATTCTATGGGATCAAGTGGTTCCTCCATAATTTCCAACATTGTTTAAAACTTTAATTTTTTCGAGTGGTTTTCTATTCGCCCCATTTTCCTAAGAACAATTTGATACTTCAAAAAGTGCACATCTCTAAGTCTAAATTTATTTTACGTATTGTTTTTAAACACATTTTTGAGCGTTTTTTTTCTATTCGCACCACGCTTTTATAAACCGGTAGAATGCATGTTTGTCTATAACGTTTGATTCAACAATTTATTCTGAATAGTCTAGGCTGACCTATATTTATTAACAAACTTGGCTTAAAATCCAAAGGAAATTTCAAAAATTCGACGCTATCGTTTCTTTATGGCTTCTAGTGCCGACAAGAACAATACAAATTAATTCTTTCTTGAGAAAACTTAGGTCTTAAATCGATAGGTTAGATACAAAAGAATTACATTGATTAAAAATTTTTATATCTGGCACTCTAGCGATAGCGAAGCTAGAAATTAAATTCATTAATAATTTAACTCAAAACTGCTGAAGTCTATGGGGTTAATAAAAGGGTAACTTTTTTATGTGAAACTTCTTAGGTTTTCCTTATTTGGCCAAGAGAAACGTTTAGGAAACTTTAACAGTAGGCCAATAGATTATTCAAATTTTCCCCTAAAAGTTTAAAATTGGTGTGTACACCCTGAAGAAACTCCAATCAAACGAGATTTTTATGTAATAAAGTGTGTAATGAATACAATGAACGAAGTGTGAAATACACACTTTATGACATAAAAATCTCGTTTGATTGGAGTTTCTTCAGTGTGTACACACCTGCTTAAAATTATTTGCATATTGTTATTGATCAATAACTTCCAGGCGTAAATTCACTCGAAAACCAAACACATTTTTAATGAAATTTTAACTACGAGATCAGTTGTTGGGGCATACTTTTTGTCGCTGTTTCATTAATTTTATCCAGCTACATTTTGTTTACACCATTGTAGGGTCGCTTCTAAAAACATGTTTAGTTTGTCGTTAAAATTTGGGTTTTTCATCATTTTTGCAGCTGAACTTGGGAATAAAACTAACAAGAATCTTTAAAACTAATGAGCTGAGCTGGACTCAGCATAAGCCAAGATATAAATTGTTACACTCGGGATTAGTAAATCATCAATTATTTACACTACGCTAACGATATTTGGATACCGTCTATAAAATCGACATTTATTACTAGCAGCTTTAAAATGTTCGCATAATGCTGCGAGATAAACGTTCCTGGATAATAAACTATTTATCTTTATCCCAATGTGAAGTTCAAATTATTTTCCATACAGTTTAAGAAAATCTTGTTGGAAGGTAGGAAAAGCAAATTATTCTCGTTAAATGCCACTTGGAGCTTGAAGCAACAAAATTGGCAAATTTGTTATTAAAGCTTCAAATATTTATATTTTCCGGTGCAAAATGGGAATTTATTTAGATTGAAAGCCATTTATTCGCCACATGGATTCTGAATACCGTAAACTATACCTACTACAGCTGATATTTACTATAAATGTAAAATACTGAGCACCATCAATGTATGAAATAAGTACAACAGGTTTATACAAAAATTCCACCAGATTACCTATCTCTACTCACTTGAAGTAAATTACTTTTATTAATAGTAAAGTACCACTTTATGTATGTACTTTATTAGCGAAATTTTGAGTTTATTTTTAATCCCTTGTTCTTCTTCTGCCTGTTAGCCACACTCTTTATCTTAGTGATATTTATAATTCTCAACTTGCTGGCCAGTTATTTATATTTTTGATTTTACAGGTTTTTGTGCTATTTTCACTTCATGTTGTATTGTAATTGTGTTTGAATTAACGTTCCAATTCCTTATTTTATAAATGTTAAATGTCTTTTGTTCTCTAAATTGTCCCTTTTGGGGTGTTTTTTTGCGCGAATTGAGTCATTGAACTATACTGGTATGCACATATGAATACCAAAATAATCAACAGCTTTAGGTCGATAATTTGAATCAAATTTAATTTAGGATCAAGCTATTTTGTCTGGCAATTTTATTCCGCAAGCACTCGCATGTCAGCCCACATTACCTTTTTAATTTAGACTGTTTTCTTTTACATTTATTTGGAGAATTTTGTGACGTGTGATATTTCTAAACGTTGCTGCCTGCATATTACTATGCGTAAATTTATTGTCAAAGAAAAATTATCTGCGACAGTATTCTTAATTTGTTACATTCGTAATTTGACAAAAGTATGAATCAATTTAGATACAAAATGGAAACCAAATCCTGATTTCAAATATGATCAACATTAAAAGTGGCACAATGAAAATAGGTACACATCATTTTCTTCCAACTCATTAATATCTGTTCCTTTATGTGCCGAATTTGCATGTTGTATGCTTAATGTTCCTACGATTAAGCCTGTGGGAAGCAGACATCATATTCACACACATTATCTCAATAGTGGGTAAATGTGTTTGTGTATATAATGTGGCAACAAATTTTAACATGCAGAAAATGAAGATTGAGAGCGTTTTGCGGATTGCGTAATTATTGCAATATCGGTTGGCCTCTTTACTTTCAATTGTTTGCTTTTGGATATTACAGTTTAATTGATGAGATGGATATTTGTCAATTTCAGTTAATGAGAGATTGTATATTATATTGCAAATAATACAAATTAATTCAACATTTGATGTGCACAAAACATGAACCTCATGAGAGCCGAAAAATGTTCGGTTAATAAAATGTAGAACATTTCCGTATGATTTCTTATGTTCTTGAAAAAATCTTCAGGAATTGAAGTGCATCCTGAAGACATTAAAAGTAAATTGGAACATTTGTAACACACATGAAAGGCACAGTTGCATGAAAAAATCAATTCAATTCAATTTATTTAGTTATTGTAAGTATTTATTGTTATTGTATTGTAGTATTTTGTTATTGTTAGCCTACTTTCCTTTCACATCATTCGGATCAAACGGAAATGCGATATTTATGAGAAGAAAGCAATTTTCAGATATTCTATCTCTGATTGACAATTGTCTTCATATAGGACAAATACTTGGAAATTGTCGGAATTATATTGTTTATCTCACCATATATCGATAAAGAACACATACATAGAAAGCTCGATGGCTTTGATACAGTATTCGGTGTCATGCCTATAAACAAGATCCATTTGAGAATGTTTGTGCTAATTTTGAAACTCACACTTACTCTGAATTCAACAAAAAATAATGAGAAAAACGACTGTGCGGAGTATTTTAAAGTAGAACTGAATGTAATGGGAACAAGAGCACAAAAGCTAGAAAACTGGGTTACCCAACCAAAAACGGGATTTCGTCACCCTTTCACCACGTGCACCGACAGCGAAAACCTGCACTTTTTCATTCACCCGTTTATAAATTGCCAGCCCTTTCAAAACGTCCCAACAACGTGCGAAAATCTTCGTCGTAATGGAAAAACATGAGTTCACTGACCGATATTCCAGAAAAATGGAAAGGAAATTTATTTTCATGGCATGTGCGTCGCTTGGCATAGAGAAATAACTCAGTGTAAAGGCGCATTAGCATAATAGTCTTATGTAAATAGTCGTTTTAATTAGTCGTTTTTGTTAAATATCACTTCTAATGATGAGTGGAAGGAACATGTTGCTTGTAAGCGTATGTTCGCAGAACTTTGTTCTACAAATAGGAAGACTTGGATTTTGACAAGAATTATTAATGTCCCAATTTATCCACACTGTAAGAAATATGATAGTAGTAAGTAGTAATTGTAGTAAATTGATGATTATTAGCTTGTTAATAAAAAAATGTAATTTGGCTTATGTGAATTCTGCAATACATTCCTTTTTTATTATATTAGAATCTATGTTTGATTGTTATCTGGTACTGCAACCCCCCCGTGATATTGAAGATTTTCAAAACATGTTAAAAGTGTGTCATTTTGCAAATACATAAATCATTTATAATGTAAATTTGTATGTATATTAACTTGGTTTTGAGTTAAACTTTCAGGTTTAATCAAATACTTTCCTTATGACTTTGGATATAATGGGATAGGTTTGTAACATTATTTGTCTACTATTAGATTCATGCATTTAGAGCACTCATTGGCACATTTCTACGACATCTTTTTCTTGCTCTTCCAAATATGCTCTTCTTATAGTTTTCAAGTGCAACTCAATAAGTTTTCTTTTGTGTTTAATATCTAGCTATTTTAATTATTTGACAAGCTTATTAACACTATCGAAATGCTGTTGCTTTTGCTTATTTACCAGAAACTGCATTTTCTGCCTTTTCTAACAGAAAATAGACATGCTATGTTCGAATCACAAAGATAAATATAAAACTCTTCGCGAAGCCTTATATTTTTTAGAATTTCAATGAGATCTCAATTTTTTGTCGCATCTGAGAGTGAAAGATGGAAAGACTAGATTTGAAGGTGTTTCTTCTAGCCCACCATGGTTGCTTTCATGTGAAATATTTATCAATTTTTCAACAAATATTATGTTTCATTGATTATTTATTAGTGTCATTATACAACTTTCAAAGTGTTTATTCCACATGAGACGTTGTTTCTGCGCCTCACTGTATTAGAGCTATTTTTCAGTATCTTCTTCTTTTCCATTCTACACCTACGTTTTTTGCAGAAAAGAATGTTTATGTTCGTTTTCGAGTTTATTACTGTTTTCGTTTTACCAATTTTATAATTCCTGTCTATTAAAGGTAACTCTCAAATGAATGATTTCATAATATAAATAAAGTTTCCGTTTGCTTCGATATATGTCGTGTTTCTAGTTTCTTACTTCCTTCTTTTATTCAACAATTAATTATATTGATTCTACTTCCATGTTCTGAAATAATGGAAATTTTGTTATTTGCTATATAATCCGACACTATTAATTTTGTCAATTGTAGCTGATTTCTGTTATTTTCCGCCGCATTAGTGGTTTTATACGAAACTCTTTCCCATCGTTATGTCCTTGACAACTGTGTTTTTCCGGATCGCTAAAATATTATTCAATAATGTTTTCCTTTGTGTTTTTGCGTTTTGTTTTAATTGAGTGTTTTCGCTCGATTCTTCTCTACGTTATCACTTGTCTATTAAGCAATTGCAATATTGTGTCTAGTCATGAACGATTTCTTTGTTGGGCGTTATTACAAAGTATATTTGCTTTGTGTGGGATTGTCTTTTCCTTCAATGAACTTTTCCAAGTTCATTGTCTTAAGTGCATTTTTGCCTGAATGCATAGAACATTTCATATTCATCAACTTAAAATAAAAATCGCCTGATTTATATTACGCGAATCAACATATGCCGTAAAATGTTTAAAAAAAGTTTAGTTCAACTAGTATCAAAAACAAAACCCTTAACAATAGTTTCCAATAAAAAACGCAGCTATTAAAAACCTTTATTGCAACGTAAAATACACAGCAAATATAAAAGTTTTACAAAACTATTAAATTAAAATACGCCTCGTTTTAGTATCAAAGTGGTTGAATTTATTCTCACATTTTCCGCCAATTCTTTCAATGTTCTTTGTTGTTTTGCATATTGCCAGTAAATATCTACGACCTACAATCGGAACCGTCAATGACGACGGTTTCGCTGAAACAGAAGTATAAAATATCCGAACAATAACTTAAACCACTTCGAAACAAAGAACCGATACTGAACATTTCCCCATATTTTCTCTTGTGTAGGTGGAAAAGGGGACATTCAACTACAGTTTTGTATTTTCATTTTGTGCCAGTCGCCTATTTCTTTAGTTCCTACTTCTTTCGCCTGATTGTTTGAAAAATCTCATTCATCTTTGCAAAATGTTACATGAACTACTGACTTTATTTATTGCTTTCCACCAGACTGCTAAATTGTTGTTGGATGTTTATAAGTTAGGACAGGACATAAGAGTTTGTATGCTCTTTTTATATTAATAAATGAAGAATTGTTGAATTACTTCGCAATTCATCACACATTTCTCAATGAACGTTAATTTGCCCACATCTGATTGCAGCTAAGAGCGTCACAGGCTTTTTCAAAGCGTCGGACTGGGAAGTTTAGTCCGGTTTGCTTGCTCTCAAATTATTGTCCCTGTTGCAAATTTGAAATTGAATGGGATTCAACTAGAAATTTTTTCACACGAAATTTTTGGAAATGAAAGACACAAAAAGTATGAGTAGTTGAGAGTCAAATGAACTTAATGACAAGTGGGGTAAAACAGCTCCTAAAAAACATAAAGTATGTGGGTGTCTGTGGTGGATAAATGCAATAAACCTAAGCCGAATTTCCAACAATTTTAAAGCAATTGAAAACAGAATAACAGAAGAAATTGTTGGGAGAATAAGTATAAAAGCTCTAAAGGATCAATTTATTCATCATTGGATTAATCTCATTTGTTTAACAGCTTACAATCTTCTGCTCGGAAAGAATCAAGAAAACGTTTGATAAACAGTGGAATCCTTTGACCATTCACAAATTGTCCCGTGAAACATTTCACTGTTTATTCGTCTGATTTTCCAATGGGGTTTTAAAAATGCAAAACGTTTCCATTTGTGCCCACTTTTGATTGTGCCGTTTTGATGCGCCGCTCTAACGATTTGCCAAATAAGAAGCCCAAGGGAAGAAGGAATCTAAAGTGGAAATACCTCCGGTTGATGGACCAATAATGCAAGCGTAATAATTCATTCTGCTGTGAGAAACTGCTTAGGGCATAATGCTATTGATCAGATGGCGTCTGAGTGGTTGCTAGGTTACTCCTGTGGTTTCTCGCGTGCTTTTCATCTTGTCCATGAAACATTTATTTCCATTGAACATTTGCTCTTTGCCAATAACAGGCTACAATCGCTTTAATCGCCCAATAGCAGATTGATGTGGTATTAAGCGACAACCTGCAAGAACGTTTCTCAAAACTTCCATATGCAGAGCTGTTGAAACTCAATGAACGATAAAACCTGGGAAAGAAGGAGGAAACAGAGCTGATTAATGCATTTGATTAAGGCATTTGATTCACACTTGAAAAATACAAATAATATGTTACTCAAGTTGCGGGGATGAAATGAGAGTAACTCCAAAAAAGCAACCTGTATATTTTATTAACTGCCTATTTATCAAAACGTCGTGGCTTATGAAAAGCAACTTTTATAATAGCTGCAATATCTATAGAGGGAAATGATAAAAAATCATCAAATCAAGTTTTTGTAAGTTTTTGAAATTATCTAGAACACGCTGCTGATGATTTTTTGCACCTTGTCGGATTCTATGTTTAATTGGAAAACTCGAGACGAAAATATCGAGCATTTTCTGTATCATTTTAATATCATGAATTGCTAATTTTTCAAAACACTTTTCCTCGGAAATTATTCAGCATTTATTAATAGATATTGGTAGACGAATTACTAAATAACACTTTTAAGAGTTCTGTTCTCACTAAAATTGTTATAAGAATGAATATTTGTACCTTTCTTTTGATTGCAAAATTATTGTTACCTTTTCGTACTAATGTGGCTTTGGCATATCAAAATGTGATTATTTTTGATAAACTCTAATAATACTATAAAAATTTCTAAATTTTGTCGAAGCTTAGGATTTAAAATTGCAAAGAATGTGTGATCTCTCTTTGCTTTCTCCGTGGTACAAGACACAAAATGCTGCAGAAAAGTCAGAACTTTTCGAAAATGTTGTATACAAACGTTTGTTTTTGCTCATTTTCAGCACTTCCACCAATTTTATTTCGTTTATCTTTCTCCAGCTCTTGTAGATTTTTAGAGTTGTACGATAAAATACATTTTAAATTCAAGTAAACTTTATAGCACTACATACCAGCCAATAATTTGCTACTGAAAATCCGAACAGTTTCCATTACGAACGTTATGTTATAATTTGGTATGCTTAAAAATTCCAAACTTTTATGTTACTTTTGCTAAACGTATTTCTGCAATTTATCTGCGACTTTACTTCGTCCGTCGTTCTTAGTTTGTTCAATGTTGAGCTTTTTATTGTAAATGGATTTTTAATCAGTACTTTCACCAATATACATATTTATTACACGTTTTCGCAATAAAAATGTAAATTTTGAATTTTTTCTTCAACCTTATGCAATTTGCTGAAATGCCTTTGATATTTAGAGCGTTTGTCTTATGTGGTTTTAATTTTTTGAATTAATTTTGCCTGTTGCTTGTATAGGCAAAAAATGGTTTCAAATTTGCCTGTTCTTGATTCTTTTCATAGGAACATTATCATTGATAATTTCAATACTTTGAATTTTGGTCTCATTTAAAGAAAATGTTTTTTATATAAACGAATTTACGTACATTTCAAAGGCAAATCTCAATATTTTAAAGCAAAATAACATTATTTAAATAAATCAAAGGACATATTAACAAATCACCCTGCTCGAACGAAAACTCAAAGTAATATTTTTTGATCATATATCTTACGACAAAAGCAACTTTTTTAAGGCATTTTACAACATTATTTTAATTCAGTTATGAAATTAATTATATTTAAAATTACAATTACTATCATTCTTTGAAACATATCACCTCTTAATGCACTAAACACTTGTATCTATTAAATATTTCTTGGAATTGAGGCTGATAATCTACTGATGTACGTTCATCTACACTTCTGCACATTTTTACTCATATTATATTTGCGTGAAATTAAAAGTAAAAAGGGCTCTACATGTGCGATGTGTTTTTATAAAATGTATCCCTAAATTTTTTTATATTAGTTTTTTTAAAAGAAATTACAAAGCTATAAATTAATTGAGGAACATTTGAACAAAAAAGTGCTTTTAGTGACTGCATGATAAAAAATATCTAGCTATACAGAGGGTTCAAAAATAGTCAGCCATAATGCAATAGTGGACATTCATCATTTTTCTAATCTACTTATGTCTCCTTGTTATTGTTTCCATATTTTATAAACTATTCTGTGCATTTTGAATTGGAACCGTTATACGATAGTTGTTCTGGTTGAAAGCATGTTATCCAATAACGTTGGCAATTTTTACTTAGAACGGCACAAGTGCTGACTCGGTGTTTAGGCAATTTCAAATTCAATTAACTTTTATTGATTCAATCAATTTCTCATTTGATGTAAACGTGACCGACCAACACACCGCCAAATGGTCCACCACTTGAGTACACACATCAAATTAACTGCGATTTACCTGTTTAAGATTTACGGTTCGTGCTTTCTAATCCACACGAGACAATCGACTTGATTACGCAATTAATTCTCGTACTTTTCAAATATATATCTTTATATTGTCAATGATCATATCCAGGTAGAGATTTGTTCGCTATTTTGCTGACGTAATGGTTACATGCGTTTGGTGAGAAGAACTAACGGGGAATCTTCGCCGCAGCTAATAAATTGCTGATATTTACATCTAGGAAAAGGGAAAAGAGTGACTACTTATTATGTGAAATACGGAACGAAAGTCTAAAGGTATCGTGCAGACAATTATATACAGAATGGTTCAGACTTCAGGACTTGGAGAATATCTGATGCAAAACCCGATAAAATAAAGATTTTATTTGTGTTACTCACACTTAATGTGTTTAAGCGCATTTAACAATTTTCAAAATACTTTAAGTCCTCCAACTCACAACCAGAACAAACGTGAACTCAAAATAATTTTTAAATTAATATTTTAGAGAAAAAGTTGCGTGTTCAATTACTGTCGTAAAAAGTTTTCTACCTTATTCAAATTTGAAAATCGTTTCGAGGTTTAACTGGGGAGTTTTAGAGGAACTCACTGGCCATTGCTCAGGTTTTCTGGAAGACTACCAGCCATTTCTGTAAAGATTACGAAGTAAGACACTTGGAGCTGAAAGTTGAAGTTTTTGTTATTGCAAAATCAGACTTTCTCACGGGTTCTGAGGACTCTTGTGTTCATTTCATGCATAACGACGTTCTAAATCAGCGTCCGCCCAATCCTACTAAAGCTACGCTCCTAGATTGGAAAGAGAAATATAGTTTTACTCCCATTTACGTTAGTGGAAAGTAAATTTTCTTTCGAGTTTAGACTAAGAAGTCTGATGGGAATGTTGAATAGACTATTTAAATACTGACATTTATGAATACTTTTCTTTCATTCATATAATATTGAAATAGCGATTTTAATTCAATTATTCGGGTTGATCAGAACATGTTAAATTATATAAAGTATATTATACACATTTAAGAGTTAAGAGAGACGGAATTATAAAAATGATTACAATGACGAAAAAGCACAACTTCTGCTTTTCCATCTGCAATCGAATTCTAATTGAAGAAGGTTGAGGCAAATTATACGTTAGGTATATAGGTGCCAATAACGAACTTTACGTATTTTCGTATGCCGTTAGAAAAATGTATTTTAATACAATCAAGAGAATTCGAGCTGAGAGTAAAATTTAGTGGCGGACCAACTTAACTTAATGATCTAAAATAACGCAAATCGACCTCACTGCGACTGAGCTTCTTTCGCTTCTTTCGCATGAACCTTAATGAACGACGGATAATTTTGAATCGGTCTTTCAATTCAACATTCACAAAAGACGAAAAAATCTGCTTTTATTCTACTGCAGGATGTGAAGTATACTCCTGAAACATTACAAAAGGATAATCGGTGAGCTGGTCTGGCTTGGCTGGGACCCACTTTATACCAACAAAGCCCCAATTTCAAGTCCTAAATCCCGCAAAGAAAAACGCGATGTTTTTTGCTCAATCGGCTAATTTAAAACGGTTTTTTGATTGCACATATTAACCGATTGAAAACATCTTTGGCATCAACGTTTCCTTGCACTTAACGACATGAATTTCGATTAAAATTCCCAGATTCCAGCAGCATAACTTAAAGTAAACCAATTAAACAGTGGGCATTGCGTCAATTCAACTACTACATTTCCAGGTCGTGTAACCACTTTAAATTCTACCTGCCTCGTCAAAACAATGCCTCAATTTCGTAATAGTTTTGAATTCCATGTAAATAAAATGGTAAGGCAACTGTGTGACCAATTTCTCATTGTAACACGGTTTCATTGTTCTCGGTTCATATAGAAACAATGCGAGTCGATATAATTTACAAATTGATGACAGCAAAAGATACGGGCCCGGTCTAATGCAGTGTTGGATTGGCTCAGACTATGACATCTACAAGCACTTGTAATGAATATTAAAATGCAGCCTAATGCCTTTTTAAATATAGGTTCCGATACTATTTCGCTCATAATCTAGGTGTAATTGAATGGGAAAATGTATTCCCATAACTAATTGCAGTCGCTATTATAGGGTTTTTTATTGAATTGCATAGGATTAGCTTCTTTGACATCAGTTCTATGGAACGTTCACTTCCTTTTCAATGAAATAGTTAATGAATTTCTTGGGTAATTATTCGACAAGAGCACCAGATAGATAATGCGGCAATGCAAAATTATCCTATTTAAGTGTTGGGTAACGAGTCTACCTCAATAGGCAAATTTTGTATTGATTGCGCTGCAAAGATTGTTTGGAATAGTAGACGATGTAACAGTAAGAAAAAGTCTGCCAAATCGACTTCATGGTAGATTGCTTAAATCATCTTTTCCATCTGGCTTCAATTGAGTTTTTGATGTGCATTTTTGCCTAAACGAATTGAAAAGAATAAATGCACCTTAACGATGGTATAATTTGCATATGTGTGCTAAGAAATCAAGGTTAATATAAATCTGTTCCGGTATTGACTAGGTTTGGACTTTGGATGATGAAATAGCGTTAATAAAATGTGAAAATAGTCACTGGGTAGCTACCGGCCAGATCTTGGAAATTATTGGGTATAGCAATTCAAGGAAAAGCTGTTGATTACTAATGCGCCAAGAGGGAATTCTGGAAACATTAATTAAGATCCGCATTTCGACCACACAGTGAGCAATGGAAATTTAAATTCTATGAATCGTGATCCGTGTTTCTGCGTGTTTTTTTAAGAAGTTTGAATATTAGGTAAGATGCAAAAAGTCCACCGATTTGCAAAATAAGATACAAATTTGATAATGTAATAGGAAAGATCTGATATCATTTCTTGCCTGAGACTAATTGCAAGTCCTGAATGAATTTGCTAGCAGTTCAAATACTTTTTAATGCATTAATTTTATTTAACAAACATGAAAACATTGATTGATCTTTCAATTTTCTTTAGAGTAGTTACAAAAATGATAATTTATTATACTATACTTCTTTCTTGAGATCCGTAATGTCGCTTCTATAACAAGTAACAGTTTTAACATAGTTTCACACATTTTGTTCCTTTCTCCTGCCCGATAAATGAAAGTTTACTGAAATAATCATAAAGATGCAAACCCAACCGACATAACGTCCTCCTACAGAGCTATCAGACTGCAGCCAACTCTCCCGGATCTTTTTAAAAATTTACTGGTCAAAAGAATGCATGCATTTTTTGGCAACAAAACTCTCTTACCGGAGCACCAACTCAGATTCCTTTAAAGTAATTTCACAATCGCGTAGTGAAAAAAATGTTGAGGTGTTATAAATGTTCCATTACGTTCTTGGACATTAGGCAGGTATGGGACAAGATTCGGGATAATGGATCATCTACTTTTATCTTGCTCAACATCATTTTTTTAACCCAAACATTTTTGGAGTTATAATCCCGGGTTCACAATCAGTGAAGGACTGTTAGAGATACCGCTTTCTTTGTATCAGAGTCAAGTCATATTTTACAAATAGAAATACATAAGCTTGAAAATGGTTCTCTACTTCTAAATGGGCAAACTATTCCTCAAAAAGAACATGTTAAGTTGCTGGTACTGAGGAGCAAACAGTTTAAATCCAAAAGAACTCCGCTCAACTTGAGGGTAACCACAATGTATTAGCTAATCGGACGTTTACATTTATCGCTCGAAAATTAAAACGAACTTAGAAGAGCGTATTAAAACCCACTTTATTACCCTCTACTTGCAACTCTACACAGACCTGAGTACGTATATACAGACCTACAGGTATGAATTGTCATGGAAGAAAGCATTAATTGCTTCAATAATTGTGTGAAAAAATTGACGTAAAAATTGGAATTTTTTCAAACTGATATAATATCTTAATAAAACGATAATCGAACTGCGGTTAGCACGATTTTTACGCGAATTAATTTTTAATGTTCGGATTACGTTATCATAAATATACCATAGAAATAAGTCTCATTTAGTCGTAACAATGGCAATGTATTGATAATGCTCAGTTTTCCACAAACATGGCAAATTGCGGTTTTTTATTTGATTTCCTGAAAGCTTATTATTGTCCATTATCACTTCATTCTGTTAAAAAAATTTGTGCGATTTTTCGTTTTTAATTTTATTGTGAAATATTTATCAAGCAAATTATTTAACTAATGTAAGTTGATTTATAAACAAACTTTTAACCATCGCGAGCTCTTCTTTGGTTCTTTTGTCAAATTCCTCTGTCTGATTTGAATGTTGAAAAACTTGCTTATCTGCCGTTATTTTATAATTAGCAGTAGACGAAACACCTGAATGATACGTCTGAATTAGATGCCATTGACATCAAACTTCTTCACTTATATAAAGCATATTCTTCGATGACTTGACTAAGGCATTTGATCATATCAGGCATCAAACACGCATTGAATAGCTGAGACTTTTTGATCCAAATATTTTATCCGTCGTCTCATTTCTTCTATACTATAGCATTCTCTCTCATCTTGAAGAAAATAGGTATAATTTGTTAATGTTTTTCTAGTAAATTGGCTTCTCAAAACGTATTTTGTTTTTCTCTGTTCGTATTTTCACGTTGCGAAATAAATTTTAAAAAAATTTCTTTTGTAACAAAGGGATTTACAACTGCTAATTTAGTGATCTAAAGTTAAATCTTCCACGCAATTTGCAGGATCGCGTAGAGAGGTAAGTAAACTATTTGCAATTAATTGCTTCCAGGTGCGGTAAATCTTTCTAATATATTCAACTAAACTGAATTTACTCTATTTGCAGCATTATAAATTTTGTTTTCTGGAGCAGCAGTTACGTTTTCATTCGGATCGTAGATAACCATTTTATTTAATGGTTGAATTCTGATTAATTTTTCAATATTAAATATTGTTTGTATATTTTCCAAATAATAAAAAATAAACCTTTCTAACTAACATTAGAATATTGCCCCTTGTCTGGATGGATATATTCCTGTTATTTATTATAAAAATTAAATTATTTTATAGTGAATGTAAAGTGAACAGTAAAGCAAGAACATAATATTTTTTGTAAAATTGTGTTTGTTTCAGATGCATCATAAAAACGAATTAATGTAATAATGCTTCCGTTATTCAGAAATTTGAACCTTTTTGAGCCTTAACTCGTATGGCTTCCGATTTACAGAATGTATTTTGAGGCAAATTCAATTTATTATACATATTGATACAATTTATATAAAACTTTATTATAAATCTAGTATATAATTTTTTAATCAGTGCTCACCTTCATTCCAATCCATCAGTTTTGGCATAGAAAGAGCGAACTTGATTGAATACTGATTAACGCATTAATAACTTTAACAGAATTACCATTTTGAATGCGTTGAACAAAGCTAACACTGAACACTCGTTTTCATTGTTTTAAAATTTTGCAGCAAATTGCAGGATTTACTGAAAAAATAACTGGTAACTGAAAAACTGAGTTTTCAGTGAGAAACTAGTTAAAACATGGGCATGAGCCTTTGGAGTGCAAAAAGCCTTCTCGAATTAAATTTTCTCGCAAAAAGCCATTTAACAAAATGAAGGTGGACATTGTAATTTGCGATTATTTATCACTGTTAGATATCAGGTGGATAACTAAGTGGCAACATCCGATATAAGCTTTGCATACCTACTCATTGTTGCAATAAGTTTCGCACAAGCTCCTGGGTGGAAACATTAACTTAAACCGTAAAAATAAAAGGCTCAGTCGACCGTTTTCTATAAGTCAAAGGCATTGCTGAGCTCGTAACACTCACTGCAATAAATCGAACGTGGACCGCCTTCAGGAATTACTCTCTGTGTCAGTCGGCTTTTTCCTTTTTATTACAGATTATCTGCTAAAATAAATTTTCCGCTCGGTATTTTTGCTGTGAAACAGGACCGAACTTGTCGCAAATCCCTATGAAATTATGCTGGCTAGCCAAATAATATGAATGTTCGTTTTTACAATATTTTCTTGTTGTCCTGTTGCAATTTTGTTTACTGCTTCTAAATGCTATTGAAATTCGTGTCCTATTCCATAAGCAGAGGTATAATCAGAATAGTATTGCGATTCAACCAAAATATTTGTCCTCTTCGTTAGTGTCGAAAAGTATTACTTAAATACTTTACAGCGTTACAACAGCGGAAAAGTGTACATTTGAGCACGAATGTCTAGAGGCAAAGCTTTGATTCAAAACGGAAAAGCGGTTCTAAAAAATTGGGTAGTTTAAAAAAAATATATTTTTAGCCAAATCATAAAGATCCAGAAGAACATCACCGATGACTCCAATCCAAACATGCATTCGAAATTTCCTCTAAACGCAATTAATAGCCGCATATGAAGAATAGTTTGTGCTGGAAATTTTGCGAATAAAACATTTCTGGTAAAACCGGATGCATTTAATTAACGAAAAGACCCTGAAACTTTGCCCATTTTTTCATTATGATATACCATTTTGAACGGTTTCTCAGACTGCCTGAACTTAGTCAAAAGTTTGACTTTAATTTACTATAAAAATACATCATCGCTTACTTACTCTCTGAAGGTCTTGAATAGCAAGGAAACAGAAAATTACGGTTTGTCCAAAAACTATCATTAATACAAGATTCTCAAGAAGAAAGAGAAAGAGGTTGCAAATAGCAAAAAAGTCTGATTTATCCAGCTCCCAACGAAAATATTCTGCTAGTTTTTGTGCCAAGACACGCAGAATTGCCTACTTACCTAATGTGAATGGGCGCGATAGTTTCATCAAAATATGTCTTAGTTAGGAACAAATCTAGATACTTTAAATTTCAGTACAATTCGTCTTAACATTCTCTGGGAATGACTAAAAAAATTTTTTTCTCTAAATAAAAGTGCGGCCAGATCATCTTCTGCACCAGAGAATCTCGAACAAGACAAGTATATCTCGCAAATAAATGATTTAACTTTACCGCGAAAATGCCCGATTATTTTGGCAACAAAACTCCATTGATTCCTGGTTTTTATTTATTTTTTCTATGCAAATTCGTTACTAAAGTAAGAAATGTACGCTCACTCGACCATAAAGCCGCTAACTAAAGCTAATTATTTTTTCTTAAAATGACTTAATTCGAAAGCATTTCAAGCGATTGTGTTCGGTCGGCAAAAGTTAACGTTTTGGTGCGGCCGATGCCGTTTTTCTATGGTTAAAAGTGTCTGTTTTCAAATATTTGACTAATTTTCGAAATAAGATAGATCCATTAATTTTGCGGTTGTTAGTTGAACGGTGTTGTGCCGCCAGTTGCGGAATACTACAAAAACAACAAAGTTAAACATCAACACAATTATTTAATCTCATAAGTTCATATATGAATAGAAAATGTCACCGCTTTAATCCACCTAAAGTACCAAAGTGATTTTTTATTTCGATTCAAAAAAGGAAAAAAAGCTGACGAATATTTATGCGGAAAAAGTTTAAATTAATTTCGCCTCTCAAAATGCTTCCCGTAGAGAAATGAATCTGAAAACGGATGCATGACTGAAAATATGGATTACTCTGGCTTCCAATTAAACTGATTACCATATCAAGCGCATATCCATTTTCAATGCTGGGCATTATTGAATTTAAATTGCCCAACTTTCAATATGACTAGTTTTTCGTTGCAGTATGGATCGTAATAAAGGTTGAATTTGTAATCAGAAAAATGCATGGGTTTTGTTATTATATTTTTAATATTCATCACATGCATTTTGATAAACTTTTCAATAATAAATCGCATTTTGCGAATGGTCTTGCTGTTTACAGTTAGTACACATTACTAGTTAATAATACTTTTATTTAACTGGATTTTGTTGATTTAACTGCTGTTATTGAAAAAAATGCATATGAGATTCTTTCGAATAAATTTTTGTTGTTGTAGAGATTACGAAAAAAAATAAAAATCATGAGAATGTTTATATGAAAGCGCGTCTGTAACTCAAGTTTTTCAAATGTGTTCAAATCAATATGGTCCTCAAATTTTGTTATTAATTATGCCAGCCTACATTGTAGCTTTTTGGAGATTTTGTGTACGTCTTTCTCACTTTTGAAACTGTCGCTGCGCCAAAGTTGAAATTTTCTATGTTTAAATATAGCGTAGCTTCATCAGGGAAGATAATATTATAGACGGATTTATTATAATCTCACCCATTTATTCATAGAATTGTAATACTCTATCAAAATTATCCTCAGGAAGTTCCTGGACAACAAGTACCTACTTTATAGCGATTTTTTCTCTTAAATTTTTTTTTCATCAAATTTATTTGGCAAACAAAATTTTTATATTATGATTATCTAAGTGGCAAGATACTAAGTTCTAGACTTCTTATTCTAGATTAGTTCTTCTTTAAGAGAATTGTTAACAAATTTAATATTTTTACGTGAATTTAAATTTAACCTTTGATCATTTCCCATTATTTATTATTAAGCGAATATAACGTTTCTTTATTTTCGTAAAAGATTGCAATTTTTTCTTTTGCTTTCCAAGAGCGATTTGAAACTATTCACATTTACACATTTTGACAGCATACCTAATAGGAAATTATTTATCTGAAAATTCGCTGTTTTAAAAGCTAACGATTTGTATTTGTGTAAAATCTAGATATTAAAGATTGCATTAATTCCCAAGTAACTTTTAATTGCCCCGATTTCCCAATCAAATAATCCTCAGTACGTAGAAATTCGCATTTCAATACGTTCACACTAAACTCACCTTCTCATTTGCACATTTATATTACCAATGTAATCATCATTTAATTAATAACAGATTTTCTTTGTTCCAGAACTGAATGAGGTGTAAAAAGATGTAGGCGGATTATTTCCTAATATCGTTCAAACACCGAGACTATGCCTCCGTAAATTAACGGTAAGCAGTGCGATTTACAATTATAATATCAATAATTTAACCAATTCTTCGAGTAGGTGGTAATAATATGCTTCCGACGCTTCTGGTATATATATATTGCATCTGTTATTGCATGAATATAATAATGCCCGGCCGATGTTTATCAATTAGATCAGTAATACCTACACCATTTCACGTTTGCTGTGTTAGCAGGCTTACAGTAGTATAAAGTTACCCGAAAATGTAATCAAATGGTTTTTTTTTTAAGAAAGCATGCAGAAATCTTCAACTGAATATAAGTTTGAAATATAATTACTTACTTAGTTGGACTTCAAAGGTCTTCAAAATATGGTAGTTTTAACAGGCAGATATATCAAACTTTTTCAATTGGCAATTTGCTTATGAGCATTCAAATATTTAAATTTTAGAACAAACTCCTCGAATTCAATTTGAATGTAATGTCAGATATGTACGCTTTAAAAAGGGATGAAGGACTGCAAGGAACACAATTTTTAGTCAGTTTTGTATTAACGCACAGTGCGGCATTCAAAATGCTTAGAAGATCAATTAGAGCAAATGTTAAGCGATTTCCTTAGGATATTTTTCCATATTTATTTGTTTTGTAATATCTTTTTTCCAGTTTGATTAAAGTACCTCTGAAACAATTAATAATTTCATTTGGATACATGTCCTCATATTTTTATTTTTTTCCTAAATCATGGTATAGATTTACACAAAAATATTAAATAATTGTAAGGTTGCTTGCATTTCAGATCCTAGACTTTTTGTGCAAATATACAGTGTTTTCGTAAATAAGCAAGTGTATTTCATATTATATTTTTATTTGTAGGTTTATTTCGGAATTTCCTCAAACTTTCACAATAAAAATGTGTTTTTAAAATTCACATTGGTGGTTCACGTATTGTACAAAGTACACTTTACAAGGAATCATAAATAACTTTAGATTTTTGCTAATTTTTATGTTTGTGTTTCACCCAAATCTGTTTTACCAAACCAAAAGATAGGGCTAGACAAAGTTAAGTATAATTTTCGACAACAATACAAAATATAGCGTATTGCTTTAATTTGTGTTTTATACCTTGAAAACGTATGTAGACGTTTCAGCTTCTTTAAAAGTAATTTTACTTAGAAACGATGCTTAATACTTTTTTTCTTCTTTAATACTAAGAGGAAGACTTCCGCTTGAATCTTTACCTGGTAGAAACTACACAATAAAAAAAATTATTTTAAATTCATAAAACTTATTTTCTATCGCGTGAACTTCAATTTCTACTCTTTCTTTTAAGTAAAATTTGCTTAACATTTTTAATGCTTTGTCTCCTTTGTGTGCCTCTAATCAAATGTAGGGTACTTTTGTTACTCAACTTTTGCAATAATCACTCAAATATTCAAAATTGGCGCATTTTTAAGTATTTTTCTTTTGCGCTACTTAAATATAATGGAAATTACATACTCATTTGCATAGTTAGTAAACTGGTTATAAAATATAGAAAAAGTGTTAATCTCATCTCAAGAATTCCTGCCATTTTCTTTGTTGTCTCTGTCAACATCATTTTGAAACAAGTTTAAATTTGTTGAGTAAAAATTAATAGTTATTTATAATGGCCTAAACTAAAAAAAATTAGCTTCGAACGGTTCGGCTGTAAGAGATGAGAACAGGTCCAAAATTTAAATTGCGTGTCAACAAAAACTTGCTCAATTCTGTAAATTAATACTAATTTTCGGTAATTTTTGCATAAGAACCAAATGTAATTAGTAGTACAAAACATACTAAATGAGACATTAAAACAATCAAATAAACCGACTTTTTCTAACGTAGGTATGAGGAAATTGCTCCTTATGGATAGAAACCACTTGGATGTATCAAGATAATGTTAAGTGGAATTTAATTTGAAGAAGTACCATTCTGTTTGTTGAAAATAATGACGGCGGTTTTAATTGAGAGTGGGACTTTCATAAGGATAACAATGCAAAGAAGAGCCGCACCTTTTCTCACGAACAAAGATAGGCATTGACCGCGGTCGCCAAAGTCGTCGCTTCCTGTGTCTTTGGGAGCCTGCGAGACACAGAGAGACCCCCTCATTATTGACACGAAAACGAAGATTAAGGAATTCCGTTCTAGCCTCCCGCCATCATTTTCCATTTACAAGTTATGCGAAACCGCTCATTTCATTTAACAATAGGGTGAATTGTTGGTAGAAAATTGGTCTTTGGAACATGAAATTAATGGCTTTGAAATTTAGCGAATGTAAAGTAAACGGTGTTATTAGCATTCAGATGCTAGACTTCTTGTTTTGGTAAAAATGGTTACTCTTTCTTTATGTCTTTCTTGGAAAATACAATTTGCATCGAATTTTCAACGGTAGCTTGAAAAAAATAATGGATCTTTAAAAAGATTCCTTTAACTTCCTTGTTTCTTAGCCTGCAATCGCTTTTTGGTCACCAATACAGAATGTCCAGGCAAGCAAAAAGCTTTTACATGTATAAAAATATGAATCTTAACTTTTCTCAAGTTGCGTTATCTCAAATAAATGTTTATGTTGTTAAAATTTTATATTTTCTCATAGAAAAATTACATTAATAATAAAATAAATGTGAATGATTTTACATATTTCCACCTGGTTTGTTTGCCTACCTTTTGCGGTTTTTAATTAACTAATTTGGAGCGTCTTTCCAAGTTTTTCGTACATGAAAGCAGATAAAGAACTATTGCAAATTTCCTAGTGAAGATTTTTAAAATTATATTTAACTTGCAATTCTGTAAATGAAAATCCCACGATATCACAATATTAGATTTTAATATAGAAGACCGTTTATGAATCACGCAGTATTGCATTATTCACAAACATTCCTGATGTGTTTTATACCCAATACACACCTACATGCAAATTTTAGTTAAGACATCGTAATAAATACATTAAATAAACGAACAAAGTCCGATCAGGACAACAATTAATAAATTTAATAATAAGTTAATAAGTTAATGGCTAACAAAACGGAAATGTTGGCAATTTTCTGTTAAAATAATATTGCAAAATTGCTTTAGAAACTAGTCTATATGCATTTGTGGGTCACAATTTTACACATGGATCACATGTAGGTAATTAATAGCTGTTTCGACTGTTTATCAATGGTGTGGCATTCGCTCCGAAAATGCTTGATCCGAAAACTTGTTTATACACAGAATTCAATAACAAAATATATATTCTATCGTATTATATGGATTTATTTAAAATATTCATTAAACGCTGCAATTCTGAACAGCCAAATTTCTGCTTCAGTTTTCAGTGTTTTTTCTTTCAAATAGTTATCGTCTATTTGGTTAGATTTTTAAATAATGTTAAATTTTGTAAGTGTACCTGTTGTCTATGTCTAAGCTTTAAAATACATTTTCTGTTCGTAGGACACATACTTTTTGACTTAACATACGTAAGTCCGCATGGTTAAATCAATTCTTCTCAACAACTTGACCTTTTAGTATATTATATATTTCCATATTTCAACCAGAAAACCTATTGGTAGGATGGAAACGGATTATTCTATTTTTGGACATACTCGACAACGGAAAATATATTTTTCATGTTATTAGACGAGTCCGACAAAACAAAAATGCGCTAAACTTTTTACTTTTCCACTAACAAGGGTAGCAAAATAGACTAACATGTCAAATGTACAATGTTTATCTTATCGAGTGAGTTCTAAAGGAAATTGTATATCTTGGAAGAAGTTGAATGTATAATGAACACTTTCTTTGTGTCTATCAGATTTTATATTTCTAGATGATTTTTCTATCTGGCCGTATTTAGGATATTTTTCCACCTTATTACTAAAAGTTATGATACTCCAACCTGGCAATTATAACGGCTGAATTGAAACGAATATAATTTTCATACAGATGTAGTCTGGCGTATTTATGAACCGCGCCTTCAATGTTTTCTTTATCGTATCGAACCTGTCTCTAACTCTTCTAACACAATTTTTTGTAACTTTGCCTAATTCCACTCCAGAATGAAATGTAGCTTTCGAGTAGCGAAATACATAGCAGATGCGATCAGAAACCTTTTCTCTGGAAAAATATTTCGATTTTATAAGCAATAATAAAAGTTCAAGCAGAAATAAATCGCATCTGCCAAACCTAGCTTAGTCAATATTTTGATGACATCCTAAGTAGGTAATAGAGCCTCTTGTCGCCTAACTTCTATATATAGTTGGAGGCAAAATTTTCCATGATAAATGTCAATTTTCCAACAGCCCATTTCAGCTGGAAATATTAAACCCTAAAGGTATTTCCGTTTTCCCGGCTGTCGACTAGATTGGAGAAAAGATATTTTGGAGAGATTTCAGCAAGATTTAACGGGGGAATTCTATCGAAACGTCGGTCGGTTTGTCAAATCCGATTATCGAGACGGAATAAATTGAGCGTTTCATTAAGGCGGAAATCGATATTTTTTCTGTAAAATTACAAAAAAAAACACAATTCTTTTTAATTCTCACCCAAATATTAATTGTGCTATGCATATTAATTATTCTTAGTTCAGTACAAAGTGTGAACCAATTTCAAAATATTTTGCTACTTTAATTGAGGCACTTTCTTTGACATTGTATAATCTTGAAAAGGTTTACAAATGTTCGAGAAAAAATGATGAACATATTTTTTTTAATTTTTGCTTCTGCTGGAACGCATGGAAGAAAAAAATATCTAGCAGTACAATTAGTTTCAAGTCAAGTCGATGCATAGTTCCTGAAATACAAAAAAAAATCGGAATGAACGTAGAATAAGCTTTGGTAATTCGATTACCGCCACAGCCTTATGCAAGATAATGATCTGATCGCTGCTGATGCGAAACCAAACCGCCACTTAGACACGAAATCACATTTCTCCCCAAGGAAATATTCATTTCAACTAGTACTTAGCAAATTTGAATTGGAAATGCATCCGATTTTCTAATTGGGCTGTCGGGGATTCAACAATGCAGCTGTAATATGCACTGTCAGATCTAACGCGGTTGTAATCTTGCATTATCAGCTTTCGTTGAAAGAAAAAAATGTTAATTTTAAATCAACTGGTCTGATATTGCAAATTCTATACAGAAGTAATGTGGTTTTTTTAAATTCGAAGTTGACAAATTATTATGAATCGTTCACAGTTTTAGAATATATGTATATTATATTTTCAACTACATTAGAGATGCAAATGTATTGATTTTAATAAAGCACAGGCCACAAAAACTAATGACATATTTTTGCAACACCCATTATTTTTCACTTTGTATGTAATTTCAAATTAATTATTTCAGATTTCGTGGTTGAATTACTTTGCCTGATACTTTTCATGATTTTTGCAGGAATTTTGAGCAAAATTTTCTTCTCGAACTCTATACATCGCGTACCGATCCATTAAAGGAAAATTAACTATGTTGTCAACAACAGAAATACATTTTGTAATTAAATTTTTTAATAAACATTTTACTTTATGATCTAATTGAGGGTTTATATATCGGTGAGCTGTTATGGAAATAAACCTTGTAAATTATGAAATAAATATAATACTAAAAAGTGCTTTAATGACAAAACAAAAATGTTTGTTATCAGCGCCAGCGTTTTACTTAATTAAATTTGTTTTAATCCTCTTCGAAAGTTGTGCGCTTTGTAAAAATACTTGGACGCTGATTTTCAATCTGAGCGAATTATTTTTCTGTCTGCGATGGCTCTAGTTCATATTCTACAAGGAAATTAATACGCGCTTAATTCCGCGCTTTTATTTTTGATTCGGTAGAAAAATAGAAAAAAATAGAAAAGTGACATTAAATAACTATAATAAGTGACATGGCAAACATACTTTGCCACACAAGAGCCAAACTAAGAACGAGAAACTCTGTGTGAACGAAGGCGGCACAAATAATTTACCTGAACATCGATTGAAGTCCGCATTAAAGGATAAATGGCTAAAAAAGCGCGTAAAAGTAGCTTAAGTGCAGTTCTTGGCAAAAATAATCCAGGGATCAAAAATAAAAAATATTGAAAATTCAAATATGTATGTACATTGACTAAACGCCTTAACTGAAAAATATCTCAAGAAAAATTCCTAATTAACAATATTAATTTTTTTTAGTTCAGTTATCACATATGACACATAATGAAAATTACACCACAAGAATTTATCACATAAAAATGTAAAAATTGTTATGTGGCCAGGGTCAAAACCTCTTCTTGAGTCAAATATTTTCGTTAAATACAATGCCTAGTCAATTCGCAGGCATCGTCCGACTATCTTCAAGTTCAAGTCTATCATTTTAACATTTAAAAAAATGTTACTTATATAGTTAGTAGTTACTATCTTACTAGTATCTATTCCTGGACTGAAGTTATAGTTTAAAGAATATATAGATGCCCTAATGTCGATCGTCGTAAACTAATTAAATAAATTGGTACATGAAACACAAACAAACTGCTTACAAATGCTTGTTCGTGTAATATTTTATTTTTTATGTTATCTGTTGAATTTTCGATATTTTATTCTTACTGCATCTGGTAATGTACGATTCTTTCTCTGACTCAAAAATATAAATTTTACTTTTTTGTAGGTCAGCTATCAGAAATAGGGAGCCGATATGTGTTTATTAATTTAATTGTTGTTAGTTCATTTTGCAAAAAAACAAATTGTACTGCTATACTTAATTATTTTAAAATTTTCTATTTGGATTATTTATTTTGTTAAACATATCTACTCCAATATTAATAAAATTAATTACAATAATTTATCAAGTTTCGGTTAACGTCGGTTACGTGTACTTCCCTTTTTTACATTCTATTTTTACATTACTCAAATTTAGCTGTATACTTATAATACAATTTGCTGTTACTAATAGGAATTGCTGCAAATTTAATTTTATTAAAGTGTGCTTCTATTCTAATAATTCTAGTTTTAATTTTATCTCAAGTTAAATATCGGCATATAAAATGATTAAGCAATTTCATTGTATAAACATTTTCTGTGGAACATGAACTTAAACTGAAAGTAAACAATCGAACAACCCGCCAACTTCCTGCTATGGCTGCTACATAACACTCAGGTGAGATGTTTATTCACGTATGATTGCCGAAAAAATAAATGTTCGTATTTTTTTAGCAAAAATGTTTAATTTTGACCAAATTCCAAACACTCTAAATGACAAACACATTCGTAAAACAAAGCGACGAAGTCAAACAAACATAGCCTGACATTGGTGTGAATGAAATAAATATTTAAGTACCTATGTACAACTAATCACAATTCCAAATAGTTTTTTATCTGATACCCCAAATCCATTAAATCGGGTTTTAGCACAGTAGTGGTTTACTTTTTGCCTAGAGATAAGATAATATATATATTAGAACTATTTATGAACACACCTTGTATGAATATGGCTTCAATAATAAAATGATAAACACTATTTCCTATTAGTTGGGTCATGTCCCAAACGACTACTCTAAAATACATGAACACACATTGAGTGTCATGTGGCAGCTATACAGAAGAACATTTCCATAAAATTGCTCACTTGGGGCTGAGCATTGCGGAAGAGCATGTGCACAGCTCGTTTGCACCTGATTAAAAACGTTTCCCTTTTTTAGCATTGCCAGTTGATGTCTGACAAAGAAGCATTCTTCTGAAAAACTTGATTTTTTTTTGTTTCAGAAGGGCATTGCTAATTGATTGAGCATAGTGCCCAGTCATGTAAGAATTTATCTAGAAAGACAGCTAGAGACCGATAAAAGAAACGGTCGGGATATTGATAACTGAAAATAAACGACAGTAACGACACATGCAAACTTTTTGCATTTTAATAATTTATCTTTCGGTTTCATTTACCCGACGATATATATATAAGTTTCAAGGGCCCGATTGAACGTTTAGAATATCTGAATGCATGATATCGTATTGTTCCGCTGATATTGCATTTCAAAATTAATGGATTGAGCTGCTTGCAGCAGTCTACAATATGAGCTTATCAATTTATTAACCGTGTCTGAATTTCTCATCAAGGCTGATAAATATTACTTAACATACAATGAGCGTCGTTGTGAGCGACATGAAGGGTTGAATGTTGAAAGCGTAAAGTAATTGAAAATCGTTCCGGCAATGAGTCATAGATGGTTTTAAATTCATTATCGTGTTTAACTTAAAACTAAATTGAATCATTGTTCAGTAGAAAGTTTACTTGGCCCCGTTTATGGATGAACGTCTCAATTTCAAAATGAGCAATTTACAACAGACGTTCGAGCTCAGCGGCCAGTTTCTCATTTCGGGTTTCTACACAGTTTTAACGTTCATCCACAACATCAAACAGAGTAATGATGCTAAAAAACTCCTTGGATACTTTAAACGGGAAAGAAAAATTAGCGTCAAAAGGCTACTGGCAAGTTAATCAACTTTTATTTTATGTTTTTTAACAAACCACAAATTTGTTTGCTCTGGCTGATTAATGGCTCTGGCTGAATGACATTAAATTGAATTGGTTCAGACAAAAATAATTATCTTAAGATAAAAACGGCAGAGTTGGGAGAGCTATGCGAAGACATTTCGAAAAAAATCACAACGCAACAGCGTTTATTTTATTTAAGAACTTTATTGAAGAATTAAATCCTTAATTATTTTATGTAATCAGATTTTTAATTTAACTTTATTCCTGAATTTATGAACTTGGACTATCAAAATTGCATTTTGATAAAACAAAGTCTGGCAATAACATATTGCGTAAAAGAAGCGTTTTACATGATAAAACTGCAATAACATGAAATGTTCATAAAAAAAAACAAATTAAGGAGGATACAGAAAGTAAAGTATTTTCGTCGTTAAGGTGTTCATTCGTTTTAAATCTTCCTTTATCAATTTCCTCGAGTCGAGTCTGTATTTGCTTTCCGCCTGTACGCTTTCATGCTCCCGTCTCTTTGCTTTTGCAATTTGTCTTCGTTATTTTTTAGTGTCGGTCTATCTTTTTGTGATGGATCATCTATTTCGTTATGGTACTTTCTAAATTTGATTTTTATTTTCATTATTGTTAGTTTGGTTTTTAAATTTACTCTATTTCTTCAGTTACTTTAACTGAGTTACACATTCTTCCTTGCAAATTAGGCTTCCACATCTATCTTATTGCCCCCGATTCTAATATTTTTCTTTCTATTCTGAAATTAATATTTGCAATTTCTGTCGATCGTCATATTTATTTTCGCGTTGTTCTGCATTAGCGTTAATGTTACTTAATTTAGTTGAATCGTTTTCATTTGTAACACTTTTCCAATACCACATTCAAATCAGTTTATTTGATCTTTCACTTATCTTGATATTCTCATCTGAACAACACATTGATCTTCTGCTCTTCTGAAATAATTAGAATATTGAATAAGAAGAACTGATATTCTTCTTTTTTATTTTTCAAATATGAAAATGAAGGAAACGTTTTAGAAATCACAAATAAAACTGCAACATACAAGGAAAATGCATAAGAAAAAGTGAAAGTAGGAGCTTCGGTCTGCAAGAGCAGAAACAGGTTGAAGAAGACAGAAAAATCTTTACTGTTTTAAATTGTGCAGTTCAATATTATTCTACCTATGTGTTTTGTTTTGCACTGTTTTGTATATGTTATAATCATTTGCTCTGCTCATGATTTTTTTCACCTAAATAATATTTTAACATATTTTGACTCTCGAAAGCTAGCAGATGATAATTTTGAGAGCAATCGATGAGAAAAATCCACAAGAAAAACAAAAACCAACGACTTTTTTAGTCCTGTCCATTCATATTCTTTAATACTCTGGTGGGGTTTTAATTTTAAATATGATTTAAATTTACATTTTAAATATAATGATTTAAATATGATTATGTATACTCCAAATATATTAGCTCTATAGCAAGGAAAAATGCAATATACCTTGATTTTCAGACCTGGCAAGTATTAGAAATAATGGCCTAGAAAATGCCTTTAAAAATTAGCTAAGTTATGTCTCGTCTATGACGCTGAACTGGATATTTTCAATTCAAAGCACAAAAAAAAACATGAAAAGAGAAGAGAATTGCGATTCTACTCTTTTGCAGGATACTAAAACGATGCAGAATCTTCCTATTTTCAAAGCTGCAGAGGCATTGGATCGAAAGAAAGAAATGGTAGTTTTATTATCAAATTGTAATTGTCTAAGTCTAATATTTTTAGAAATAGTTTTCTTTTGCAATTTGTATTCCGTCATAGAAAATATGCGCACATATAAACTGTACTGGCTGGAAATGGTTTAAATACTGGAAACACAATTTTAAAGTAATCTATTAACCGAAAAGACGGACCGAAAAAATAATTTTTTGACCTAGAAAATTTATCGTCATTGTTTGTTGTCAATTTGGATTAGAATCGAGATCACTTGAGGTAAGATTAAGAATAAGAGCGGTTTCAAAATTCAGTTAAAATTTCCATATTATTTTTTTATATATTCAAATTACACTGGATAATGTTCGCTTCTTCCATGGTTTTGAACTTTCTTGTTTCGTAGCTTTTGAACTACAGTTGGAAAAAATATGTAAAAATTCTCTTGTATCATTATTGCAGTATAGAAAGTTTCTGAAAAGAAAATTTCTGTAAAGAATAAAATATTTCTGTAAAAAATAAAGAAATATTCTGTAAAGAATATTTGTACATTTTTGTATGTGTATTTTTGTTGATGAACTTGTGATATTACTAAGATTCATTTAATAATAAATATTGTCTAATATACTAGATTTTAAAACCCTCTAAGCTTTCCAAATTCATACGTCTGAGGAGAAATAATGTGAAAAGTTTCAAAGTAGGTAATTATGTTTCAGTAAAAGCACGAATTACCAAAATTCTGGGCACGTTTTCTTAATTAGCAAAAGCAAAGTTGGTCCATCCTGTTGACAGCACTGGTTCCCGTAAAATCTGGTTATGTCGAGTAAAAGGATATTTGAAAATCATTCAGCAATTGTGAATTAACCTGAATTCAACGATTCAGATTTGCGCGATATTCGGAAAATTGGTGAAAACTTCCGAACAATAGTCAGGAACCAGTGGTTGAACTTCGCATCAACTCGACTAAAATTAGTAAGTTTCCAGATAAATATATGCTGTGAATGTTGCTGAATTTTAAATTTAACCGAATTATATCTATCGTGTCGTTTATCTATATTCCGCCTCTTTCTTCACATAGCATACAGTTTTTGTTGCATTCATTGATTTAAACGTGAATGTAAATTCTCTTGCATAACAGGCTTTATGGCAAGTTCGCAGATTTACGTTATTCTTCCTAAGTGGACAAATTTATGGCACGGAAGTCACTAACTCTGTTAAGGCGCTAATCATTTTAAATTTCTAGTTACATGAGCTTTCACTTTACTTTTCATCATCATAAATCCAACTGTTTTTCATTACAATCTGTTGGCTCATAACTAGATCTCTAAGTACTTAATATGATTATTCACTCTCTAATTGTATATATTTCAACGACTTTGGCATAATACAATTTTTTTAAATTATATTGGAAAAATCAGTTGCATTTAAATCAGTATGTTCTTAGGGGTTCCGAAAATCTTAACGTCGCTATTTTATATTTTAGCAGTGACTAAACACAAAGTCATGAGAGTCTTTATCAGATTTTTATGATTAACTTCTAAAGTGCATGAGTAATTAAGTTCGCAAATAAATTCAAAATTTTGTAGCATCTAAATATGTACCAATTTATATTACTGCGCTTTATTAACTGCTAACGCATTGTTAACTACTAAAATACTGTTGTTATAAAGTAAATCACGTTAATAATGCGTTCTTTGTGGCGTTGAAAAGGCCCACCTTAACAATTTTACCTTCAGCCTATCCAAAGAAGTTCAAAACAGAAACCTGTAGGTGAAATAGCTGATAAGATAAGATAAAGTATGTCTCCCCATTTGCTATCTCACTTATATACAGCAGAATCAAGATTTACTATCAGAAACCGACAAAGTCAGCTCTATTTGTCAGTTAATACTTAGCCTGTGCATGAGGAACAATCACTAATCAGCACCAGTGTACTTAGCGAATTTACATCAGTTTTCCATCAGTTTTGTTCTTGTGTATGTGCTCTTGAAGTATGAGTTTTCATCATGCAATGAGAATCGAACAGTTGAGTTTCCTCTTAGTGAGCAGTTTAAAAAAAAATAAAGTGAATTGAAAATTTGCTGGCATGAAGAAGCAACTAAAACGCATACATAGCTTTGCAACAACGTCCAACACATTTAGCACGCCATTGTAAGTATGAAGGTTTGCAGGTATTTGTGGTTTTTAATATGGAAATTCTTCTAACACAAAAGTGTATTGGAGAACCTGCCGAATAATACGATACATTCATGGCCTTTTGAAAATAGTTAATATATCTAGTGTGTTCATTAAAAGTCATGTTGGTTTATTGAAAGCCTAAATGGATTTAAGGAAATAATAATGATCAATTGTTTTGGCGTGGCACTGGAAATTGACCTGATTAGAGCATTTTATCATTTGCCTATTACAAAACTAAAATACACATTTTATTTACTCATGTTCTATAATAGTATTTTATGGTAAATTTATAATTTATAACGATTATTTTCTACAAAAACGTTACATATTGTTCAGAAAGTTTTTGTCAGTTGTTCGATTTACTTCAGGGTCAGAAGAAGAATATATTTTTCTATTTCTTTTTTATTGAATACGTACATTTTCTTACTCAAAAAGTCTTTCATCACCAATTTCAATCACCAATTTTTACACTGGAAAATCGCGGTGTTTAAATGGCTGTTTTAATTGTTTTCACACACCTAATACTAAAAAACTATTCTCGGTAAAACAAAACTTTAACTAAAAATATTCTCTAACTTGTTACAGCAGAAAGTAAAATCATTTTGAAGAAGAACATATTTATATTTAGGCGATTTGTATGGGAAATTAAAATAAACGTGTTGTTGTATGTTGAATGATTGATTTAAAATAAAAAAAACGTTTCATAAAAAATCTCTCAGTTCTCAAAATATGGATTGTTCAAGATAACATTAACTTTGCCTATGTTCGAAATACTAGGTAGGTATTTGAAATTCCGTAAATTTATTCCTTACACTTCCAGTTCGTACTTATCAACTAAAGTATTAATGTGTGTTTGTTAATATATTATAAATAAGCAGTAAAAAACACAACAGCGACAATAAAGTGACCAAACTCAAAGTTTGATCTGAACTTCCCAAATTTTCTTCTAAGTCATGATTACCTACTTTTTGGGACAAATAATTTTTCTCGTTGCTTGGGCCTGGCAAATTCTCACATTTTTATATTTATTTTGGACACAGATGGCATGATAATAACGATTTATACTTAAAGACGGTATAACAATTCTCCATTTTTCATGCAAATACCAAATAACAAATAATACCAAATTCTCTTTTAAACACATTAAGATGATGAAAGTGACAAAAACAGGCTCTTTTCATCTGATTATTCAATGTTCTTTTGGGAAACTATGTAAGTAAATTAAACAGTATTTTCTCAGTAGTAGAATTGAACCTCGTCATCGACCCTCAAGTCTTATCTGGTTGAATGAAAAACGTTGTTTAGATTGAGTAGATGATCTAGATTTTAAATGACGTTCTAAATATCACCACACCTCAAATGACCCATTTTTTTCATCTTTAACGCAGCTTTGGTTTTCCCATTTAAACATTTTTACTTGTTATTACGTTTTTTACTGTAAAAGCAGAAAAAAGCGAACTGATAGTAACTTGGTATAGTGTTGCTTAGGAGTTTGAACTAAGAATTGCAAACAAGCGAAGCAAACAAAGTGATAAAGTGATAAACGGAAAAATTTTCAACTGAAGCATTTGAATAAAGGAAAGTGCAGCAGTTAAATATTGAAATTGAAATTACATGATTAACAAGAACCAAGACTAAACTGAAAAAAAACGAGAGCTTTGTTGCGACTTCTGAGGGTTTGCATAAAAATAACTCGTCTGAAGTTTTATATCATAAGAAATATGCTTACGCGATGATTCATTGAAACTGATGATAGTCCGGTTGGATTAGATTGTTTCCGGGCACTAAATAGATGAAGATAAAAGATTATTAGAAGTTGCTTGCAAGGATGTCAGAAAATTAGGAACATAATTGGTGCACGATTTCCAGCTGTGGAACATTGTTGAAATAATTAAAGAAAGTGCGAAAATCCGTTTTTTGAGCATAACTTTATAACCATTGATGCTTTTTTTTTAAGTTTAAATAAGTTATATTCATAACTTTTGTTCATTCCCATTTGTTATGTAAAAAGGGCTCTTGCCAGATTCTAAATAAGTTTTTCTTGAGACGTCGGAGAGACTTCTCTGACGCTATATTTTACTCGTAACGAGTTATACTCAACGTACAATAAGTTGCTGCAATAAAAGGGTTTATGAGAACCCAATCCGTAGCGTCAACGTTAAAACATGTAACTTTTCTAGAAATTGAAACCGATTATGGCACATAGTTTTGGAAAACTTTATATTATCAATTTGTGGTTAAAAATCACGACTACCTTGTAGATTATGTCTTTACCAGCTACTTTTCTTAGTGGTATTTCTAGGGCAAATGCCGGTTTCGACCACTTTTCGCTCATTAAAGTTTAATATTTTCCAAACAAAAACCTACAACTATGCCGATGCTGCACGACATCGAAAGTGATTAGCAATTTCGTATGAGTTCGGAAGACGGCGAGGCACTTTTTCCAGTTTGGAAACGATCGATAATTTCTTGCAAACTGTAGATTTCCCTATTAATATTTCTGATCTTTATCGTTTGCATACCAGGTTGTCTATCATCGAAAATCATCATCGAACGGTTTAGTTTTTGGGTAGGAACATTTATAATAAAGATGTAATTACATACTAAATTACCAAACCCGTGTTTCTTTTCACCAGATTTTGTTGCAAACTGGGATTTACATGTTAACAAACAACAAACGAACAACGAACAAAATATGTAAATAAAAGAAAACATTGATTTTTTGTTCTAAGCGCATTATTGAGTTTTATTTATTAATTCAGATGTGAGGTGATACCAGCTACCACAATGGAGGAGGAGGGCGAGCTGCGCAATGGCGCTGATGGCTTAGGCTACCTTTTGGTGCGCATCCACGTACCAGAGCTCAGCGTGCAGAAATGTCTGCAATTCCCTCGAGATCAGCTCGTTTGGGACGTTAAGCAACAATGTCTAGCCGCCCTGCCCAAGGTAATTGTTTTGCAAATTCAAACTCCACTGTAATCTCATAAACAGAATCCAAATTCAACCACTCAGTATAGAGTTATATGGTCACATTTTAGATTGTTGTGAGAGGCTTGTGCTGGGACAATTGCCATTAATAACTTTAATTGTATAAAAACCGTGCCTAAAACGAAATTGCATGATTTATTTGCCCGGAAACTAATAGCTAATTATGCCACATTTGGAAGTGAAGGTACTGATGAGGAATAGAAGGTTTCATGCAGTTACGAATCATAAATCACTGAAGAGATTTAATTTCACGATGCAGTTAATAAAACGTATTTTGCTTTTGGATGCACACCCATAATTATCCAAGAAACAGCCTTTTTGATCAATTGAACATCTTTGATTCACATGAATAATGAATAACACCGTTAATGTTTATACACAGGATGATTCAAGAAGAAAGGCTATCTTCAAATTGGAGGCAATATAATTGAGCTTAATATGGCTGGTGGAAATGTTGCAGTTTATCAGATCATGGTGGTTCAAAGTTGAAGTACTTATTTAAGTCTTAATTTTTTCAAGAAAAGGTGGTTCCTGGAGAAAAAAATTGTGTATGTAAATAGCTTGAGTTTATTAAAAATTTAATTTCGATAATTGTTGCTTTATGAGAAAAAAAATGAAAGATCAATATAAAATTTCAAATTTGACCACTTACTACTCTACTGAGCCACTTACTACTCTACTACTATTTTAGCTATTTTAAGCTCAATAATTGTACTTCAATATGCAAAATCTTTTGTTTAAATACTGTTCGTTCATAATACCAAACTTCTAGTCACAGACTCCTAAAACATTAGACGAATCCAGAGCTGAGCAAACTGATTGAATTCAATTTTTAATGAAAATTCAATTTTTAAATCTCCTTAGTAGGAAATAATTCGGAAACTTCCAGCCAAGTCACTTGAAAATATGAAGTACTTTGATTATAAATATTTCATTAAAGTGTTATGAACTGGAGTCGCATGAGTTTGGAATTAATTTACACAGTTGGTTTTGTTCAGGATAGTTGATTTTACAATCACTGGCTTTCACAGCAATAATATCCAGTTCAGAACGTGCGCTTTTTACAGCAAAATTTACATCTTGTACCACACCATGCACATTTTATCAACACATGTTTTAGTTTTTCACTCACTTATTGCGTTTAAAATTAAAAAAAATCAACTTGTTTCAATAGCGTCTACTTCTTCTGTACATAATTTTTTAAAACAATACAGTTTTATAAAACGTTGATAATACCTCAGTGTTACAACTAACTAATTGAATACACCGAATTAGCTATGCAGAAATTGGAAAATAATACAGTACTATACCAGGAAACCCATCGAAAAGTGATAGTACTAGTTCAAACATAGAAACCAGTTTAATTTACGATTATGCGAAAATATAACAACAATTCAAAGTATCTACCGGCGCAATTACGCCTAATGTAAATATGTGCTTTGTAGATAACTAACAAGATTTGCGTTTGATTGAAGCGTGTGATAAGCTTATTTTACCGCAAGCTTTACGGTGATGAGGAAAACTTTATGTGCGAAGGAGTTGAGATGAATGTGAGTTCAAGAGCGAAAGCCCAACTAATCCGGTTTCAATTCAGGCGTAATTATTTCATAATAGCCTTATTGTCTTGATATTGAAAGTTTTACTTTCCAAATTACATATTTCGTTTCATCACTGGAAAAGTCTGCTGGTTCAAATTAATTTATTGTACATTTACTTGCAACTCAACATTCATACTACTGAAATATTAATTGAGTTCAATTCAAGAAACTCTAGATAATTTTGCAAAAATAGAAAATCACATTCTAAAATATTTACTCTTTTTTGAAGTTTTGTCAATGCTTTAACTGAAACTGTGTAGTTAAAGGTACCCTTTGTATCAAGCATTATATTGTTTGAATATCAAGTCCAAGCGAGTACTTTTTAATAATACAACACTTTAATTTTTATTTTATACTGTCGTCTATTGCTAGTTACTCTAAATTTGAAAAGATCTATTTGATTCAAAAAAATTAAATTATTTTCTGTCATAAAAACTTTTAGACTTTCTTTAGTTGAAATGTTCGAAGAGACTGTTAAATCTAATTGGACGCTAACAGGTTTTCGATAAAGTCAATCAATAAAATGTTCATTTCTTCATATTCTTGTATCAAGTATTAAGATATGATGCTGATGTTCTTTCAATAATAATTATCGACAATTGACTTTCTCATCGCCGTAATTCTAGTATACGCAATTGGCACAATTTTCAGTCGATTAAGTAAATGGTTATTGGATATAGTTTATATTATACAGATTGAGGTAATTGAGAATATGTATTAATTTCTTTTGATTCTGGTGCATGTTGTTTAAAAATATGAGATGTAAATGTATATCTGAGCCCAATTATCACCATTGTTCAACGAAAATCATTAAATTTGTCGCTATTTAACGTAGCGATGGAATTAGATATTATGGATATGTACTTTCAAAACACTACTATTTAAAACTTATAAGGCAGATCAAATTAATTAAATGTATTTATGTAGTAAGTAGAAATTGAACAAAAAGACTGAAAGTTTAATTAATATCATCATCGCTCCTATTTTTAGTTTCATTACATCCTGAATGTATAGCAAACACGAAGCAGATCAATTAAAAGTGATACAAGAAATATGTTTTGCAGTTTCTAATCAGCACCATTAAAAGGATATCATTAGGTTTAATGGTCCTTATTAAGTTATAACAAAAATATGGAGAACATTTCAATCAAATTTAATATTGAATAATAATTGACAACTTTTTACATCGTAGTCGGTGTTTTTCTGATCAAATCACTTCCCGCCGTTTTGTTTCTTATTGTTTTCTAGATTTCGTTAATTTTGGTTTTGACGATATATAAGTAAACAAGTTATTTAAAAAGCGACCTAACCATGTGAAAAATGTGCCATAATTTCGTATATCATATAATACACTGTCATGTACTTTATTATTTTATTTTATTTTTCATTTGGGCACGCGCAGGTGGCAAGTTGGTTTCGGGTAGGTATCAATAAATAGGTGTAAAGTGCACGTTTGAGCATGAGTTATTGTGCTTTGGACTGCATGTTTTGTTTCAGCTAATGGTTGTTATATCCGCTGTTGTGTTTGAGACATTTTTTTCAATATGGTCAAAAATCATGCAAATGCAATTTTGAATTTAACATTTGATTAGATCTACAAAAGAAGTTTAAATTGGCAGATCACCGATTTTGTAAAAACCATATTGATAATTTTACCAGATAAAAACACGCTCGCCTAATCAAAAATTGACTAATCCTGTAAAGTTGACTTCATTTTTATTTTTAATGCACTCATGCTTGCTCAAATTAAACCGACAAAGACAAGATGATGGTGATATGCACTACACGAGCAGTGTTTCTGATGACAATTATCGCAAATTTGTGCTCATAATTATAACAAAAACGTTTGTGTTAGTTCGCAGAGAATTACGACAAACGTTAAATCAAAAATTTATAGTGATTCATGGTCACATTCAAATTTTGAGGAGAAATAAGTTTTCTTTCTGCTGCTTAAAATATGTGAAAGTTCAGAATCTTCTTAGGTCGATAAGAAGGTTTTGTTGAAAGAGCAAGCAAAGAGCAAATAAAGTTAGCATGAAACCATATTGAACATGAAAGGTAAAAAAAAAACGAAAAATGTAAATGTTTTAAAAGGAAAAGGTTCGTCAATTTCTTAAGGTTTAGTAGGTATATATTTTTATAACAGTTTAATGAAGATAATTATATCCTTGAAATTAACATAAAATTATTACGCTTCAAATAGTTTCAATCGAGTCGAGGAGAGCAAGTCAGAAAACGATACAGTATTTGAAAGTACAGAAAAGTTAAAGGACAAATTACAAAAAGGGCTGATAAATCGCTTATTAATTTTCGGATTAATCAAAGTGTATGTTAATCAAATAAATTAACTGAAACTGTTAAGGAAAAAGCTGATTGATGGAAAACCCAAATCTTTATCTGAGAGGAGCGCCTCTAAAATTTTCGGTTTAGCTGAAAGAAAACTAAATACTTTATGATCCCGTCCGAAATCCATTTTAGCAGGAAAAAAACACTAAACATTAAGCAACAGAAACTTTTGATTTTGCAACTTTCAAAATTCAAAATTGAAAATGTAACTTTATAAAACCAAATCTACTTAGCTTGCTTGTCCATGTTTTCAAAAAATAAAAATATTTGAATTTTATAATCAAACTCGTGTTTAAACTAATCGATCATTCGTATAATGTAATTACTTCGCGAGTTCATTACGATGTTCGGAATGTTGTTAAGTACGTTATTATATAAATAATTAAATTTCAGCGCATAAATTCGAGTATTTTTATTGGACTTACTACTTATATATCTACTATTGCCGAAATATTCGGTAAAACCTCCAACCGGCGCCTGTATCTTATCAATGTAATTAGGTATCTGAGAAACAATACAATTATCCTAATCTGAGTAAGCATACTCGAAGTGTAGTAGTATTCCCAATACTTATTTTAGCGTAATAGTGTGACATGTTCCATTATGTTTGTAGAATCGGATAAAGCTTAAATTCTCTAATTATAAATGACGGTGCGATAAACTGTAGTTACCCAATTGGTATCTTATCAAGATTTTACTAGACGAGACAGTTGGCGCAGATTTAAGATTTTTGGGGGAACTATAAACTGGTAGAAATAAGCATGTGCTCATCGAAAGCGCACATTTGCAGATTTAGATATATTGATTCTTGTTTGGTTTTTCTCTTTTTGTGTTGCTAGTTTGGCTGCATTTTTGTAAAATATGTTCCAACAACATTTTTTTATAAGTAAAGATATAAAACAGCAAAGCGTGTTTTCAAAACGAAAAAATTTCCGTTGGCAACGGTTTGGGAGATAATGTTCCATTTGCGCATACCTCCACTCTTTTGCCCGTAACTTCGTTAAATATCACGATGTTTCAAAAGTTCCAAAACCCCCAAAAGAAGTAGCTGCAAAAACGATTCTAGTCTGAGGAGGAAAACTAGTTCGAACTCATGGAGTGTGCAACCTTTTGAATAAAAATCTCAGAAATTACTATTAGTTCAAAAAGTTGACATTTATAAAGACTTTAATGCCGAACAGATCAGTTTTCAATCAAAATACTCTCACTCAAAAAATGCCAGTGCATTTAAGGCCGAGTACCCGAATTTTTTAAAGAATATAATTTTTTGCAAACAGAGGCTCCGTTTTTAATTGTGGTTTTGCTTAAGTGTCTTTCTTGGTTTGTGTGTACATGATAAATAAAGTACTATGTATATAATTGCAGCTAAATGTCTCAAAAGAAGATTATCTGTAAATTCAATCGAATAATTTTGTTTGTTAGAATGGGCCGTTAGCTCTAAAGTGCCTTTCTTTCATCCAACCTCAGTTATGCTCTTAGCGTGGTTACAATATTCAAATTATAATTAAAATATATACATATTTAAGCAAATAAAAGCAGCCAAGGTCAAAATCCGTATTTAACAGTTTTTCTTGCGTTTATGTTTCCATTGCTGCCTCAGATTGAAGCGGAACTTTTTATTTCACAGAGTCGATAAGAAAACACTGTTATTAGCGCATAAAGGCACTTGGAAAAGTTACCTGTTTGATCTGAAGAAAATTCTGAAGCATACGAAAATAAGTGCGCTATAATTTCGAAGAACCCATTTTATAAAATTCGCATCATAAAATTTACAATCTGCACATGCGAGAAGCGTAAATGGTATCAAAGAAAAACTACAAGCCTGGTTGCCATCTACTTCTACAAAATTAAATGCTCTCCAGATCTAGACCGTCGAAAATTCCCTAAAACCCCTCTATTTTAACATTTCAATGCAGCAAAAAAAACAAATTTACAACAGAAAAATGCCAGTGTTGATATCTTGATTTTGAAGACTTTTTCTGCAGATTGAATTAAATAATTAAAATTTTGCAAACATTTGCTCTCCCTTATGAGAAACAAGAACCGTTTAATTTAGGGTGTAATTCAAAGAAGGAAGAGTTCCTAATTACCTAGTTTGAGCCTCTCTGGATTTCGATAATAAAAACTTACCTCTGTTATAAATTCCCTAGCTCCCTCTACTCGCTATAAATCCCTCTACTAACAATTTCTTAATGGATACACTACTTCCGTTGTGGTTGTTTTCGATTTTTCTTATTTTGGTTGAGACAGCTGATTTAAATTATTTGAAAAGTATCAATGGATAACCAACAATAACCCAAATATCTACATAAGATGTCTGATCAAATTAGTTTTGTTCATACATCAACATTTCAATATCACATGCATTGAAAGGAGTACAAAAAACAATGGACTCACGTTTTCGTATGTGCTGCCTAATGGGAGAATAGTGGACTTTCGAGCATCGAAAAGGGGTAGTAGAAGGAATTTCTTCAAAAAACCTCCACAACTGACTTTTATTAGGGTTAGTAACTCTTTATTCTCGAAGTCCAGATCGTCCCAAACATGATAATTACCATGGAAAACACCATTGAGTGATTACTTGCAATGTAAATAATTACGCAGTAAATAATTACCTTAAATGGCAATATCAAGTGTATTTCACAGCAGAACGACTTTAAATTTGCTTTACTTCTTTTGAGAACAGTTCAATTTAGGGTGTAAGTTAAAGAAGAAAAATCCTGAAAATGACGCAAATTCCCTGCCAAGGCAATAAAAAGTGTAGTTCATAATAGAAAGTTATTAATCTTACATATCAAAACAGTCTGCTGTAGAGACATTCGCTAACGTATAATATCTAAGTTTAAATTAATTTAACAAAAAAAATCGAAAATTATCCAAACTCAACACAGAATCTAGAACTTCCCTTGTCGTTGTACGTCGAATAAATATGATACACAATAATGTCATAAAATACAAGTCATCAATTGTGACTAAAAGCTCTACATCTACATGGCAAGCAGGGGCAAGTAATGCCAAACTTACCGAAAGCTGCATCGTGCAACCTGGAAAGAAAGAACAACATTCTTTAGTATTACAGTAATTTTATGAAAATTTTTGTTATTTGAAATAAAGAGAGGAAATAAAGATAAATTAAAAATGCGCTTCTCGATAAACTAAACTCAGTTCAAGCTAAAACATTTATGGATTAGAAATCATGTTTACCAGGTTTCTGCAAAACACCGTAGTCGTCGAAAACAAAACAAGTTTCCCATCCAAATATGAACATCTGCAATCATGCAGCATCAGAAGAAGTCGAAAGGACTTTTGTTTGATTTTTACGAACCTTTGTGTCTTTTCAGCTGGATTCGTTGTGTAGAGCCATAGTTAGATCGACATTCAATACTTCGACGGAATACGAAACTTGCTTTTCACTCGAGCTCTCGATTTAACATTTTGCTCAATTTTTATGAAACCGAGTCATAAAGTTAATTTTTATGCTTTAAACAGCTGGATGTACCGTGCAAAAGTGATCCAAAGAGAATCTCCACATTCAATATTCACGCCTCATTAAGAGCTGTGGAATCAGTCGCCTTATTTTTGCACGAGTTCTCGGAATCTCGGATCAGCTTTTTGCCAAATTTATTTAGAGCCTTTTAGTTGTCTTCATCTATGTTTAGAGCTTCAATGGTAGAAGAGCGCTTAACTGGACTGGCACTTCTCCACGTTCACCAAACCATATCGTTTGAAGTGGAGGAAGTCATTACTCGTTTTGCGAGAAAACACGATGGAAGAAAATTGATTTTGTTATTTGATTAAAATTACTGCGACATATACCAATGCAACAGTTTTTTAATTACATTTATTATTGCAATTGAATTGATTCCTGTCCTGACTGAACTGACTTGAAAGCTGGCCCCGCCCTTGTGTATGCATCTCTCGAGGAATTGTGCTATATTATGGAACTTTTTGGCGATTTGGTAGACAAAACTTAATGGGTTAGCTGGATGGTTTGCTACCCAACTTTTTAGCTCTTCCATCAGCTTCTTTGACGGTTAATTCGATTGTGAATGTTTCTTTAAATCCTCGAATCAGTTGAGTTAAAGTCTGACCCTAATATAAATCTGTAACCAAGCTCTCGAAGTAAGTCGTTCTTCTTTGAGATTGTATCTCGCTGGACAACAGATAACAGCTACTTTTAAAGTATACTCTATGCAATATATCGTCACTGCAGTTACTATTTCTTTCGTATCCTTTTTGTTGATTTATCTTAGAATTTTTGTTTAATTTGCCATTTTGCAGTGCCCGTGTTTCTGTAGATACGGTGAACTTGTGCATTATGTCATATAGATGATGAAAAGTTTAAATTAAGGATTGCTGAGTTCAGAAAATTGATTTATGCTATTGAGCATATGCGTTTTACAAAATTTATGTTCTAAATCCATCAAATTATTGGTGGATTTACATACAATTTATGTATAAAATGAACTTGAAATGTTCCATGTTGATATCCAACGTTGTGTTTTTTTTCTTGATTTCCCGTAATATTTTTAGAACACCATTTTTAAGCATTGCAAAGGTGTGAAACGCATAATTGCAAGGTTTAGTAAAAGTAAAGATGCAAGTTCTAAGTTTTACAAAAATGGGAAACTGTATTTCAGTTTCGGCTAAGTGCTGCTGTATTGCTGAAGTTGTGTCGTAAGTAAACAGCTCGTAAGCGGTTAAAGTCATCATATTGATAAAACTCCATAATGTATCAAATATAACCATCATCAACTGAAGCGATCAGTTTTTGTTGTTGTTTAGTTATAACAAGTAGTCTATAATATTTTATTGTAAATAAAGTTATGAGTTCTATAATTTTCAATTCTTTCTACATTAAATGTACCTATTTCTTCCGTTAAAGTAAGGACAAAATACTTTTTTTTACCTACAGGTAGTAAAACTTCAGTTAAATAACAATATTTATTTAACACGATTTTTCTACTGACTCAATCCAAATAGCGCGTAAACAAGTTGCAATAAAAATTACTGTTGAAAAAAAGAAACTTCCTAAACCAAGTTTTAGGAATGAAATCTCTAGTCTGCACACGTCAATAAAAACATTTTATAAGCAATGTTTAACATTTTTATTGATTCTTAATTTGTTTTCGGCCATTGGACATTTCCAATAATTATTAGAACGTAGATTCATCAGTTCCACTAAGGGCCACCCGAATACATTCTACCTATAGCTAAAAATTATCCACTATCTTGTTCAACACCGATATCCATACTAACAGAATGGAACATTTATACAATATTATCATATCAGCAAATATGCAAGTGCTTAGACCGATTGTGTATTGTATCGAGCAAATACGCGACATAATATAGCGAGTCCTTAAACAACAGAATATCTATTTGCGTTAGGCATTTTACATTCGGATAATCAAAGTCAATAGATGAACATAGCATGGAATTTAAGTTTCCTGGAAAAAGCTGATTCAGATAAACACAGTTTACCTTAGTAAAGATATTAGCTCGCACCTGTTCTCAAATATTTGCTGAATATACACATCCAAGTGTTGTAAAAGGAGCCCTATAAACGGTGGACAATTTATATTACCATGAACTGATGCTATTTGATATAAAGTGGAATATGAGGCGGATAGTGGAGATTTCCGATTATTTGTGCTTCATATAAAAAACGCCGCATTTCCAGCTGTTGTTCTAACATTGTAACAGGAACACACTTAAAGCGTCTTCTCTAACTGAAAGGTTTTCTTTTTACTGTTTAAGAGTTGAACAGTTTTCTCTTTTTTTACAAAAATGATAAGCATATGATATATTTCGATAAATTTTAGTTTGCTATTGACTTGAATCTTCTTGCGATAAAATTTAAAAAATTCAACAAAAACTTCAAAAATGTTCAGTATAAAAAATTATGTACTGCACTTTCGTAATTTTTATCACTCACCATTTCAGGCTTCCTTTCGCAAATAATCCATACAAATAAAATGATAAAACAATTCAAAACAAGAAACAAATATGTTTTCGCTTGCGATTGATGGGGTTTCATTTAATTAAATTCGTTGATTTTAAAGAAAAGAAGTTCGAAAAATTAATGTTTTGATTGGGTTGCCTGATCAAACTTTTTTTAAATGCATATAAATTAAATGATAAAACAATTAACACTAAAAATAAACATGTTTTTTGGCTTGCATTCAGAAGGTTCAATTCGTTGATTTTAAAGAAAAGTTAGAAGTTTTTTTTTTTTTTTTTCGGTGAGGTTTGGGAAATGCTCTTTTATGCACTCCCAGAGCTGGTGGTCTGTCGCTCTGGTTTGTGTGGGACTCCAGCTAAGCTGTTTACCCACTAAAACCCTTTCCTAACCGCCGAGGTGGTGTTTGTCCTTGCACCGCGGTCATTTCTGTCCTATTGTGCCCTCATAATTTTACTCTCTCATTATCCCTGTATATTCAATGAATTCCAGAAGAATCTTGAGGAGAGTTCGCATGATCTGGTCTGGTGGAATTTCATCCCCTCCCAGGAGTCTTCGTCTACTAAAGTTAGAAGTTCTAAAATGATTAATGTTTCGATGCAGCTGGCTTATGTTCTACAAAGGAACTCAACAACGCACTGAAAAATGGATAAATAAATCATAAATAAAAAGCAGCAAATGAGAAGAACTTAATCTTTTGACCGTATTTCAGATCATAAACCTGATTCCATATAAAATGCACAATTTACATTGCTTCAACTGTTTTCTTTAAAATTTAAACTAAATAGGAAACTAGCAGATATTGATTAAGTCAGTTTAGTGGTAAATAATATTTACATCTTTCCTTCATATAATACAGTGTTTTTGCAAGATACCAAGAGTCATTTTCACGAATCTACGGCCAGTTGAAGATTCTTATTTGAGAAAAATTGCCTTGTAAACCCATATAGCAACAGACATGAAAAGTATCTTAAGGGAGATTCTTTTACGGGTCAACGGTCAAGTGGCCCCAGTCGTCGAGGTTCTTTCGCTATTCAATGGCAAGAAAACTCTTTTTGTTCTGCCCATAAATGATTTAGTAGGAAATGACCAGGCGAATGTATGCTCTCTGTATACCTGGGTCAATGGACAATCATTTTCCAGGCAAATTGATTTATTGCCGAGATTAACGAAATATTTATTCAGTCGTTGGCAAATGAAGATTTTTCACAAGAAGATAAATGCTAATAAAACAGGCGAAAACTGGTAAGCTCTCGTAACAGAATTCGCAAGAAAAAGCGATAATACTCGAAAAGAAAAGCAGAACATTCAAATTTCCTTCAGCTTTCTTCTTAATAAGCCTCTGAGTATTGTACATTTTTAATTAGGAAGGTAACGAAATATTCTGAAAATGCACTTTTTTCTGCTCGAGGAATTTAATAAAATACCAAATATAAAAAAATGGCTTTAGGCTGAACGGCAAACTTTCTGTTTTTTCAACAACAAAAATCACAATCAAACATTCCTCGTATCTTCTTTTTTCGCCAATTCTTCCAAATTCTAGGCTAAATTCCAATTCAAAGCTAATTAATATTACTCTTAGTACAGTGGGGTACTTTTCTACTATGTTCTAAAATAGAGTTAATTTTTGCTATTTTAGAATTATTTTCTACCAACATACAATACATGTGGTTATATAATATTTTTGTTTGTTCCATGCTTTGCTGACGTTGACTAAAATTAATCGACTGAAAAGCAGTATTGAGTCTACGCTGTTATAGAGCTTTTTGATGCAGTTTTGGAACGCAATTCGACATGATAAATGGCACTTTTATTTTGCTGCTATAATTTCCGTTTTTGACATGCTGAACAATGGACGAAGAATGATGAGAAAAATTGCTCTTTACCCAGATGAATGTGTGTTTTAATAACAAACACATTATCCGCTATGTGTTTGTTCGATCACTAGAAATAAAATCTTTGAAAACATGTAGAAGGGGATAAAAGCGAAAACACTTTAATATTATGAAAATAATATTAGGATGGATAAAGTAAATTGCAAGAACTCTACTTTGTTACCGATTGTCGGACGAATACCACTAGAAATAAAAGATCGTTTACGATCTAACGATCACGATTTTTGGGATCATTCGAATAGAGAAAAAGAACAGAAAAGTTACATATTTTTTAAATGAAAATGAAAAAAGTGAGTTGATTAAGTAAATGGCAATGGAAGCAACCAATGTACTCCATAAAAAAATACATTTCCAAATTGATCTGAAGATTCAGATGATTAGAGCGAAAATTCGTTTGTTCCACTTGGCTTTGAATTAGTAGGCTAAAGAGAAAAAATTAGAGGAATATTTTTGGGAGCAAATAAGGAAAACAATTAAAAAAAGAAACGTAAGTTTTGTAATATTTTTTTTTGTAAGATTTGTAAGTAATAAAATATTTATCCTATACTAAAATATAATAAAAGTGCCCAAACCTTTTCGATTTATTCGCATTTTTTTCAGAAGTTCCTCTTCTAATACATTTAATTTCATACTTAAAACTGTCTACATTATCTGAATTTGGAATACAGATAACCCACTTTAAACGCTCCTGCAAAAGATAATATACCTACCGGAGATAAATCTGTACAATATATATTTAATCAAATAAAAATTGTTGACTGATTACACATATGTTTTTATTCGACTCAAAATTCAATATTAAGATATTTTTTAAGTTAAAAATGAGTATAACATATTAATCAATAGTGATTTTAAACACAAACCTAATATTTTCATAAAATAATTCACTTCACATTCATTAGTCAGAACTCACATAAATTTAAGTAATTTTTCAGCTGAAAGTTAGGCATTAAAAGAAACAATTCTTAGGGGAAGTAAAAAAATGAAAGTAGAAATCCCAATATGAACAAGGAATATTATGATAATAAACTGAATATGCATTCGAAGCAGAAGATAAAGGAAAGCATCAAAAATGGAAAGAAGCAATAATACACGAGAAGACTAAGCAACACAAAGTAAGGCATCTTTAGAAAACATACGACTCACATCTTTGAGCAAAGTAGTAAATAATTGACATCAAATGTTTAGAAAAGCATACGAAATTCTCGGATTATAATCGCCCAACTTTTTTAACAAATAAAGTGAAAAGCTTCCAGAATTATAATGGCGTCAAGGCTGCCGACGCTTATTTATCTTGTTTTATAGCGCCTAGAGTTTTGAGAGAGTAAACTGAAGTTTACACACGAAAACCGAAAGGAGGAAGTTTTTAAAATTTTTTTCGGTCTGCACTTCTTTAGCATCTAAAAGTGAATATAAAGAAAATAAAAATCGAACAATTTAATATTCAATCAACTCATTGACGAGCAAATCTGCAAGCACAAAAAAAACCTACAGTTTCAGGAAACTTCAGCATTCTGCAGCTCAAATACTAAATTTATGGGAACATTTCATTCTCATTTCAAGTTGAAGAGTATCATCCGAAAGTGTTGTTTTGAAAACAACCTGTATTTATACATTCATGCGCTCATTATCTAGCAATCAAGTTAACTAAGGTCTTCAATATCTTTTTGTTCTCAACATCAGTAAAAATTATAATAATGCTGCATGCATTTTGTCAGTTTAATTTAAATATATTTAACATGAAGTGTAAATTATGAATGTAGTACTTGTGATTAAGACTTGATTAGTTAACGTCGTGTTAAAAAAACTCATATAATTTTTGACTCTTTGAAAATTGAGTGTATCTAACTTATGCACTTTTGTTGACAGTAAATAGAATCTTTTGGATCAGTGTTCAAATTCAGAAACGACGACTCAAATTCTTCATTCTTTATCTACATCTCTGTACATTTGGAATTTCACTCGGAACAATTTTCGAGATAATTTGGATCGCTTGCTGAATGTCAGCTGGCCGTAATTTATCATGCAAATTTTCAATTGCCAAGTCACGGTTTGGAGGTACGTTGTTGATGAGCCTTTATAGTTTACCGATAAATTATTGCCCATTAGAATAGCCTGTAATCGAAGTTAATTAGCAAGGGATTTGGATCGATGATCGTTGCCTTTCAATAGGAATTGTTTTAACACAACTTACAAGCCAACGAGGATGATTACTGCGGTTGATTAGAGTAAAATTTCATTCCATCCTGCTGAGGAAAAAATCTCACTGAAATATTACAAAAGTCAAGCAAGGTAGTTTTTAATTTGAAAATTAAATTTCAATTTTTCGAGGAAGTGCGTGACACTAATAATAAGATTGATTGTAGACAGTGTTGTCAATAACAGACGATCTCGTCCGTTATAAATAACTAGAGGATTAAGGTGAAGGCTGTTAGACCTGATGTGGCATAATAAATGTATGTGTCTATCTATTGTTTGCTGAAAGTGAAAAATAAAGTGTTGATTTAACCGCAATACTAAAAAACGATTTATTATTTGCACTACACAGGTGATACCATTAAGTAAAGTTCATTAAACGCGGTATTTTTAATAAAAACCTATATGAATTTAAAATTGTAGTCGTTCCTCTAGAGCTGAAGAATATCTGGCTTTATTGGGCAAGCAAAAAGCAACGTTTTTTAATTACTTTTGTCTAAAAGTGGAATTTTTTGAGATTAATGGCAAATAGATGAAATCTCAACTCTATTTGTTTGGAGCTTTATTGAGCCAAAAATTAAAAACAACTAGTTCTCACCGAGAAAAAAATACGCTTTTTTTTGACCAACATTCGCCAACTCTCGGATTAACATCAACTTAAAATAGCCTGAAAAGTTTTCGGAGCCAGATGGTGTTAAATGTTCAACTTTCGATCTTTTCATTAAAGTGTCTATAGTTCGGCTTTTATTTTCCATTCCAGACATCAATATTTGAACATCGAAGGTTTTTAGATACTAAAACAAGTTCTACATCGAACAACCAATTTAATTGCCTTTTAAGACTCTTTTGTCGCCGAAAGCTGCAGACACTCTAAAAACATTGATTGTTTGAAACTTCTACACCCTGTAGCTCGATGACGAAGCGTTTGCGGGCTTCTGATCTGTACATTGACATTGAATTACAGAATGAAATGGACAAAATAAAACGAGAAGAGACAGAGACGTGAATATAAAACAAATTTGTTTCATACATGTGCTGATCAATGCATGGATGTTGTTTCATATGCAGAGTGCTGTGCAATCTATATAACAAAATGCCTTGTATATTTTAGCATAGTGTGATGATTGCCTTTGACAGTTTCTGGTGTTACTGAATATTTAACTAAATTTTTCAGCAATCTAATGGTGCGTCTATCGTTCGACCTGACGATCCGAGCCTGAGCCGCAGCAAATTTCGTTGAAGTTTCGTTAAAACACCGAAAAGAAATGGATCGTCTATCGCTTTTTTGACGAAACATCATTCGCGGCTCAGGCTCGCCTCGTCAGGTGCGGACGCACCATAATAGAAATGCAATAGAATACGAAGTGATAAGTTTCCGTAAAAAAATCAACAATTTTGTTTAGCAATCAAACAATTGATTGCCAAACGTTTGCAGATACTTTTCATTTTAAAGCAATACAAGGTTTATGGTACTCTGGCCATTTATCGTGCAAATAGGAGTACATTTCAACTGGTTTCCACATTAAAACACGGAAGGGATTTTGTAAAATTTATGAAAGTTCAATTTTCAGAATGTGTTTATTAATTTAGTTTTTCTATTCTTAGACAACTAAATTATGTAAAGTGTTACCAATGAAGCGAAACTCATAAAAACGTATTTTCCGAACCCTTAATTTTTAAATCTTAATTAATTTCTAAATTACATTTGAGAAGCGTTATAAAAATAGCTCAATTGTTTCAGATTTTCAAAATGTCCTTGCTCCTTCCTTATCCTTAAAATAAATGTTGCTTTAAAACAGGGACAATTATATAGTTTTTCGGAAAACTTTCATTTTTGAAAAAATACACAGAACAATAGACTCTAACTCTATAAAAACAACAATGACATACAGAGTGATTATGAAAAGTGTTGGAAAAATGCTTAGAAATAATGACTTTCAATCCATAAGAACAACATGTGAATAGTGTTTCTAAACGGTGCTAAGAAATGTTACCGACAAATTTCCGCACCTTATTATAATCAAGAAAATTTTATTTTGACAAAGTATCGTATTAATTACAGCACAAATGAACACAACGCTGAACAAATTTCTCTATTAATGATGGTTATGCCAATACGTTCAGTTCAATAAGTCCAGAGGCCGAGAAAGAGCTTCTGAATCGGAATTCAAAAAATCCAAAATTGAGCTGCAGTCTAACGGATGTAGAGCTAGAAGTAGGACTTGGTCATTTACTAGGCAAAATTAACCTCATCTCGAAATATGTACCTTTTGTATCAAATACATCATATATTAAAACAAGTACTAATTATAAAACTAAAACCAAATTAAATGTATCCTGAAATCATCCACTTATTTACCAAAGCAAATTATATTAGATTGCCATATTTGAAGCTCAGGAATTCGTAGTAACACTTTTAGAGTGCAGTTAAGACACTGTGTATAGGCAAAGTTTGAAACAAAATTCCATTCCATCCAAGTTGTTAAGCGTTGAAATATAGGGGCTCCAATCACTCATCCGTTATTCAAGGCACCAATAAAATGCAAAATTGCCATCCGACAACCATAATAACCCAAAAAAAATCGATATAAATGAAGCACATGCCTGCAATAGCAGGCGCTCTTATGCACCAGAAGAACAATTACAGCAGCATATGAGACTTATACAGGTTTGGACAGCAAACTGCAAAGCCCGCAATTGTACGTTTTGCCATTAAATTTGATTTATAACTCAAAGAAACTAACGCTGCGGATACGTTCGACCCTACGTGCCTTTGGAGGTAATCGTAAAACTCGAAACAACAAAAGTTAGTGCTTCTTATACCTGTTCAATGTCTGAACGATAAAGTTTTATTGTGCGCCTGTATATCGAATGCTGTGACATGCTTGGTATGCATGATTAAGCTTTATAGATTCAACATGAAATGTTGGCAAATTGCAGATGCAGATGTTTATTGTGTTTATGCCTGATTAGCTGGCTGTTCATTTCGTAGCGACATTTTCAACGAAAACCGAAACCTTTCAATATTTATTCTGTCCTCTGTTCAAAAATTCGAATGGATTACTCGTTTGTATGATGGCTGAAATATACTTACAAATCATTCAAACGCGTGAAATTGTATAGAACAGAAGAAAAATGTTTGCGGCATAAACACTCACTTAGGAGAAATGAATAATGGCCTCAATCTATCGAAACGTTTAGACCGGAGAAACAAATTTGAAACTTGCTCAGAATTTTCAAGAAGAGCTGGCAATAGAAAATCCAAAAATTAATAAGAATCGACTTTGATTCTTAATGGGAAAACTGGCATTATCAATAGAAATACGAAAATGCACACAATGTGTAAGAAGATTAAAATAAATGCGTAAAAGTGACCGCAGTGCAGCGAACATAAACGAGCAAAGACTTAAAAAAACACTAATTAAATGTGCTGAAAATCAAGGTTTGAAAATTAAACGAACGAAATATTTCAACAAAAACATGAAACAATATAATTAAAGGCGATTTACTATTGAAATTCGATCATTTTTCCATTCACATTATATAGAAAAAAATAAGTTCACACACGATCTACTTACTTATTTTGGTAACCAAGTATGTTGATAATGTAATCAAGTGGCATTTAAAGAATTATTCAGTTTATTACTGTCTCAATCCAGCTTATTATCTATTTACGAATTAATAAATTAAAACAATCAATTTCAATGAGTTTTCAATGGTAATTCCCGATAAGCATGATTGATTTAAACATAATTTTTTTATAATCGTCCTATCTGTATATCTGTGCACTTGTTCACGATAAACTTGAATTTGCAAAATTCTTTCATTTTCTTAATTTTGTATGGAAAATTTGGGTGTAAAGCAACTTCAATAAAAAGTGCTTCCAATTTTTGAATGAGAAAATAAACATTCAAGTGGCAAAGTTTGGGAACAACGAGCTAAAAACAATTATTTCAAACAATTCAGTCGTAATTCAGTTGAAACGGTTTCGTGTCTGCAGGAACACTTTTAATGGCAGGTTTAAGATCTGCTTTATTGCAAACTCGGAGACATTTAAGAAAACCGAGATGAAAACCCCTTAAAAACTGTGTTTTTACATTTTTTAGTAGTACCTGAACTATTTCGTGTTGGGAAATTGTCGAAAGTTTAACAAGCTGAAAACGCTGAATCTATAAATGAAAGTGTCTTCAGGAAAAGGGCTGACGAATTTTGCAACCAATTTTAAATTCCATTTCAATGTGAACTTTTGCGTTTTGGTACTGTTTTCAGTCTCAAAAAGTACAATAATTTTTATAAGCGAATATAAAATTGTATATTCATAAATTTATTATAACTGTGAAGAATATACTTTTGTGGGGAACATTTAAGAGAATATAGTTGATTTATTTGATGTGTTAAAACAATGAAAACACAGCCCAGGAAAGGACGAGTAATCTAAATAAAACAACTTTGTAGATTGCATTGTAAAAAATATGTTTGGATGCTCAATTTTCCACTCAGTTTAGAGATTTTATCTGTTTCATGTACTTTCTGATCTTAATTGAATTATCTGGCAATTGAAACTAAGCAAACACCACTTTTGGGAGCTGCACAAGTCAAAATATCATACAATTCGGTAAATAAATCAGACTTATTCCACTAAAAGTATGTTTTAATCTTGAAAAACTATTAGTTTGTTCAATTTCAATTACCAATTCATTAATTTTGGCTGTATATAATCGTGCTTCTTTGCACCAGAAACACTATTTATCAAACTCTTCATGTTTCGCCTCATTAAACGGCATGAAACATCGTCGCCACATCATTCTGATTCGTCCAATGTTTTATGAAAACCTCATCTAAAGTAAAACCTTTTCTCTATAGGAACTTAAAGAAAGTTTCAACTATGGATTGTTTTTCCCACCGGAGAATGGCAGGGCTGGAAAGTTTCTGGATGAGGAACGACGCCTTGGAGACTATCCATTTAATGGACCTGTGGGCTATCTTGAGGTATGTTGCACATGTTTTGAATTATTTATCATCACATTGAAAACATTTCCATTTAATTCCAAGTTGATTATAAATGCAAGACAAAAATCCAGCTTAATACTTAGGAGATGTTAATTGAGGCGCATCGAAAAATTTTGTTTGATTTTGGAGGCATTTTTTTTGTTATAAAATGTTTAAAGACATTTCTAATAAGCATTGAGAATTACCAAAAACAAAGATGTAAACGGAAAAGTTAAAAACGTGAAAAATAAATACTTTGCCAAAAGAATGCACACTGTTTCCCTCGATTTGCAGGCGCCATTTTTTGAATTTGAAATCATATTCTCATTCATCATAGTTTCATTTGAAACACAATACTTTTTAGATGAGAATGACTCCTTTAGATGATTTCAAGTAGTCTTGTAAATTCATGCCAATTTCATAAAATCAATGAGGTAATAATAATGGCTTGGCGAAAGAACGTGTATAGAAGCGGAAAAATTCACAGAAAAATAAACCAGATCGGAAATTTCGAAAGAGGAACGATAAGAGAGGAAGTATCGAAGACGGAGTGTGATGTGGAAACTTGCCGTTAGAAGCTGCTTCTGTATGTGATTAGGAGCTTTGTGAATGAAAGTTGGCTAAAAGTCGATGAATAGCAATATAATTAATTAATTTAAATAATCGTGCTTTAAATTTGAATACGACTTTTCTAAAATTTTATCCATTCTGAATCCAATTAATTTTATTTAGCAAGCTACCTTTCGATGAAAATACTGGAGACGTTTCTGCGATATTACCGAATTTCGTAAATTATCCCTATAAAAGTTATGATAATTGTTATGAGGTTTTCCATTATTACCGCGATGAAGAACAGCATAATCGAATAGAAGCAAACGTTTACTTATTAAATGGAAAAAAAATTACTGAGCAGCCGATTAGCAGTATTTTACTCCTCTAAAATGCCACTTGGATACACTGATTTCTGAAGTGTTTAAGCCTATTCCATTTCTTTCTGTTTATGTTCTTTGAGCAGAATTGTTTCAATCCTATTTTCCAGATTTCCCACAGTTTTCCGCACAAATCTGTAAGTGCTTATGATATGTAATTAAATTATCCAGCTATTTGAGTATAATATTTGATAATTGATTTTTAATATGTAGGTAAATGTGGCTGTTTTTCTCCCTTGTCTCATTTGCATTAGCAGGGAAGCTTATAAGGTACATAGAGATGGAAGCAACAAAATTTAGATAATTCTGGTTAGCCATGTTTTTATAATATAAAAAACTAATTCTGAACTTCAATTTTTTTATTTAAAACATTTCCTGCTGGCAATAGTCATGACAAGTATACAGTGCGTTAATAAAATGCATAAATCCAGCAGACAAACTAGTCATTACTATCCTTGAACACTAATTAAAATGCACCAGTAGTCCAACATTTTTTTTTTCGCTAAATAAAACCACTGGCGTTCTGTAAGCCACTTGATAACATTAATGGCCAATATCTCACTTCTTAACGATGATGTTTGACAAGCTATATCAGACAATATTACGAACATCCAATTTTATGAGTTGTGTAGGTTTAATGTTGCCGAACACCTCGTTTCAACCCTCATTTTTCCATCTGACGGGATTGATTCTCGAATGGGAATTTTATGAGCCATTTTATATTTCAGCTCAAGTATAAGAGAAGAGTGTATAAAATCGTCACGTTGGATGAAAAACAGTTGAAGAGTTTACACACAAGGGCCAATCTGAGGAGGTTTTTGGATTATGTTCAAAATGGCCAGATGGAAAAAGTTACGAAAATGTGCTCAAAGGGTTTGGATCCGAATTTTCATTGTCAGGAGTCAGGAGGTAAGAATAACGTTTTAAATTTTAATTTAAATACATGTTTACTTTTTATTTAATAACCACGTCACTGGTTCACGAGAAGTGATTCAGGACTATAGGATCAAAGTTCTAAGAAATTCAGAAATGTGTCTTTAAAGCCGTTTTCATTATAGGCAAAAAGGCTTTTTCTTGAGTTCTAACACATTTTGTGTGTTGAACACAAAGTGTTCTGTTACGTTTTCCAACTTCAGATTTTTTAATACGATTGTCTTAATTCAGGGTCAATGATTCTTTAAATCGAGCAGAAATTGTAAAACTTTGCTTGTTTGGCTTTACATAAAACCAAGTTGCAATTAAGAACATTTGAAGTGAATATTACTAATCGATTAATTCCATCAAAACAAACGTTTTCAAGATTAAAGGAACATAATTGGTTTAGTCTAAAGTTAAGTGCTGACTGCTTCAAACTTTTTTTGAATTAAGTAAATTATTAATCAAAATTAGTTGATCTAAAGGAAACGCAAACTCGGTATCATCGTTAAAAGTTTTTTGATAATTTAATGAAATGGATCACTCTCTCTCGATCTACATAGTAATGTTGATGCTGATAATGTGCGGAAAACAATTAGAAACATTATCACGGATTAATAATAATCATTGGACAGGGTGTCCCTTGAAAACAACAACTAGCACGAATTTTCGTAATAATTTTGAAACCACTACTAAATGTTGCAAATAATAATAAAAAATTATTTACAATTTTATTTTTTATCATTTAAGACTGCCATTCATAAATATAATTTGTTTTATTATACTAATATGTGAGCTGATTTAAATATTCCTCCAAATACAAATATAAATTATTCCATAAAAAGGTAAAAATTTAGATGAAGAAGAATTCGACTATTATTTATTTGCTGCTGCTTTTCACCTAATGTTAAGGCCACTTTAATCGGTAATTAAATTTACAAGTAATTGATTTTTTAATTTGAATGAGTTTTTTAACGTCAACAGTCAACAATTACAATGCATTTTATGTTACTCCTTCTACCATATGCGTTTGTGTATGGACAAATATTTACAACTTTCAACACATTCTTCAACAGAGTAAATATTCTTAAAATTGTTATACGCACTACTTATTTTTTCCAAGGATGTGGAAAACAACCCATCTACTACCATTGAAATTGATTGTTTTTCACTCAAGACTGTGTACCATATAATATAGTCCAATCAGCAGACGATTGACTTGAAATGAAATGGAATTGAATTGGCTTGAAATAAAAAAGAAAACATGTATTTCTTTGTTTCAAATTGTTTTGTTTATCACCGCTTATGTCGACTTTTTTTTAAATATTTGAAAGTTTCTCCTAATATTGGCGACTTCAGCACTAAACAGTGTGGTTGATACTGAGCAGGTGTTAACGAATTTTCAAATGAAATTAGCGATACAGTAAGGGAAAGATTGTTAAAATCGTTGCCCAATAATTGTAAAGATTTCCCGATTTTTAGTAATCCAAATTTTTTACTGCAAAACAGTCAACCCCCAACGAAAAGGAGCTCTCAAATAAATTGTCTATATCTTAATGTAACCGGCGTAGTTTGTGTAAAAATTAGTAATTAAGTACGTATACGAATACTGCAATAGAATATTAAGTGACACTATTATATTTGGTATCGTTTTGCAGTTGAAAATGTACTGAATTTTTCAGGTGCAATTCGTTGCAAAAAATTGTGTGTGTTATTTAAAAACGAAACTGCTTCAGTTTTTCTTTGTTCACATCGTAGATTGTTTTACTTATATAAATAAATTATGCACTTTTTAATTTATATACATATATTTGTCTTTCCAGAAACACCATTAACCATTGCCACGGGCATCAAAAAGCCGGCAAAAGTTATCATGGCTTTAGTGAACGGTGGAGCAATTCTAGATTATAGAACCAAAGATGGTTCCACAGCGCTACACCGGGCCGTGGAACACAAGAGTTTGGAATCTCTTAAAACGTTGTTGGAATTAGGAGCTTCGCCTAATTACAAGGATAATAAGGGGCTGACTCCTCTGTATTTTACAGTTCATCCGAACGTGGATCCCGTCTTTTCGGAGACTTTGCTGCACGATCATGCAACTACTGGTGCTGCTGATACCCAGGGATGGCAAGAAGTCCATCAGGTAAATTATATATTAATCTGTTTTCTTTGTTTATATGTTGCTCCGGTAGATGAGTATGCCGCTTTTACAGAGTATTTGTGAATCTAATGTACAGGGTATGGGTGAATTGTTAGTGAGTTCAAAAAAGTGGTATAGGTGTCATATGCGCTTTTTTGATCAAACTTAATAGTGTAATCAAAAATTGAAAATGTTTGCTTGTTTAAGAGATACAAGGCAAAATAAAAACATTCTCAACTTCAAAATTACCCTATTTCTATTAATTTTTTTAGTTAAGGTTATTGAGAATCGCATCAGCGCAATCAGCTTTAGTTTTATTATTTATTTATTTATATAGAAGATTGAAATTTTCATTGTTATTGATTTTTTAAATAAATCTAACGAGGATTGTATTTTCACAAACCTTTGCAGAAACTAAATACATACGCATCATGAATGCTATAAATCTCTTTCGAAAAATATGTAAACAGTGCATCGAGAACAACCGAGGTGTTTTCGAACGCTCGCGATGATCAGTTATTTGAATTCTTAATCGGAATCTTCTAAATCGTCTTAAAGTTTCTATGGTTTTTTAATTTACTATCTTGTTCCAGCTATTTCTAAATTTCAGGAGTTTTTGGGAACGTTTGGAATCAGCATGACCTTTTATAGGCAATGCTAAACCTTAAGTGAATATTCTATTTGGACGCGCTGAATCAAAAACGAACGCGCTTTTTCAATGAAAAGTATTCCATTTTATCGGCTTAGAAATGTTCAAATTGACTTCATATATTTACAGGAAAATAATGAAATAATGTCCATTATTGTTCATGGAATGATGGAAAATGGTTAAATAATAGTTTATTTGATCTTTAGACAATCCAGGACTAAAAATCGGCAATTACGGAAAAATCCAACTCGCAAAGATCAATGCAAAATCACTTTAGGATAGAATTGCTTATCTGACGCGAAAATACCATTTATTCTGCCTACTTTTGCCTATAAATATCTCTAAGCGCGCGATTTTCGTGCTGCATAAAACGCAAAGTGTTGGAAATAGGGGATGATAGCTAGAATATGTTATCTGAAAAAAAGCAATAACAATTATATTTGTATTCAAACTCTACTTTAATGCCAATGGAAGAAAACTGATCAATATCCCAACCAGAAAGTGGAAGAGAAAAACAAGAATTTGGCCGAGAAACTTGGAAAAGGCCAAATACTGTAAACAATTTGCTTTATGGTCTGACTAATTGCAACCCCCCTGAAATTTAAATGTTATGAAAGTTTCTAAACAAAAATTAATTTTTACTACAATTTTCTTTTCAAAATGTTGATCAGAATTGAAATAGAAAAGCCTTGGTATTTTGTTTTTGTTTGGGTTGTTTGTTTTTTAAATACGACAGTAATTCAGATGGAGAAGCTTGGACGAACTCAAATTTTTAAATAATTTTCAATGATATGATTCAAACATGCCAAAAGTTGAAAAACTGCACAAGAATTTAACTCATTCTAATAAAAATTGGCATTCAGCAACGTCCTCACCCGTCAAGTTTTATAATACATTAAAATACTGATGAATGCAGATTTGTGCGGCCCCAATAATTATTGACAAATGTTGACTGTTACTGTTAACCGGATGTCGAACTTCATTTGCTAGTCGTTTGTGCATTTTCCTAATGGAAAATTAATAATTAAACTACTCATAGTTCTAAGGGAATGGGTCTGCAAAGGCTCCGTTTCTGATCGACGAATTTTGGAAAATACATGGTTTTTTGGGAAAGTTGGGAAATATGTTATATTTTCCTTTCCGAATTTTTTTGGAGTTTTTCACTTGTAGCATCTAATCCAGAAAATCGGATGTTTATCATCCGTTTTCTATGGAAAAATTTTATTTCTTCAGATAAATCAAGTCAGTTGGGATTTTGTCATAAACGCTGTAACCTTTCATTAACTTTAATGTGAACCCAGTGATTAGATGTGAAGATATATTATTATAATAAGTATATAAGCGTTGATTCAAAGAGTCCTATCAGTTCCTAAAAGCTCCATAAAAGTGGCTGACAATGGATTTTAGAGCGGGTTTCTAATAGCTAAAAAATAAGAAACATGGGTCGCATTAAATATAGGAGAATTGAAAAATTGAAACCATATTTATTTTATATTATTATGATTATTGAAAAATTCTAGTCTGTGTAAGGGTGCATATGATCAGCGGGGTTTGACGTTCAAAATTTTTTTTTGTACAAAACAATTTTTGTGTTCTTGTACGGGGTTTCTTTATACTTACGCGTTTATTTGAAAGGTTATTGAAAATTTGTTGAAATGAAAGTTTTATATATTTTCTGTATTACCAACATTTTTAGTCAGAATAGCAAACATGTTGCGGAAAATCTGAAATTTTGATAGTTTGCCAATTTTTGTAATGCTCTTTCAATCAACGATATAAGTCTTCATTTCGTTTCAACTATATAAGTCTTCATGTCGTATTTTTTCAGGCATGTAAACATGGGCTGTTGAAGCACTTGGAACATTTGCTGTTTTATGGCGCTGATATGAACGCGCACAATGCATCAGGTAACACGCCGTTGCATGTGTGTGCTGTGAACGGACAAGAATCTTGCGCACGCCAGCTACTCTTTCGTGGCGCTGACCGACAGGCGCTGAATTATGCCAATCAGACGCCCTGCCAAGTTGCTGTGATAGCCGGGAACATGGAATTGGCTGAACTGATTCAGAATTACCGTCAGGAAGATGTTGGTGAGTGCAAATTTTCTCTTTATAGTCGAAAACATTGCATGTCGTTGCTGTGAAGAGAGGAGATGTTTTCAAGTAAAATAAACGCAATTCTCGGGCTACATTAAGTTGAGCAACTAGGCCTTAATGCAGTTCAAGATGCGCTCTAGATCTCCGGCAGATAAACCAAATAAACGCCATTGAAACAACGATAAATCCTTTGAAGTAACGCTGTAAAAATTATAGCGGTACCACATGACATCTCTTCGCCTTGAGTAGCTGCATTTATAGCATGCACCTTGAGTGTAAATGTCGTCAAAATTTAACATCAAATCTACCGTAACATTCCGAATTTAATTAAAACTGTTGGCAATATAAGCCGGTGATTAATATTGACGGTAAAGTTCTAAACTCTTGATTGATATGAGCACAAGGACTGGTGTGAAGGTAGTGAAACTGGGAAACGTGTCAGCTGAAGATCTTTTAAACGACCGCAACTTCTGCTAAGAAATGTATAATATTTAACAGTGATTATCGATTTCTATAAAGAAAAGTGTTTTTTGCAGTTTAGAAGCTTTTTATAATTTACGAACCCTAATTGACGTATTCTATATGGCAAGGTAAAAGAACTCTAAGATACCTGATGATCATGGGCAGAACCAAATACAACAATAACCGGAATATTATTGGATTTAAAGTGTATGCATAGTTATCATTCTTCCGATATTTCAAAACATAATTTTTATGGACCTTGACTTTCAATAGCAGAGAATCTGGACATTTTTTCTGAATAATACTTTAGTCAGATCGAAAAATATCTCTAAAATTGTATTTCTGTCCATTCTGCAGAGAAATAGAACATAGAAGGAATGGGACTTTTGCTTCATTTAGTTATGGAGCCAAATAAGAGAAAAAATACTCTTATGGATCGCTACCATTCAAGTAAATTTCAATCCCATTTGTTAGATCAGAATTTACAGAGTGATTTGAAATTAGCGTCATTTGATCAAAACTTCCAGATATCTGGAAACAGCACTGGATGAAATATAAATTTAATAAGTCGCTTGATCCTAGAACCTAAACTTAATAATGTAGTTAATAATTAAGTACACCTGTGGGTAAACCGATTTTGTTCAGCAAAGAAAGTCCACGACCAAATACATCTATTCTAGGCATGGAAACTCAGTGAAGGTTTTATGCAACTTTTTACGAAAGTTTTACGCAACTGCCGACTCTTCTATAAAAAAAATCTAGTTCCAAAGTAAAGCCAGTAGAAAGTTGAAATTTTGACATTCTGTAGAAAGCGTTTTTTAATGAAATTTTGTCGTAAACTTGCACATAAATGTCTGATTTTCACATTTCGTGTGACTTCTGTGACAAATCTACCAGAATTTACTGATGCACGTTGTTATAACTGAATCGAATTTTCAATTCTCTATCTAATTGGATAAAATCGAACTCTAAAACGGTTCTTCGATTTCGCAATTCAATAAAAACAGCCAAAACTGAATTTCTTGACAAGAAAACACAAAACTGGAACCCAAATTTCCATATCTGAAGCGGTTCTTTCGAGAAAGCTTCGGAATGAGCATGATTTAAAAACACAAAGTTGCCCAAAATACTCCCAAAGTTTAAAAAATAATAATTACGAAAGAACCAAAGGAATGAATCCTTTAATCTGTGAGTGTAGTTATTTAAAAAAAGTTTGACTTCTGAATATGTGATTTACTTAAATCAGACGGTATTCTTATCACTTGCAAAGCATATTAAAAATTGGTGATATTTTCGAGCAATACGTGAAAAAAAATGGTTCTAAGAAGAAATAAAAAAAGAAGTCTTGAATAAAGCGAGACAACTTTTTCGATTTCGAAGAAACACTGTCGAGGAAAAATCAAATTGCAAATACTATATAAGGACTGGATTACTTTGGTGTTGATGATTTCAATCGGGGATTTTAATCGAGGCAACTTTATAGTAATTTTGTTAAGAATCCCCAGAGCTTCTATGGAACTGATCGTTTAAATATTTCAATTCTGATATTACAGTACAGTCTTATGTGAGGCTGTTAAAAGTTGCGACTGCAGTCTTTTCGCACCTAACTTAGGCCAAAAATGTTTCATTTCTATTACTAGAAAGTTAATCATTTTTGATTTAAAAGGTTTTTTAATAAAAACCGTCCATCATCTTTTACAACTTCTTTAGAAACCGAGCCTTTAATGTTTCCTTACTTAGATCTCGAGAGTTAAAAGGGATTTTTTCATCAGTTGCTGAAGAAGATTTAAAATTTTATATTACCTACTATTAATTGATTTTAAATATTTTATAATAAATGGTAGATTTGAATGTTATTAATTAGATAAACAGTTCTTGCACGTTAGTTAAATACTTGACTGCATGGCAAATTCTAAAAAAATGTTACTCTCATCATATCCCTGACATTTACAGGGTGTTTCCTCATAAGTTGACACACTGCTAGATTAATTTAAAAAAATTGTGAAAAGTTGTAAATACTAAATTTATTCATTATTACAAAAAAAATAAGGTAAAATTTAACGCGTAAGTGTACAAATTTGACATAAAGTATTTTTTTTATGGAACATCTTATATATTTAGACACAATAGAGCTCGATAGGATTTTGTTCCTGTTTCCAGAAATGTATATGTTGCCTATTATTTCTGGGAGCCGTTGTCTCTATTTTGCGTTTTAAAAATTATAAATAGTAACAAATCAAATCAAAATGTTTAAATTACCATTGTAAATACTCGACTGAAATTCGAACCACTCGTTCGAATATAAGCAAATATCTGTTATTCTATGCCATGGATAATGCGATATTCTACGTGTATACTATCAAAACAATTTTAATTTTTAATACAACATTTAAAAATATGAAAAAGCTATTTTGAAAATAGCAAACTATTAGAAGAAAAATTTCCCGAAAACCGTTAAAGATAAGTATAGGAGATGCTACATAAAAATTGATTAGAATGTTGTAGAGAACTGAAAGAGGGAGGGGTTTCTATATACAAAAAGTTGGTCTTGATATTATAACTTTTTTGGATCATCCTGTATAAATAAACATTGGTTCAGAAAACGCGCAATTAAAAACGAAAATCGACGAGCCCAAGCGATTTTTCCCAAAAAAAACACCTGATTTTGAAATAATTGCACGCAATACATTTGCCGGCCACTGTATATGTTTACATCATTATAATCTTTAATCGTTTTCGTTTGTTAATTTTAATTTCAGATTGAGCAAGTCTGAATAAAATAGCAATAATAAACAGCTTTTGTATTTTCCACCTTTCACCATTTTGAATTAAATGATCTAGAGAAGGTGTTAACTTATGACCAAAGATCCTGTACACCCTGTTATATCAAGTTTATAAAATCTGAAATTGTATTTGAAACAACTGCCGACATATGTCCTAAGTTTTATATGTAGGCTTCACGAAAATCTGCGGGCATTGATATGAAATAAAATACATAAAATTTAGACAATATGAGCAAATTTCGATTTTATAAACCATTATCATACACACACTGTTATATTCTGTACTATAAAGCATGCCCTCCTGCAACGCTACTTTTTCAGTCCCATTCCGTGCCACCCCCAGCTACAACCCCAAAAGACGGAGCGCTATAGGATTGCTGACCAGAGCGCCCTCACTAAGTACCCTTAATCGACCCCCGTCCCCCTGTCCTAGCGACCGATCCTCCCTCCCCTTCAGCTCAGCGAGCTCGAGTCTCAGCGACGGAAGCGTGCCCCCCGAAATGGATACCGCCAGCATTGTCACAGGTAAGCCGAATCATTTTTTTCTCTCACATTTCATGTACGATCTTCGTATGTTGTTTCGTCGTTGCTTTATCGAATTTTCATTGTTTGTCTTCAGGCTGGAATGGCATTTATTGGACGTGTAACTGACTGTCGAATTAGCTATTAATTAGCTGGAAGTTGTTAGTCTATGAACTACTGTGACACACTACATATACACACGCACACAATCAATCTTTCTTACAGATTAGGATCACTAAAATTTGACGTGATGGATATTAACTTTATATTAGTGAAATTATTTAACCAAAACCCCAAATGGAGCTGATGAATAAATAGCTCAATGCAAAATAGTCTCCTATTAAGCTCAACAGACAAACAAAAGGTCCCAAAGGCATAAGAAGTTGTTGCTTGCTCAGATCCCAAATAATTTGGCTTTCCCCCGATTGGCCAATAAATTGGCCTTCATCGACTACACTTGGATATTGCTTTCACATTAAATTGGTGCAATCTCAGGGAAACCAACATTTCAATACGGGTGTTTTGTGTTGGTGACAATGTGTAGAATCTACACATTTTCACTGTAGATACTGTTGTAGATCTACACTGAAGATCATAGCAGATGAGCCAAGAGCCATATTATTTGCTTATGGCTCTAGCAAAGAAGCCACAAATTTTTTTAATTAATTTACTAAACTTGTTGCATACAACACAGATTTTCAAAAATTTCCAGAAAATTTTCACAATCAGCAATAATTCCCAACATGCTTCAAGTCCCCAATAAATCGTCGATTTATCGATTAAAGTGTCGTTTAATCATGTGCAAATATTTAAGAGTGGCATATATTTTCAATATATGCCAAGGCTTAAAGTAGCAACAACGCTACACATAGCAACTGATGATGGTGGAAAACACGAAAACGTATTTTAATTGATAAATAGACAATAAATGACTGAAGCTGAATTGATTTTGATTTATGAACAATAAAAAAAAGTTTTTTAATCTTCTATAAAGCCGTGCTGTAACAGTAATATCTGATATAACAAAAACCACTCTTCAAATCACCATGAAAAAACGCTCAAGCTGCCAACCACGCAATATGAAAGAAAATGTTTCGAACTCAAATAATGACGTCACTGCCACATAGCTTGGTACAGACTAGAAGTGAAAAGAAGAGTCATAGTTGAATTCGGGAGAGTAAGTGTAAGCTTCATATTTTCATATAAAAATAAAATGTAAAAAAATGAAATAAAATAAATGAAATATGAAATAAAATTCATATGAAAGTTAAGAGCCCTGAACTCTTTACAGTTTCATCCTGCAACGCACTGTTGCTGTAGCAAGAGCAACGTTGTAGTAAGAGCAGAAAATTACTTTAGAAAACATTCGCGGGTTAATTTGCCATAATTTTGTACTGAAAATCACTAACGCAAGACAAAAAGTTTCCACACCATTAAAAATATGACTTTTTTCAATAAAATGTTAGATCTAGATATTTTTAAGACATAATATTTTGCACCATAGTTCTCGTTATTAAATAACACCCTGTATATTTTATTTACAAAATTGTCATTTTGCTAAAAGACTATACGTTAACACAAGCGATTATCATGGAAAAATTAGCAAGTTTACAAAACTCTCGTAAACCACCGCTCACCTTCGTAGTCAGTTTCATTACCTTATGTTTCTTTAATTAGTAATCGAACTTTATCTAAATTTAATGATGTAACAGCCGTTAACGTTTATATCTTCTAAGTTATGATCAGAATATAAAGGTTCTTCAACCCATCGTAACTTTGATAAACCTAATGCAAGCTTCCAAAGCTCGTTATCATTTTAATTTTTCCACTTCTTTGAAGCCGAAGTAAGAAAATTCCAAAACTGTTCTATATTTTCTACCCAACAGCTAATTCTTCAAAAATTTGAATTTCATCGATAAACTCGAAAACCTGGTGCAAAAAGCCTTTAGAAAAACCATTAAAATACCGCTGTTGAATAACGCAGAAAATAATTTCAGTCCAAAAAAAATACAACGCTTGTGTTGTTATCAGGTAGTTCCAAGTATGACAAAAATCAGAAATACAGAAAATGCAAGTTTACCGTATTCGTTGATTTACAAACATGGACGCACACGAACTCTTTGGACTCTAAGCAGCCGAGATTTTATCCGATGAGGAAACTTTGAAAAAATAATAAAAGGGCTTTGAGTTAAAAGTTCCTTAGAAGTAACTGGACCGTAGTCAATCAGTTTGCTCTTTTCTACAGGAAAGTTGCTAGTCAATGGCAAACGGACTAGATGGAACAATTTTACATATATGAAACAGCGTTCTAATTTCTTAAAACTCTCGAAAAAAGTGGAAAATTTGCTTCACAAAAACTTAAAATTGTAGACTGGTGCTGCTGATAAAAAACTTTTTTTCCATTCTGAACTAATTCAGTTTTTATCTCATTTCCTTTAATCACTAACTGTGAGGAGCTCGGAAGCATCCGAACCGAGCTCATTTAAAGAATATTTGATTTGAATAACCATTAAAGTCCAAAGTGAGTATTCTAATTAGTAGCGCTGAAGCAAAAACGGGCGAGCTTTTTCATTGAAAAGTATTCCAATTTTATCGGCTTAGAAAAGTTTAAATTGACTATATACTACAACACAATAATGAAATACTTATTATTTTTCATGGAATGGTTAAATGATCTTTAGATCTCTAGACAATCCAGGAATCGACAATTACGTAAAAATCCAACTCGCAAAGATCAATGCAAAAGCACTTTAGGGTCGAATTGCTTATCTGAGGCGAAAATGCCATTTATTCTGCCTACTTTTGCCTATAAATATTCTTAAGCGCGCCATTTTCACGCTGTATAAAACCCATACAGTTGGAAATAGGGGATGATAGCTAGAAAATGTTATCTGAAAATAAGTAATTCTATTTATATTCAAACGCAAATTTAATGACAATGGAAGAAAACAAATCAAAATAACAACCAGAAAGTGGAAATGAAAAAAAATAAATTGCAAGACCTCCGAATTTTAAATGTTATAAAAGTTTCTGCAAAATGATAATCAGGATTTAAATAAAAAACACTTTGTCAATTTTTTTCGCTTGGGTTATTTCGTCGACAGCGATTCAGATGAAGAAACTTTCACGAACTCAAATCTTTAAATGTTCTTCATTAAATTCTGATAGATAAAAACTCACCTAAGGTTGAAAACTTGCACAAGAATTTAACCCATTTTAATAAAAATTGGCATTGAGCAATGTCCTCACCCGTCAGATTTTATAATACATTAAAATACTGATTAATGCAGACTTCTGCGGACCCAATAATTAGCAGCTCCTACGCCACTTAACCATTATTCACGAATGTTGACTGTTACTGTTAACCGCATGTCGAACTTTATTGGTTAGTAGTTTATCCATTTTCCCAATGGAAAATTAATAATTAAATATTCTGGGGTGGGTTCAAATGCATATTCATATTCGTTTCGGCCTAAAGTGTCCGAAATTAAATATTCCGCTTCTACCATTCTTTCAAAGTTCTTTGAACACTCCACACAATCAATGCTTTGGACGAAAGGAATTTCAATTATCTAACTGAAAATAATTTTATATCAAATGCAAAACACCTGATCTACTATTCATATAAAATACAGCGCCCGATTGCAGTTTACCACCTTTACTCTAATAATATCCATAATTTCGTAACGTCGTAACTAACACGTTACATTCAGCTTTGCATTTATTCCTACACAGATTTACCATCTTGCATTTCCGTGTTGTTTAATGTTTACCATTATGAAGATTATGACATAACATACATTTAGAATGTATACGTATTTGCCATATACCTTGAGACATAAAGGTCGTATGCGAGGCATTTCCTTAACGGTTATGGAATTACGGATGCTTTTTGAGAAACGAACTAGATTTTAGCATGTATATTTTAAAAGCGTGGTAAAAATGTTTGTCGTCAAATGCGTCTTAGCGTGAACTTGAACCTAATTCTTAAGTTGTACTGAAATCAAATTTTTCCCGAAAATCTGCAATTTCTTCGACAGAATTTTATTAATTATTCGGGAAACATAACGGGTTCTTCACGTTTGAAACATTTTAAAATGACTGAAATGGAAGTCTGGAATATTTTACAATATGAATTTCATCTAACAAATAATAAAATAATAATGAAACTTGTTTACCTCAAATTTATTTCATTGTCAAACTAGTTTCCATTGAATTATTTCCTTTTTTAACATCCCTTTCGCGATTGTTTATGAAGTTGTGTAGACAGTTGCAACTGAATAATTTACTAATTTCGTAAAATGTGTATTGAAATTCAAATAGTTTCTATATATTTTTTGAAAATATTTAAGTTGTCGAAGAGAGCATACGTTTTCGTTAGTATTCAAAAGAAATGTTCGAAAAATTCGTATATTTTTGCAAGTCTTTTGAAAAAATCGTTCAATAGTTGAATCTGAGTTTTGAGTTGAAATAAAGGAAATAAGGAAAAATCAAGTCTTATTTGGTTTATATATTACTTTCTCTTATATCTCAATATAATTCTTATGAAATATGAAACTTTGAGAGCCAACATGGCAAAAGATCCATACACAAAGTAACAAAAACAGGTAACCACCCAAAAAATTGAGCTACGAAACACTATACAGGATGTTACTTAAGAACGTAGTCAAACTTCAGGTAATACTATGAGTTGAGATAATTTGACTAACTTTACTTAAGAAGAAAAATATGGGGTGGGATGGTGAAAAATTTTTATTTCTAATATACAGGGTGTTGAATACAAAAATACGTTTTGTATTCAACAAAAGGGATTCGGGCTTTAACCTCGGTAGCATACGGACGTACCAGTGCGAGCGTATATAAATACCTAAGATATTTGCAAACTGCGAGGAATTTTGGTAGTTTTTTGGACAACCAATAATACCGGGTCTGTCATAAAAGTAAAATGCATCCCGGGAGCTCACAGTCCGAATCGGACACGGCCTCCCAGGACGACGGCTTCAAAAAGCCAAAATCAAAGAAAAGGGGTAGAAAACCTGCCTCCTCACCAACAACACCTACCCAAGATCAGAAGAGGCCAGCGCTGGAGATGCTGCATCCGGCAACTCGTTCAACTTCGGCCGAAACGGAGACAATACCGACAACATCAACCACAGCTACAGTGACAAAACACCAACCAATACATCCAATACATCCAACATATAAATCAACATTTAGCCTAATTGCACCACCAACACTAACCAGAGTACAACTAGCGGTTAAATGGGAAGAAGTCAACAAAGACATCATTATCAAAAAGGAATCAACATTTGTAATCAAAACCAACGACGAATCCAACACGACAAAAGCTCTAGAGCGTCTCACCCAACAAGGCGTAGTTACGTCATATAAGGTATACCCTAACACAACAACACCACCACTTTTGACCAACGTTAAACGCAACATCACACCATCGTACTCAGTGGTGGCCACCGGTGTCGATCTGGACATAACAGACGAGATGTTTCTGGACCACCTGCGAGATCTCCAACTCCAGATTCGATTCTGCAAAAGAATAATCTCGCGCGTAAAGGAAACTCCAAC
>NW_026017110.1:18115890-18122186 GCF_020466585.1 Dendroctonus ponderosae | reverse complement strand
ATCAACAAAAGTTGAACAGTTGCGGTTGTGGACAAAAAAAATTAAAATTTAAAAAGTCAGTGGCCTACAATTTTTCTCTGAAAAATATTCGCCAGGGGTCTTCCGGGATACCACTGGTATTAGTAATGTTAGTCTGTTTTGAAAAAACTTAGCTTCTTGCTGCTGTAAATTCCATTGCCAAATTTCAACAATTTTGAGAAAAAGATTATGACGATATTTACGGAAACCCGTTGTATTTTTATTTCAACACCTTGCATATTGAAAATTTTTGGACCTAAACATACTTAAAATCAGTCAAGAAATCAGCGCCTGGAGTTGATTGATTGAATATTTGTATTATGGAAAACGTGAACTTTTTTAAAGAGCAAGTTTGAATCAATAGTCCGACAATAGATTTCAGCTTTAATAGCTCAGCATCGGTGGATTTCGTCTTGAGAAAATACATTACTCGAGAAAAACTGAAGTGGACACAAAAGAACACTTCAATTCCAGAGTGTCTCTTCTGTTTAAATTGCTCATGGTTTTTTTTTGTGTTGACGACTTCAGTTTGTTCTGTTGTGTTCACTTCCACTAATTTTCAGTAGGGTTTTCTTATCAGATCGAATATTTCCTCACTGCCATTTTATTCAAAAGAATTACACCTAAGAACCCTTCCAAACTTGTTTCTACTGGCTAGTGAATTATTTTATTTATACACACGGCAGTTATTTATTGTATTCCTTGAAGCAACACATTTCTTCTTGTCCTAAAATTATTTCAGTGTCCACCAGAGCGAAATATGTAGACAATGTAAGTAGCCAGTTGCTTCTTAAAAATAGACGACATTTTCCTCTCGAATAAACTGTCACAAAGTTCTGTTATTGTTTACCGATTTTCTTGAATAATGTGATACCGGGCACGATACACTGTCACGAAATTTCGATTCGTGACTTCTGTTTTGCGCAAAATAAGACATTCCAGCCGATAATACTGTGCCTGCCTTTTAGATTTAGATGTTTGATACAGTATTGGTTAGCAGCAGTCTAGGATAGGATATTTTTATTCTACCTGACCGCAACTGCTTAACTGTTTCAAGAGATTTTTGCATGCGTTTTTTGAATGTTCATTATATTATAAGTTATTCAACTTTAGATAAGTAGTGTTGAAACCAATTAGTGCTTAATGAGCACTGGATAGAACATGACGAAGAAACAAATATTTGTACTCATACGAAGAATTGTGTGATATTAATTAAATAAGAGTCGATTAGCGTGTTTAAAAAAGTAAACAATAATATACAGCGTGTCGCACTTAAGATGGAAACACCCCTGTATTTTAGTTATTTTTAGAAGCAAGGTTTTCAGTTTCGGTACAGAGGTAGAATGTAATGAGCTTAATTGTTTAGGGTACCCATTTCTACCTTCAGGTAAAAACCCAGCTTACTACGACTTTGCGAATAGGGGCAGTTGGCTATATTTTGGGATGCGTTAGAGATATCGGGCAAAATTTACTAGAACAAGTTGTTCCGAATGTTATTTTAACGGTATGTACCGAGTTTCAAGTCAAAAATCAAATGTTGGCATTCTTTTAAATTTTTATGCAAAGTCCTAATTTTTTCACAAAAAGTTAATGTGTGGTGCGGAATTTTAGATGACAGAATAATTTTGCCGTTTTTCTTCTACACTACCGTACAAGCTGAGCGATTGCTTGATTTTTTTAATAACGAATTATGGGATGTTATCGAGGATCTGCCTATCAACGTGCGACACGAAATGCTTTTCCAACTAGACGGTGCATCTATTCATAACTCCCTGTTGGTCCGGGATTGGCTAAAACGATACTTTCCATTAAGATGGATAGGCAGAAAAAGCTCTTTTGAACAGTAGCCCCCTCGTTCCCCTAACCTTACGCCATTAGATTTCTATTTCTGGGGTACTATCAAGAATAAGGTTTATAAAGTAAGGCCTCAAACTCACAACAAGACAAGCCTGCCGTGAAACAAATGTAGCTGAACTTATGAGAGTTTCCAATAACAATCGCAAACGCATTGAAAAGTGCATCAGGCTTGCAGGTGGACTAGTGAAAGCAGACAACATTCGATAATACTAATTTTTCGCATGAATTTCTTTGTTGTTTTTTTTTTATTTTGTTGAATAAATCATGTTTGTAGTCATGTATTGTCGCATTTCTCGTTGCTTTAGTGAAAACTTTGGACCTCGCGTGAAAATTAAAAAAAAAACGCCAAAATTTGACTTTTGACTTGAAACTCGGTATTTACCGTTAAAATAACATTCTGAACAATTTTTTCTAGTAAGTTTTGCCGATATCTCCAACGCATCGCAAAATATAGCGAATTGCACCTATTCGCAAAGTCGTAGTAGGCTGGGTTCTGATCTGAAGTTAGAAACGGGTACCCTAACCAATTAAGCTCATGATGTTCTACGTCTGTACCGAAACTGAAAACTCTGCTTCCAAAAATAAATAAAATACAGGGGTGTTTCCATCTTAAGTGCGACACACTGTATAACAATTGTAACAAAAACTGGTAACGAGCCAATCAATTAGTTAACTGCCTGTTAATCACCTCATTGTAAAAGTTCTACTCGAAGAAAAGACGTAGCGACTATAAGACTTTTGATAAAATATTAGAACTTAACTTTTGATTAAAAATATTATTTACAAAATAGTACTTAGGAATAATTTAGTAAAGATAATTTGGGACTCTATAAGTATGTGCTCCACCACAGCAGATTCTCCTGTGTGATCCTGATGTTGGCGCTACGTTTAAACTGAACAGCAACTGTATGGCATTTTTTAGACCCCCAAATGCATTTAGAGGATAAATTTTGTCTTTGGCTGATTTAAGGCTTTCTTTAATTGTTTTCATCAGATTGAAGACGGTTCTGGTGTGTTTTTACAATCCTGGCCGTCACCCGATATATGTAAAAAAAATTAAAAAAATGTGTTCTCCGCTGAGTTTCATGCTGGACTGAACTCTAGAATTCAAAAAGTTCGAATGATTCTTCAAATATGAAAAGTATAATCGATATATCGGAACCAGCAGTTGGGTCTTTTGTTTGTTGACTCCAGAGCTCTTTCCTCAAAAATCTCCATGCAGTAATTGATTTGTAATGAGAAATATATAAAAGGTCCAAAAAGTTTTGCAATATTGAAAGGAAGCAACCGTTGCATGTGTTCCAATGATTTTTCTGTTGGCACCATCGTAAAAAGAGAATCCGCAATAGCAATCGAGGCTTTTCAACAAAGTGTCCTGAATTCTTGATTGAATCAGTTGGGTGAAAAATCACAAGACTTTTTAGTGAAGGCGGTCTCATAGTCCTCACAATTAGTGTTAGTGGCAGTTCTGACTTTTCTTCGCTAAACCATCAAGTATTTGTGTTTTCAAACAACAAAAACTTTTCAACTCATAGCACTATATTTGTTTTACTATGGATTTAATATTCTCAATTTTTTCATCTTCTCTTCTTTTTCTCAAATATTCACTATAAAGCATGTTCAGTCCATTCTTTGGCTTCTCATTTACCACAGATATAGCAAATACAGGTTTGGATATATTTCAGAACTTGATTACTCCACGTATTACTGCCCCTTCTGCACTTTCAAGCAAAGTTTCTTTAAATAAGCTTTTTTCCTTGATGAATATGATGAACCAGAAATCAGACGTTGTGGTCGTAAAAGCCAAAGATTTAATAAAAATATTTAAAACCGCAAGCAATTGTATATAAGTACGTAGGTATTCATATACATATTCATATTATCGTGACTAAAAATGTCGTTAACCATATTGGGAATTGATTGAACAAAGATATGTTAGAAAATTAAATGAAGGTCGACGCAAAAGAATACCGCAAATGTTCATACATATTTAAAAAGGAATGTTGCTGAAGCTGTTGAAAAGCAGAGAAAAATCTCGAATCCCGTGGACTAAGGAGAAATTCAGATCCTTCTGAATATTGAGGACACAGCAACAGATGTTAAGTTGTTACTTCAAATCGTACAATGAAACATTACGAGAAACTATTCAGCATTGATTTTAGTAAACCACTTAAAATATTTTCATGTGTTCACTTAACTGGTACACTTTGTGGAAGGCCATTTAAAACTAGAGAAGCAGTTTTTATATTCCTCTGAAGACAAAAGGTGTATCATAAAATTTCGACAAAGTGGTAAAACTCAGTTCGGAAAAATAACGGTTTAGAGGTTTGATTTGCACATTTGTTCGTGTGAACAACTTCAGCTATTGTTGTCCAATTGAAAATGGATCATCTGATGCTGTTAACCTACTATTAAATCTAGCTAATCACCACCAGAACAAATATCTAATTAATGACTGAAACCTGACACCTCTACTAAAAAAATCACTGTAAGATGGACTGAACCTCTTAACTTCCCACCTTACACTATGACACCTGTTGAATGAAATGCATTCACCTAGTACAAAGGCATTCAAATTTAACTATAAGACAAAATGCAATGGTATCACCATATTTTTTGTCATAATTCGTGTAATCCATCTCAGTGCTCGCACTGGGTGTTACAGACAAGAGTCTTGGAGACGCCAGCGACATCATCAGCGACAGCTCAGGTGTGGGTACTGCCAACTCGGACACTACAAATTGCAGTATCTCGATGCCAGGCAGTACCGTCGTTTGCATCGAATCGTACTCACCCAAAGATAAAGGGCACATAGCTATTCGAGAAGGGGAACTAATCGAGAGTAAGTTACCTAATAAACTCCATACATGCCAAGTCCTGAAGCCTAATCACTGAGGAAGAAAGTAAAAATTTGCATCAGAAAAGTTAAACTCTCATTGAACATTTCTAGTTACATTCATATCTTCAATTGCTAAAACTCCTGAGGAGTCTAGAGAAAATAAATCATTCCAACAAATAATTTTGGTGCTGTGGTTACCAATGTTTCCCTTAAATCATCTGCATGCCGATTCGCTTCTGGTGCTGCAATTCGAATAAGAAACTAGAAGCTGAATTTAACCGAAGCTCAATAATTCGTAAATTGCAAATAATTTTTTTGCTAAAATCACTCTCCACATTGATATTACGATAAATAATTAGTAGGAGTTTTTAAATGGATAAATTTAACAAAAGTTTTATTTTGCGAAATTATGTTACGTTGAGCTTAAATTTTCGCCTGGAATCGGTTTAGTTTTAATTACGCGTAATAACATTTATTTTAATGAACAATTTGTTATTTGCCAATTGTTCCCTTTTCATTACAATTACAATAAGAAATTTAAGAATTTTTAAAATTTAATTTGAACAATAAATTATTACAAATAAAAGAAAAAAAACGAGACATCAGCAAATATTTCAAAAAATAATTTGCAATATCACGAAAACACTTAAATCGTATCAATCACTATACTTACGCTGTATTATTAATTTTTTTTTTTAAATAAATCTTAAAATCAATATCCGTGTTCATTTCCGAAGGATACTCATTTGGTACTATTCTGTTTGAGTTTGTCACTCTTGAAAACTTTTTTCAAAGTGTTCAGATTAAGTGCCAGTGTTGAAATTATCAACAGTAAAATTTGCATGCAAACGTAATATTGAAGTCTGGAATAATTAAGTTGATAGTTTTACCAAAAACGTTAGAAAATCTTAATTTTGGAGGCAATTTGTAGAAACAGCAAAAATTCTAGTCAAACAGGCGCTTATGTAGTATCAGATGTCTATATAAAAAAACTATAAAAATATCTACCAATAATTTAATACTGAAAATTAAATAAATATGTTAATGCAAAGTTTCACTCAGGCCCTATTTAATAATTAACACGTTTTTATTTGAATGTCCACATACAATGGTGCACAGAACCATTATTTGTTGTATTTTGTAAAAAGGCAAACACTTAGTTATAAACATCCTAGTACCATTCCATAGGTAATTAAAAATTGCATTTCCTGGTAAGCTAAAAAATATGGGATTGTATTTAAATTAATCAAGTTATAACCACTTAAAGTTCTTATTTGATTAGTTTAAATTTGTGGACACCCTGTATAAAATGGTAAGTTTATTATCATTGGGATATAAAATATGATTTCTTGTTACACTACACTACGAATTATGTTTACATAACTTAAATAATTCTAAAGTATTTGACACAGGAAAATAATATTAGATTTTGATAAAATTCGAATTATTTAAAAAACCTTTAGATTTTGACATTATAAATCTTAGTCAAACAAACACTTATTTTGCTCAGAGAATCCAAAAATGCAATAATATATAGGGTATTTCATTTAGAAAAACACAACTTTGATACTTTTAGGGCTTT
>NW_026017110.1:18091008-18115840 GCF_020466585.1 Dendroctonus ponderosae | reverse complement strand
GGTATTTCATTTAGAAAAACACAACTTTGATACTTTTAGGGCTTTTGGGACACTCTGTATATTACAAAAATATTTTTTAAATGTGCACCCGATAGACGTCTGTGGATTCATCAAATAATACTTTGCAAAAAACAAACGGGCTAGCCGCAAACGTCCGTGCCGTATAGCGTGAATAACCCTGTATAGCTCAACCTATAGATATATTGAATTTCTCATGAAAAATATAAAATAATGATGATCAAAATATCCCGACAATCCCGTTGGTTTCAGATGCTCAAATGTGGATTCTCGGTAAATTAATCAATAACTAATTACTTTGCCGATAGTGTCTGGTTTCGAAGTTGTTTTGAGTGTACACGATAATTAGAGTCTCATTTTGATTGAAAAATCGGTTTATTCTTACAAAAGCTATACCTTACTTTTAGCCTTCTTTTAATTATTATTCGGATTCTCGAATGTTTGTCCACGGCTGTCCGTTCTGTTGATGCAACTTCATGGTTGCAATTTCACATTGAGTCCCATTCTAGTTAATCCTGTTTGTCAATTTTGGGACATTCTAACAGAATTTACGACTGCACAATTTTTCTTCGGTTTAGTCACGGGAGCAACTGATGATGGCTACCTGGAAGGCAATGTGAGAAGTTCGGGAAATCGCAATGGCTTATTTCCAGCTCATTGTGTTCAAGAAGTTAAGCTGAGACACACAATCCAGGCTCCAATGATGATAGCACGGGATGCTCGGATGCCAGTGTCGTCTCAGCCAGGCGGGCGAGTTGTTGGACGAAGAGAAAGCACAACCAAACAGTTTGCAACTGCACCTAGAGCAAAGAAACCGTAAGTTTTCACTATTTTTTATTTGGCAAATTCAAAAATAGTTTGGGAAGTTTTAGTCAAATTTCACCTCGATTGATCTAATAATTTAGTTAGAATATAAGTAAATATTTAATGAAATTTTAATAAAAATCTACGAATTTTTAACAAAGTTTAATCCAAAAGACCAATCCTTTCATAAATTGAAGAAGAGGAAAGATAATAATAAAGACATGATAGAAGAGAAATAGTAAAAATAACTTTAAAAAAATTGTTTCTACAATTCTGTTAGTTTATACATTTTTTTAGTCAAGGAATACATACTGTATTAATAGAAATTGTCTAAAGTCAAATTTATTTAATTTCAGATACTTATCATTAAGTCTGGAACCGCGTACTGTGGTTTTACATAAGGGCCGTAAAGGATTCGGTTTTATTCTACGTGGTGCTAAAGCAATGTCACCCTTAATGGAAATGACACCATCAGAAAAATGTCCTTCTCTTCAGTATTTAGACGATGTTGAGCCAGGTAAATTGAAACAAATATTTTATTAAATAATCTTTACTTCCAGTAAGAGTTTACTTTTCTTCCTTCCGTTGCTCAAATCATGACAAAATTTGTCACAACACTTCCCCCACATTAATATGTTCAAGAAAATAGCAACTTTCCTTAAAAAAATAGTTTTGGATTTTCAAAAATGTATGAAAATAAATAGATAATAAATTTATTCTCGAAAATCGAGATTCAAATTGAAAATCTAGTTATGATCGCATTATTTCTCGATCTATGGTTATTTATACGTATTGTTAGAAGAAAAACTGAAAAAAATGTTTAGAAGTTAAAGTGTGTTATGCGTAAAGACGTATGTTAAATGTAAGAAATATATTTTTCTTACATTGTCTACAAATAAATCGAAATGCAATAAGTCGAAAATCTTAATAAGCTCTTTGATTTGAAAGTCAGATATCTTGAAGTTTGAACACCCTGCATTTCATATTTATTTATATATCGGTTCTTTATAAACCGAGATTTGCATGTTTTTTGAAATGCTCTATATACTGTTTGCATACGCATCTGAAACACCCTTCCAAAAATCACGCAATTTTGTATTTACTTATCCAATTCTAAGATAATAAAATATACAGCGTTGCTGACTAATTATTGATTTTTTTAAATAAAGAAGCTCTGCTTTTTTATTTCACTTGCACCAACTATATTCATAATTATTGCCTGATAAAATTGGTATAACAATCGAAGTGTTCAATTTCTGCCATTTTAAAACGTATGTTATTTAAATTCGGACTTCATAATTTAGTAAGAGTAATGTAATAAATAAAACATGCATCATCTTACAAATTTAACACGAACTTTTTAAGAAAGAGAAGAAGGAAAACAATTTTTTTATGTTTATTTGCTATATGGAAAATGTTTTACTACAGGTGGCGTGGCAGACATGGCGGGACTAAAAAAAGGAGATTTTCTACTTAAAATTAGCAATGAAGATGTATCATCGGCCTCTCACGAGCACGTGGTCGATTTGATAAGAAAATCTGGAAACCTAGTTCAGATGACGGTAAGTAGAGCTTTAAAACGGCTTATGGTTAACTTATTAAAAAATATATTTATTGAAATTATCTTAGTTTCAGTTAGTTAATTATTCATGTCTCATTAGAACCATAAATAATTGTTGTTGGCAAAAGCATGTTTTTATTGTCCAACCCCATAACAAAAAACCGGGAATTTTTAATAATACTACACTTGTTTTAAAAAAGGCAAACAATATTTTATTCTAACTTTACTTCCAGTTGTTGTTAAAACACTTGATGGAAAAAACCGTTTTGTGGCGTGGATCTTATCAACCACAATTTCCGTGTTAATTACTTTCATCCTTTTTTGTGTAAAATTAAATCTACTCTACATGGGACATTATTCCTAGGTTATTACCTGGGATCCGCCTACAGCCCAAAGCGCAATGCACATCAGCAGATCCACGAATCTACCGGGAGGAGATTTTCCAGACAATCCTGGTTCCAGACAGTTTTCAACTCTACCTCGAAAATTGGGAGGAGTAACGGGTAACATGAGCCGACCGACTCAAGCTCCGCTACCACCTAGGAGAGATCCTAAAACCACTCTAAGTATTGGCAGAGCCAGAGCCAAAAGTTTAGTAGCGGGTTTAGGTATGTAAAAACTTCAATATCATCTAATAGATGTGCATATTTAGTCTCTCAATTGCTCTGTTTATTTGTATTATGTTATTTTCCTCTTCTACAGTGTAATTTTTTTCTGTTTTTTTCGAATTCCAATTTATGGAATGTCTGCCCGCTTCAAGAGTTCAAGGTCTAACTGAATTTTTAAGATAGCAAACAGTTGTTATTTTGAAAATTAAAATTTGATATAAAGGACACTTGAAGAAAATTTGAAAAACAAAAATATGCCACTTGCTTTTTCATCGAATTAGCATTCTAATTTAATGTCACTTTTCTTAACGCTTTGTAAAATATAGTTTTTCAGTAAAATTAATTGGACTTTAGGATAAATTCTTAGCTATTATCATATTTCTACTCGCTCTGAGTTTGGTTGTTTCTTACGTAAGTGTTTTTATTATAATAATTAACATGTATGCGCTGTTAGGCCTCTTTTACAAACCTTTCAGTTTCATAGCATTTATACTAGAAATTTATAGGTATACAAAATAAGCTTCTATACAGGGTGTCTCACGGTCAGCATCCATTAGAATATTTCGGGAAGAAGTGCGATTTGCCGCTCTTTTCAGATGAACTAACAGCGACGTTATGCGACTGTGTCACATTTATAAAGCCGATAACAATCAGGTTTCGGATGGATTTTTATGAAACTTTTCACATCTATAGAGTCAAGTATCTACTAAAGATGGTGAAAGATGCAACTACTTGCCTGCTTTAGTCTGGCAGATCTTAATTTTTAAGTAAGCGAGCGCAAATATTTTATTTCCCAAAAATTCAGGTTTGCGACTTGCGTACAATTTTCAATAAAATGTTCCGATTTTCTTCTCCAAAAATGCATTATTAGCTTTCAAATACATCTAAAGTTTGCATAATTCTAAATAATTTGTGCCATTTAATTGAATCTCGTGTTTACATTAAGTGTGAAAATTCAAAATATTTTTGGCTTATAAATTGGACATCCGGTCATCAAATCCTCATAATTTTACAATTTTCGAACCGAGTTTAGTTTTCTCAACCGTGAGTTCACCTAGTATAAAGTTCACCTAGCATAAAATAGAAACATTTTTTTACTCGACGTTCAAATCGTAATAAGTCCTACGTTTCTTAACCGATTTGAATTGCCTAAAAAACCGGTTTTACAGAAGATTGTGCTCTTTACAACCCAGTTTTAATGATCCAAATGGGGCCCAGATGAAGAGAGTTATGAAGAGACGAACGTCGACAGCAAAAAAATGTATATTTTTTTAATTCGGGTTTTCGACCTTAAATGCTCTGGAATATTGTTAACATTGATATTATGTTGCTTTTTCTGCTGAATTTCAAATTTCCATTTGAGGCCAGTATTAAGGAAAATACGCGAAAAATTCTTACAAAAACAAAATTCCGTGAAACAAATCAATTTTCATCAAAAATCCTTCAAAAACCTTTCAGAATGCATTTTGAGAAAAATACCAAAAAGTTTGAAAAAATTAATTTTTCCAGGTATAGTTTTTCGAAAAAATAACGAAAAATTGAAGAAATTTAAAAAACTGTGGAAAATTTAAACTGACTGTTGCGGTCTTTCAATAAAAAAGAAAATCGTTTCCACGTTGCTATATGTAAATTTCTCTTTCGGATAATTCATTATCGAGCACAATAATATCTAATTTTGCAACTGAGATTTCGAGTTTCACTCTCTTCTTTGGAAAAATCTTCAATTTTAAGCGAAGACTTAATGATAAGATTTTGAGAAAAACTGTATTTTGCTCAAAAACGGATAGAGCACAGTAAAAAACTTTTCATAAAAGTTATTGTTAAAAAAAAACACAAGCAAAAACAATATACAGGGTGTTCCATATAACCTTAAGTCGCATAATGTCGCTGTTATCTCATCTGAAAAGAGCGTATCCGAGAATGCCATTATCCAAATTTGCAGGATTCAAATCGCATTACTTCCCAAAATATTCTATTGGACGCTGATCGTGAGACACCTTGTATACGGATGCTTATCTTTTAATATTTTATTCTTTCTCTGCTGTGAAAGCAATATCTTTATTTGCTGCAATTAAATTAAGTAAATAGTGTCAGAAATATATTTTGTATTATTTTTTTATTTGATAAAAATAACCATAAACTCGAACAAGGTTGAGTACAGCAATAAAGTTCATAAAAAAAATAAAAACACAATTAATAAGCTTCTGATATATGAACTTTAATCAGCAAAAATTATAAAATATATTCACTAGAGAAAAATGTCTACAAATCATATATTATTCTTTTTACATAGCCTTAGTTTGCTAACAAACTTAACAGACAGGGAAAATTAAAAGTTGTATAATGTTGCAACATGTTCAAATGCGAAATTAATCATGTTTCGACGTGTTCCATTGTGTCGGTCCAACCCATTCAATACGAGCTCATTTATCGATTCTGCATTCTCGTTTCGGTTCGATCAATTGCTTGAAATTTTTAATTGCTTACAAAATGTTGGTTCCTAAAATAAACATCTATAAAAAGGAAATGTTAGTTCAGTTTTATGAACGTGGTGGTGTCCTGGGAAATGTGTGCTTTGCAAAAAGATCGTAGCTGATTTTTACATTCTATGGAATTAAAAGAGAATCTCTTATCCCCAAATTTATATGTACCTATATGACCTTTAGACAATGTAGTAAAAGTATGTTTTGCAGGAGGAGATGAGACTGATATTACAAAATCCAGCTCTGCCGAATCGATAACACCATCTGGAACTGGAAGTTCGACTTCTGTTCAACCCAGAACCGCATCAGTTCGACAAAGGCCCACATCAACCAGAATTTCGCATAATGCTATCGAAGACGTGTTCCATAAGCATCAGGATCTCGATAGTACAAATCGCAGTAGTATTAATAAATATGGAACCATGGGTTCGCCTGGAAAAGGCCGAGTGTATGCCAGTGTTGCCGAAATGAAACGTAATCGTTCGAAAGTACGACAATCTCCCAGTTTTTCAAGCGGGCATCGGTTCTAATATTGCATAATTCTAGGGCAAAGGAAGATTTATGGATATCTTTGGCGGCCAGGAACTTCGGCGGAACTTTCACAGCACTCCGGATCTCGCTCAGGAACTGGCATGCCTGAATTCTCAAACGTTACCGAATAGGAAAGGCCATCGAAGTCAAGAGAATTTATTCACTTCAGTGGGAATGAACCGAAATCTTCCTCCGCCCAACCATCCACCTCCACCACCTCCTCAAGTTCACGTACTCAAATTCGAAATTCCCAGGCCCAAGTCAGACAGCCTACAAAGAGATATGCCACCAGACAGTAAGTTTGTATTATTTGCAACAAATTCCTTCACTAGCGAGCTGCAGTTTTACGAAATAATCTTAATTTTATCATTAATTTATCTATTGTAGATTGTTTATTGAGTGTCTATTGTTTTGTTTATTATTTGAGTATTTGGAAGTTATGATATTCTTATCTTTCCTGGGACTCAGTCAAAGTGTGAAGTAAAAATTTTGTACATCGTTTATTTCATTACGTTTCGGCGAGACAACGGCGTCAGATTTAAAATTTACACAAACTCATGATTCGTAAAAATCAACGTTGTTACGTTGATTACCCCACGAGAATTACGTTGTCTCGCCGAAACGTAATGAAATAAACGATGTTCAAAAATGTGTACTTCACACTTTGACTTGACAAGTACACGCAGTCAGAAAAATAAATCAGAATAAAGTATTTGGAAGTTTACTCAGACATTTCCTAATACAGTTGATTCTTGCAGGTATCGCTTCTTCTTTTAACCCATCGGCAAGTGCCAAGCTGTACGCTTCACCTAATGGTATTCAAAGTGTTCTATATCGAACAATGACCATGGCATCTCCAGAATCAAGGCCCATTCTAAGGAAATCTCATAGTATGAAGCAGTCGACTACTGAAATTCACTCGGCCAATACACCTGGTAGTTCTGCTTCCACCTTGAAGAACCAGTGCCAGACAAATCCGTATGCTCAACCCTTTAGGACGTCAAGGTAATAATCTAAATATTCATGTATCTAAACTGGTTTTAAACAATTCACTTCTTCACTTGAATTCCGGAATTTTTGAAAAAATTACAAACGTTTCTCCAGTAGGTGTAATTCATCAGCCAGTAACAGAGCAAAGCGAAAAAAAATCCCCACTAGCAAATCAGCCTCGAATATAGTTCAGCTAAGCTACACTGGTCCTCCGATCACTCCGGAGCCCGATTACAGTTGTACTGATTCCGAAGTGGAGAGTGATGTTGAGCCCAGGGATGTTACTGGATTGGCATCCAGATTATCTTCCGTACAATTGCAGCCAGTAGAAAATAGCGGCAATAGTAATACAAGGTATTAAATAACCAGTTGGATAGTTTTCCCGGAAAGTCACTTCAACTGTTTCAGTGGTAGTAGTTCTGGAAGTAATTCGGTAGCTCACAGCTTTAGTGTGGAAGAGATCCAGAAAACCAGGCTGCAACTGAAATCGTCCAAGTCCTACCCGGACGATTTCTTTAAAAAGCAAAGTGAGGGCAGCGAAAAGATGGAAGTAGTTGAAGATGGTGATAACAGTTCCTCGGGCGTTAGCTCTGATCAAGAAATTACGACCGTGTCCAGCTCTGAATATCACCCAAGCACAGATTCATCTGCTAAAACGCAAAGGCCACAAGCCAGTAAGTTTTTATAATTTCTTTTTCGTCCCAAAAAGTGCATGCACATTTTCCTGTTCAGGTCTTCTAAAAAGACACGCCGTGTCTTTGGCCCAATTGCCGCCCCCGATCGAGAACGAAAACGACGAGAAAGAGGAATTCTGTTTGCCGCCGCCTCCAGAATTCAATGAAACTCAAGCTGCGTTACTCTCAGCTGAAGAACTTGTTGTTGCGCCTCCTCCTCAATTTAGCGACAGCCGACAAGTTACCAGGGTAAGAGCCACTCTTAATGCACCAATAATACAGAAACCTAACATTTTATTTATTTTTCAATTCAAAAGGATTTCCAATCGTCCAAAAAATATGAAAACGTATTTGGATGTTTTGTGACTAATTAATTAAATTCAAAATATAATTAATACGAAATTTTAATAGTAGAATCAAATACGTCCATTAATAATAATCTTTACAATAATTGCATGTCTTGAAATATTGACCATTTATCATCTGAAAGTAATTAACTGCAACCGATAAAGATAAAATATTAAAGGTCTAAAAGCATATTAAATAATTAAAATGTAAATATCTGTTAATTATTGCCTGCAATAAAACTGTTACAATAAAAACCTTAAATTTATGGAAATGTCTTCTTGGTGATATGAGAGATTATTAGCAGCACTTAACAGACTATAAATAGATCAAAATCTATTCAGTCAAATTTTCATAATAAAATATGAAAAAGGTATATAGTATCAGCAGGAGTACGCCAAATTCTTAATGCTAATCGTCCAGACCGAGGGTTAAGAAAAAATATTAATTCAATATTTTGTTAATATTTATTCTTCTTTTTGACAATTTCAAGAATTAAAATATTGCATTATTTTTGGAGAAACTCTATGAATTATATATCGCTATTTATTAAATAATAAATGTATCATACAAAATAATAAAACGGAAAACTCTGACAAGCCGATTTTCAAAGCGAACATTTGTTTATTCCTACACTTTTTTATTTAAAAGTGGATTAAATTAGTTGAACTGCAATTTGAACGCAATTTAACATAATTTCATATTGAAAGGAAGGAAGCAAAAATTTTAAAATGAATTAAAGGAACCAATGCAATTTTTAGAATTTACAAATAAAATTATTTAAATGCTATCAAAAACATAAAATGCTTAGGCTTAGAAGGGATTTTTTAACAGCATTACCATATGAACAATTTAAAAGTATAAATACATATATTCAAATATGATGAATTCTTTCTGCATACATGGTTAAACTATTTATTTTGTGCACCTAATGTGCTGAAAACTAACATCTTTTTGTTATACATATCTTATTCTGATGGATAATATAATTTATATCTTGATTCAAAATATAATTTATCACAAATATGGTCTTAAAAAAACATTTTTTTCCAGGTGCGAATAGTCGGTGCTGTCCCAAAAGGAGTGCCCCCAATAAAGGCTCAACCAAAAGTCAAACAAGGTCGACTTCACAGCCAATAGACAGTAGTTAGAACAAACTATATTAATAAGATAATACATTAATAATTTTATACTCAACGTAACCTTGAAATTACTCTTTTATCTCTTCTGTTATTTATTTCCCATTGTAGGATTTCCATTTTTTTTTTAGATCGAGTAAAATTCTCATTCTTTTGAAGAATTACAATACTGTTACTTGGTCGAAAAAAACTATCAACTTTGTGTCCATATTATTAACTAAGTTTAATTTAAATATAATATTACACTTATTAGTCTTTTTTATTTTATTCTTATTCTTCGTCGTTGGAACAAAAAAATTTCAGGTTCAATAAACAGTTTGCCAACACTTCATTGGAAATTTTGACGATGCGCAACCCAATACAGGCATGTAAAATTGGATATTTTTAGTTTCTCAGTGAGTTCGGTTTTTTCTTAATATAGAACGGATGTTCAGAGTTTTAAAATATATTTTTCTTTTAAAATATCGGAAAAATGTACATTTTTAGTGAGCTTATTGGAGTGTTTTAAACAAAACTGAAGAACATCTTTTGATGCTATAAAAAATTCTTTTATTGGCTTGTTCAAAGGGTACACTGTTGGAACAAATATACGATAATTTATTAAGAAATAAATCTTTGTCAAAAAATTCCTCCGGGTCGGTTGAAGCGTATTTAAGCTTTCAAGAAAGTGACTGAAATTGTTTTTTAAATTTTCCTACACTGCACTTTTATCACTTTAGCTCTGAAGAATCCTCTATAAAACTATAGGTTCTTAATAGTCTCTGTTTTAGAATCGTAAATCTAATTTAGAAAAATGTTGAATATTTACGTCTTTTCGTCTTTAAACTTAAAAAAAAAGATTTGCTTTGTCATGTATTTAAAATTATTCGCATGTATTATTTTAAATATATTATGTATTTCGCGATCACCACTTCTTAATTTTTTGGTTGAATTGCCCGCAAAACTACATAATTTTATTTTACAAAATATGCAAAAGCAATTTCAGTTAATCTATGTTTATTATTACACTAATTTAACGGGAGAAAGTGGAAATAAGTAATGTATACGTCGACGTATTCCTGCCATAATACAAAGTTTATTCAAATATAAAATCTATATTATCCTTAAAACAAATATGTAATATTAAATATACCTACATATTTCATCTCTTAGGCAACTTTGAGCTTTTAAGTATTTTGATTTTCGTTCACAAAATTGTCTAAATAAGTAAGTAATTTTTATTAAATTTGTGTTCCGCATATTTATTTGAACAAAAAACACTAATAATTAATTAGTTCTAAACAGTTATTAATTATCTACGATTCTTGCCTTCAAACATACATCTGTGGTCATCTTAGGTGATTTAAAAAAAAGTACTGGCAACATTTAAATAAATACAAAATAATAAATTGTCTATCTATAAGTGGGTATGTACAATTAAAAAGATCGAAATAACGTTGAAACTAACAAATATATCATTTCAGAAAATGATAGAGAAAATCGCCAGTATGCTGACCTTAATGTAGTAATCTATAGAGTGACCAATAAAACTGCCATATGTCGAATAACTGCAATAGATGAACAATGAAATCAGGTCTAATTAAGATTTGCTAGATTCTATAGACACGTTGATCAATGGATTAACTTCTACACTTGGGACACATTTAGTAGAAGCAGCGCAACTCTAAATAGAAAGTCTTAGAATATTTCTACACTACTACTACGAATTACCAATTTTATGTAAAAGGCCAATTACAGTTTAGTCCTTAATACGCTCATGAAGTAGTTATGCAAACATATAACATCACATAGTGTACTGAAATAATATTCGTGATATATAAAAAAATTATTCAATAAGGCTTCTTGAATTAGTATAGATTGAAATTGACTTCATAAAACTTTCTATATGTTTTGATCGTATAAAAACATGTTTTGTAATTTGGCACAATTTTATTCCAGTTCCACTTTTTTTTATTGCGTTACCAGACAGGAAAAGACGAAAGTGCCTTTTCACACTTTTCACTTAGTTTTGCTCATCACAAACTTTAGGTATACTTATCCGCAGTCAATTAAAAAAAAATCATGGAATATTTGACTGATTCTCATTTTACACATTCTACAACATTTCGTATATTAGAAAATCACTTACTTGTTAACGAAGAATATTATAAAACATACACAAACCATTTAGGTTTTTCCAACTTGTAATATATTCAATTCATAGGCACTTGACAACTTTGTATGTATGAATTAGTGATACATTATATTCGTCCTTAAATATAATTAGAATTATTAATAAGGCATCTTTCTCTACGTCTTTTGTAAAATTTGCTTACTTTTTAACATCCATCTTAGGCTGGATTCAATTTTATGTACTGTGTAATGTTCGCTTATAATGTTTGTATATAACTCAATATACTTAAGTATTTAATTATATGTACAGAGATGTTTTATTTCGAGCATGCCTTTTAGAAACTTTTAAATTTTTATTTATTTTTTATCTGATGGAACAAAATTGTTTGGGGTTTGTATATAAAAATACAGATTTGTTTGTAATTATTTGTTTATCACTTTTGAATTTGTTTTATTTTGATTATTATTTGCTGGTGTAGAAATGCCTCAGACCGAAAATTGTATCCCGACGAATTTTCATGAAGAATAATTTTTTTTCAAAAATTGTTAGTACAGTCCAATATATGCCCAAAAAGTAACCCGACATTGCGACAGGCCAAAAATTAGTTTTTATTGATTTTTTTACAAATTACCAGAAGGAACATCTATTAGAGCTTCAAAAGATTATGTAAGCTATTCTTCTGCGAAGTTTGATAAAAGTATGTGAGAACTTTTTATTGTATATTACTTTTTGTACTTTTTAGTTTGCTTAGTTAACTTGAAAAATATGAGCACTTTTACTAAGGATGGTCGATATTTAACGAAACCGCTAAACTAACAGTGCTCCAGATCTGGAACCTGTAACTGCAGTTATACTTTACCAATTTGACCGATTCATAAACCTGAAAAAGCCTCTGTCCCATCATTACTTCTCAATTGCTAATTCAAATGCTATTATAAAAACTGTCGTGTCCCATTAATCAGAGAAAGTTTAATTAAAAGATAGACAAGAAGAAGATTATTCAATTTTTCAACATTTTGACAAACTTGTTTCATAACAAAAAAGCGTAAGTATTTGCACGTGGAGCTAGCATAAACGTGTAAGAACTAGACAAAGTAAAAGGAATACGCAAAAGAATATTCTTAAATGTGAATTAATTTTTAAAAGAAAATTATATTTTTAAACATTTTCGCATGCAAAGCGTATATTTTCGTTAAACCATTCTATTTTATTATGTTTTTTACTTTAAGTGGTTACTTATGCCCATGCTTTGATTTTGTTTTTTGAGTATATTATTTTTAGTTTACCAATGTTAATAATTATATATTTTTTTAAATTATTTATAATTTATATTATGAATTATTATTTATGATTACTATTTGAACCATCATCATTGCGAATTTTTAATGAAAAATTTAAAAAATTACATGTTTTTACGAAACCGCATTTTGGAACCTATTACCAAAGTGAAACTGCAACGTTGACCCTGTTCTTTCCATTCCAAACAAAGCTGATTTAAAATATTAGTTCAGAACATGAACCAACACTTAAACTTTAAAATCAAACATAGAATCGCCCATAGAATAAAAATTGCGAATCTAATTGTTAAACAAATAATGTTGTTATCAATACGAAAACGAACAAAATAGACGTCGTTCCTCAAACTATTCATAAGAAAGACAGAAAAAAAAAATATAAATTTAGTATTTCAGAGAAAACTAGTATGCTAAACAGATGCAAGGACGGCATTTTGAAAGGGAGTCAAAATCGTTAATAGATTAATAAAGTTGAACCAAAAGAGATCGTAACTGATCTTGCAGAACTGAGGGAGAAACTTGCGTCAAAATTACAACGATCAAAATAATGAAATTATACAAAATAATAGGATAATTAAATGATGGATTTTCAAAGAAAAACTGTCGTTCCTACGTATTTTATTTGAGTCGCTATTACCGTATCATTTAATATAATTTTATTGAAAAACGTAATAATTTATGAAGAAAATGATGGTGGAAATTAATCTTTAAATGACTGATAAATTTGGTATATGGATAATATCTGATCAAAAAGCAAACAATTAACCCAAAAATAATCCCCCTGAAATAAATCGCTTATAATTTAAAGCGCATTCTGTTAAAATAATATGTTTCCGTTCAGTTAATCATGTTCTTGTTCTTCGACCTTGACAATAGTTGAGTTTGCTCAGCAGTTCGAAGTAAAGAAGTGATAGTGAATTTAGTAGTAGCCATTAATACATGCAAATTACATAAGGATTTAAAGTCGGTTAAAGATACTCGACCTTGACTGAATTCACATAACAGTGTATGGGGGAAATATTTTCCTTCTTTCTAAATGTTTATGATGAGATAGTGTGTAGGAAGAGTGCGTGGTTATAGAATTTGTTCTTCTATATATACGAAATTATACTGTAAGTATTTTTTTGGGATTGTAATAATTAAGTAGATTGTTTAAATGTTTAAAATAAAATTAGTTGACCAATAAAACAAAAACTACAGCTTTCAGCTTGTATGAAGCGTGTTTAATTAATTGTGGATTTTTAACAAAAATTAACACTTAGCTTCTGAACTTCATAAACTATTATTAATTGCTTTTCAACACTTACAGTATGCAACTGTCATTTTTATTTTCGCTAAAAAGTGTACGTTTATTCTATTGAAAATATACCTTGGGGTAAGAGTAAAATGCGCGCTTATAATGAATCAATCATAAATTATACATGTGGATTTTTTCAATTGGAAATTTATGGTTTTATTAATTTTATAAAATATTGCGCAAAACTTTTTATTTGCATAAACAGAAAGTTTAATAATGTAACAAATTAGATGTAAAAAAACATGAAAATTTGCTATTTAAATATATGTGCAAATTATTCTCCATTTGAATAAAAACTTATTTTTTTATTCCTTTAAGCAAATTCAGTGTAAATATTTTTCGAACGTTTTTATTTTCTATTAGAAATATTAAATGTTATTAATCGCAACGCGCAAATAAGCACTGAATATTTAAAAAACGGGCCGTTTTATCGATATGAAGTAGGTATATGCATGTGCTTTTGAAATAATCAATCTAGCAAATATGATATTTAAATTCCAGCACAAGTATAAAAATGTGAAAAAAGTATTTGAAAACTGCGTTTAGAAATGGGAAGCTTTAATTACTTCAAAATCAATCAATATTATGCATAAATTGAACTAAAATAGAAAAAATCAAAGAATAATCTTGAACTTGAAGTATCAACTTTAACATCTCTGAAGAATCCTGCAGACAAATTACAGAATCAAGCCAATGTAAAATACAACGATCTAATTGGGAAAAAATGACCATTAAATAAATTAGATAAATAATTAAAAATATAATCTTTAAATCAGCTGAATAATGCTAATTAGTTAGTGAGAGCTACATAATGGAATGTTCAAGAACGTCTAGCCCCAATTCATGTCTGAACAGTAAAAACCCAGAACACATTAATTACGTTATATCGTGCTTTGATATAGAACGAAACTGATTATACAATAATACCAACAAAGAAGGAGAAAATAAATTCATAGACCTACACGCCACTATTAGAATAGTTCATAGACAGTAACTTTCGACTTACTTATTACTTGTGTGGTGCATGTGAAGATCGCGAGAACCCAAATTAGATATAAATTCATGTGAAGTCTTAAATGTTCCTTTTGAAAATGTTGGCGGAAGTGGAAATCCCAGTTAGAACATTATGTGCCTAAGAAATTATCGCTCTGAACGTTCATGAAATACCAAAGATTTAAGGTGTGTTTTTATCAGTATAAGATGCTTTTTTAATTATTTCAGTTTTTAAATGTTCACTTTATGTAAACGATGGTCTGCTAAGAAGTAATCTGAGAAGTTTGAACTCAAATTAGGTCGCAAAAGCTCACATTACCGAGTGTTGAACGTTTGCGGAAATCGATAAGCCGGAAAATATTTTATATTTGGTAAACTATTAGTTCATAAATATGCAATGACAAATTTTAATGAATATAGATTACCAAATAGTAAATGGGCACAAAAGCGCAAGTTAAGGTGTCAATAAACTGCCTTGAACAAGTAATTTTGTAAGTGAAAGCGATTGCGTACCTGTACCAAACTCGATAACCCAAATTGCATAAGTTTCAAGAATCCGACATTTGTTGCAAATATTTATTAGATGTAATATGAAATTTAATTTAATTTGTATTTTAATTCGCCATTTTGCTCTATAGGTGTATTTAGTCGAGATGTAAGTAAACTAGTTATGTCTTCATATATTTTTAGTCTTATTATTGTTTATATAATCATCGTTTTTATATAATATTGCATGTTTGCAGCAATTTTATATTAAACGCCTTGAATTTTTAATTGGATCCCAAAGTTGAACTTATTCCCTATCTAAAAATGTTTCACAGTTCTATCAAGTTTTAATTTATCTTATATTAGGCTAAAGCGACATTCTTTAAATTATTTTATAATTAAAGAATTAAATTAGACATTAAAATACAGTTAGTACAAAGTAAGTATGTAGATAGTAATGACACATTTTGCAAAGTTACAGGATTTTTTTTATTTGCGAACGATTTCATACCTTCTTCGATCGTCTTCAACGATAGAAAAAAATGGTCAAATCCCCAATTAGATCAATAGGAAATTAAATTACTATTTCACAATATTTCCACTTTATTATTAAGTGAGTTTGTTAAAAACATAAAGTTTTCATAAACAGTAATTTATTATATTGCAAGTTTTTCTTTCTGATCATTCAAGAATGTGTTTAGATTTTTGTGATTTTCTCAAACAATTAACTTGTGTGTGAAGTCTGAAGTGACGATTTTTTATGCAAAAGTAACGCTAACAGGTGAAATCACCATTTTTGGATATCAGAAAATCGGAATATTGTACAAAATTATAATTTTGCGCTTAAGTTCAGGTTTAACATTTGCCTGCTTGTTGGTAACTTAAATAGAAAACCATCGCATATTTTTGTTGCTGATTCAACAACTGCAGAAAATGCAAGAATTTCGAAGAGCACCATTTCATTATTTTGTGGCTTTTTACCATAGAATAAACAGTGTTCCATTTAAAAGTTAGATGGACATTAGCGTAACATTAAAAAGCAACAATAAGTCTATAAACATTTGAAAAAATACACTTTTATATCCAAAACGATGAAGCAAAGTGTAACAGGTGTTAACACATTTACATAATACACAGACCCACATGTTTAGTTTGTTACCGTTATAAATTTGTTGCAGGTCATGCCACAAAAAAATCTGCGAAGCGGCTTCATTTTATTACTTATATCATTTTATATTGTATCTAATGTAAAAGGAAACGATAAAACATTGCATAATGAAGACGAAAATATGGTAAGTTTTCTTATTCAGTAATAATTCTAAACTGAAGCTGTTTGTTATAAACTTCATAATTCTACCATACACGATAACTGGGCGCTTTGAATAAATCTGGAACTTTTATACTTTTATAGTTTCATTGATTTTAGCGCGCTGATAAATATTTCAGTCAAATTTTTTTTGCTAATTTTTATTTAAGTTCTGTTATTTATTAATTTTAAATGGTCTCAAAAAAGTTTTAAAAATAAATTAATTAACTTTTTACTAATTAATAATGTACTAGCTTTTCATTTTTTCTTCCCATTTTTCAGAATAATTTACAAACAGAATGATAATAATGAAATAATTAAATTTACACCAGTGCGCTCCATAAGAAATTGTCCATATTTTATAGACATAATTCTCGATTAGTTTTATCTCATCTGGTTAAGACCCGGTTAGTGTATGTGTATAACATTGTCATTAGCCAAAATTAAATTTACTAAAATGATTTAATTATGACAAAATTTGTGTCTGCTTCGTAGTGCAAACACAAATGCTTAGCGAGAAAAGTATGTCGCATTTTGCATTTTTATAGCGTCTTGATCGGAAGGTTTATAGCTCTATAAAACATAATCTGTTCGCAATGAGTAGAATGTGTTTAGAGTAAGCAAATTCCTGTAAAAAAACTGCCATAAAAAAGTGCCGTTGTTCTACGTTTTTAGATTGAGGATCAGGAACAAATTATTCGGCAACTATTTAGGAACAAAAGAGCGCTACAGAAACCTGGATTTTTTCGAACGTTGTTTTCGGTAGTAGGAGAGGTACAGTAGTAAACGTCATTAAAACCCCACGAGAATGGAGAAATGAAATTTTAAATTACACTGCATTATGCATTGATCTGCTTAACATCATCTAAAATATATGGAGATTTTCAGCAATACACGGACACCAAGGATACTTTTAGGAAAGTGAACGACATGATTAACGATAATTTTCTTCCGGAAAATGCGCAGAATGCACCAGTAAGTAGATTTGGTTTAAATCGCAGAATCACATTATATCAATATTAATCGAAGTTGTAGATTTTATTTTCTATGTGACGAAGGGCAATATTCTTTCTCTAAAAATGCTCGTACCTATAGTGAATTTTTCAAAGACAAATTATTATCAATTGCACCGTTGTTTTAAGAAAAAAATCAAAACAATATTTAAAAAAATATATTTTAAGAAAAAAATGTTATGGTATTGTACCGATTATTTATTATTTTATCAGAGAATATTCTGATCATATCAAACAAACATATTGTATCTCTCAAATAACCGGGGATTATTGGATAAACTTAACCAAATAAAAAATTTTAAACTGTAGCAATATTTTCTTTTTCGTCAGTTAAAAATAAAGTGTGGTATTTTAAAACATCAAATCACTTCACCTTTATTTCTTACAAGTGTTTTGCATCAAATCTCATTATTATCTCAATTATTATTTATAATAATTCTGATGCTTTAAATACGAGACGCAATGAAGTTGATTTGAAAATGATGAACTATTATTCGCTTTTGTTGTATATTCGATTAAAAAGGTCACAGAAGCTACAACGTCTAAAGATGTAAATGCGACTACGACCATGGCGCCTTATAAAATCACTAGAAATGAATTCAATAAAATTATCAGGCGCAACCTTAGAGGACTGGTGAGGCTATTTAACATCGAGCTGGAGGATTCTTTAAAAGTAAGTAAAAAATATTACGGAATTTAATGTAAGAAAAGTACGATCATTGCGCTTTAAGGTGCAATACTGGACAGTATTCGTTATTTTGTATTTGGAATTAATTTTTTTCAGCAATCCAAGATTACGCAAGCAGAATATAAGAAGGAACTGTCGAAAGAGGTGTCAAAGTTTTTGTGAATATTATATAATTGTGATAAGCAGATAATAAAGAAAATTTGAAGTGATATTCAATATTTGTGCAAATTGTAATTATGTGTTATATTTTTGCCATATTGGTATCTTATATCCAACTAGTATTCCAAACGGGCATTGAATTAAATTAGCAAAAAGTATTGAAAATATTTGATTAATTGTAATTTTGTCAAAAACTGATCAAGAAGAATTACAAAGGCAACAAAAGAAACCAAATAGTTATTAACAAATAGCATAAAATAAATCAAATAGCTCTAATGAACGCTGCAGCATTAAAAATGCGAACTAGTAAAGAATATTTTTTGCCCACTTTCACACACATTTCATGTGTTTCCATCCCCAAAGGCAAAAAACTAAGGGAATAAGATCCGGTTATCGCGGTGGCGGAGAGTGGATCTACCAGCTCTGTCCACCATAAATTTGCATTCAGAAAATGTCTAACATTATTGGTAATATGTAGAAGGGCTCCATCACACAGACAGGTTAAGCTTTAATTAAATATATAATTTTCAGTCAAATAAATATACACATTTACAACATAGAAAATTAATTCTTCAGATATTGAACCCTTAAACGAGGATTTCGATTTTTCATTTTGGTTACACGGAATTGTTTTCCTCTGTGTTAATTTTGTGAGGCAAAAATTCAATTCAAATTCAATCAGGCATTTTTACATTTATAGTTTTGGGTCGACATCCTTCTATCCCCATGGAATCAGATTCAGAAATTCAGAAACTTAATCTAAAGATGATCATATGAGTTCTCTCATCAGCAACGATCTATTTTCCTAATACCTTCTTAAGCTTCTTGTAGCACTGTGCTTATTAAAGCTGGTTGACCGGACTAAACTTTTATTCTTTGTGGTTTTCTCAAGCTTATGCAGTTTCTACGCCTTGCAATAATCAGCTGTTTTCCATTTTATATTTTTATTTTCCAAAAAGCAGCAATAATTTTATTGTTTGCTTCTGCAAAGTGGAATGCAATGAGACTGAAGATCTCGATGGGAAAGATCATAAAGCATATGATTCTGCAAAGATAAAACTCACTCAAGCTTTTTTCAGATTCAGAAAACGCTTTTTAATATCATCATTTTTGCAACATTCCTTGCTTAAGTGTTCAGATATTTTTTAAAGGTAGATCTGAATAATTTAGAGCATTTAGAAATATTTACAATCATCCGTACCTATCTATAAAATTTAAACATACAAACAGGACAGTTGGATTGTATCTTGGATCATGGCTCAACAGATAAAATAATAGCAAATTACTTTTCTATTGTAAACGAAGAAAAAATAAACATTTAAATACCAACAGAATAAATTATCTAGGTACATACCCAATTTTAGCGCATTAGAGATGCGAACATTCTACTGAAGATTTATGTAAATAGATAGAAAACATTAAAATGCTAACTTTTGGGGAGTATTAAATTGACTAAACAATTACTAAAACGTATCAACCAACATCTTGAATCTACCAGAAATTTTTGCGTGTTTCAAACAAGAATATGCCATATTGGTTTTAAAAACCGTCCGAAAATAAACGATTTCAATACGCATAAAGAGATCAACAAAAGTTATGTATAAACAACAACGTGCACTTATTTACTTCCATTTAATAATTAACAGTTTTATTAATCGGACATGAAACCGTTTTCTGTTAATCTGGCTAATGGTGTTTGTATCTAACACCCATTTACGACTTCGATTGTTTAAACCGATTGGCCCTTCTCTCACTCAATCAGTCACGTTTTGTCTTCAAGATGTTCAACTTAATTCTCGAAACGTTTCTCAATATATTCATCAAACTTCTACAATGTTGGGGAATTTTGCCTTATAAGGATTATCACAAAAATGGTACCCGAGAATTGCTATTGCTGACAAAGAATTTAACATTGATGGTGGCTATTGTCCTTTATGGCTTAAGTGGCACATACTTTGGCCTTGTCTATATTTATACGGACTTTGGTAATATGTATTTATTGGTGGACGTTTTGAAAAATATCGCGGCAATTTTTTCCTCTATTAGCTTCATTCCGGCAGTGTTTTTCAGGCAGTCAAAGTGGACATTGCTTTTAGATGCTGCGATTCGAATGAAAAGCAATTTACGCAAATATAAAAAGTTAATCAGTGTGCTGATGCTGTATATTGTAATTGTTCATATTTTTATTATTGCCACGTTTACATCAGCACGAAGCCATGTTAGGCTCCAAAAATTTTTAAAATACAGTGAACTGTTTTTAGCTTGTACGAATTTTATGATAAAGTTTCCGCTAGTGGCTTACTATTTTGAAAATCTATCTATTGTGATTATGATTGTGTTATTGCTGAAAATTAATGATAAATTGGCAGCAATGCAGACCAATCTGAAGAAACTGGAAAAGTTCCAGTTTCATTCTCTGACTACGATAAAACATTCCAAACGTCTCTATCTATCAGCTATAAAGTTGAAAGTGCTGATAAACGACTATTTTGGACTGAAACTATTAACAATATATGCAAACTCAACTGTGAGGCTGCTTTGGTTTTTCACACTTTCCATACAAATGTGGAATCCGGACAAATTCGCTAACAGTCTTATTGTTGACTGGAAGCATTTGGCCACATCAGTGGGATTTAGCATTCTTGGAATGGTAAGTACTTACAATTATAATAATCCAATCGGAGTTAAATTTTACTTTCTAAACTTTACATGAATACATCATTTAATTTCCGATCAGTGCACTATTTGTTAGCATCGCATTTATTTTGAAATAAGTTTGTGAATGGGGGTTGCAACTGAACTAAGCTAAATTTAACATTTTGAAGACAGTAGAAAAGCGCACAACTTCCAAAAATGTATCGATCTAATATTAAATAAAAGGTTCTTTTTGTAGGTACCAGCATGTGTTATCACAATGACCTGCTATGCTATATCAAAAAAAGCCGACTATCTTTTGGAGGACTGCTACCGATTACGCTACAAGTTTTCCTATGAATCCTACGAGCACAGGGAGCTTCTAGCTCTAACCACTTACATGTCAGAAAACCGTCTAGTTTTTACGGCAGTTGATTATTTTATTATAAGGCCATCAGTTTTACTTGGAATAATCGGTACTTCGACAACTTATTTCATTGCCATTATCCAGTTTAGCTAAATGTAATCCAAATATATTTGTTGCCAATTTAATTATTCAGTTCGTTTTATTTTGCCAGGGAATAAACACGTTGCTAGTTTAGAGCATGCACAATAATATATTTCTTGAAAAGGTCAAGTGTCGGTTTTGCAAATGACCTTTAACTAAAAATGAACGTTTCTTACCCCTGTAACTGGAAAGTGGAACATCCATGCGCATTTCAGGTTTCCGCTCATCAAGCTCTAATTTTTTTGTCGCTCTGTTTTGCTTCACAATTCTCATCACTGGGCCTCTATTTACCAGGCAGAGTTTAAACTCTCTGTGACCGATTCATCAACAAACAAACAGTAGAAAAAGAAGTGAATTACAACAAACATTTTTAAATGAGTCACGTAAGGTCGTGACCCTTAACCGGTGGAAATCAATAATATAATTTTGCGTGGGGGTCTCAAGGCGGAAAATCCACCATGAGCACCGCCATCAAGCTCTCACCCCGACCCAGAAGACACAAACAAAGAGCCGAAACGATGAAACAAGATATTGTGGCTCAAGTGCATAAGCAAACGAAATCTACCACAAGTTCCGATAATGATTACGCCAATTCGGAAGATAATCTGGATGTGCCAAAAAGTGATAAAAATGAAAATTATAGCGGTAAGTTTTCTATAATTTACGCAAAAGTCTAAATCGGGGGTGGTGGTTAAAATGTTTTGCGTTCAGAAATTTGAAAAAACTTCACAGATTCAAAGATTTTTGCAGTTGAAAATTAGACTATTTGCTCTTATTATTTGGTAATTCAAAAAATTTTTATCGGAGGTGTAACTAGCTTTACTTAATAAATAAACCCTTAAACCCAAACCCCATCAGTCACTTTTACAAAAAACTATTAGAAGAACCCATTGGTAGAAATTGTAAAAGTAAATAAAATGGATTAGAAAATATCAGATCCGTATACTTTAGCGTAAATAGTTCAATATTCAAAACTTGGGAGTAAAGTGTCTATTTAATCAAAACTTTTGAATCACAACCATCACTGAATAAATCGCACTCTCCAAACAAAAATAATTCTTTAAAAGTAAATGAATAACCTGGATAACTATCCATTGTATTCCTTTACATTACAGTCGTGCATACACCAAGCAGAGAAATATCTGTGGATGGAGAAACACAAATAAACTCTAAAATATTATCCCTTATAGAAACAGAAATGAAGAGAGATATTAATAAGCATTCCCATTTTACCGAGTCCAGACCGCAAAGTTTGAGCTTTTACGAGGACGAAAAAATTCCAGAAGAACTATCCGGTAAGAGACCCACTTTAGATACGCAAAACAGAATAAATTGCTAACGAATTGAGGAAAAACACTATCAGCTGTACCAAATGTGAATAAAGTATGGTTCTTTAATAGGCAATTTAGAACTGTTGAGTCCAGAAGAAAAGCGACATTACAGAAAGCGGAAGGAATATTCGCAAATGGACGTGGACGAACGAAACGCTCACAACGCGATCCAGGATCTGTATAGTTCGAGAGATCCGGAAGAAATATTGAATTCTTCCAGCAAAAAATCAAAATCTCGCAAAAAGAAATACGGTGATTCTGAAGTTGGCATCGGTGACAGCAGAGAAATGATGATTCCCAAAGACAAACGGAAAAGCAAAAAGAAGCGAAGAGAAGTTTCACCGGGAGCAGCCGGAAACAGTACTAAAAGAAAACATAAAACTAGAAATCGGTAAAAATCTATATATATTTATTATATTCACTCGTTTTTAATTTTGTCCTGTATAGAGATGAGGACCACCAACCGAACAATGATGTAACAATAGCATTGGAAGAACTTCAGGATGACGTTTTTGAAAACGCCCCTGAAGATTTCGGGACGAAACCGGAAAAAATGAAGAGAAGTCCCAGAAGAACGGACAAAATTTATGTACAAAAAAAATCGAAATTTGAGGAAACCAGCAGACACAATAATGTACCATTAAGTAGGCAGAGTGCTCAGGATTTAGATTCTCTAAGCAATTTAGATAAAAGGTAAGAATAGTTGATAAGAAGATCTGCATAGAACCTGGTAAGAGAAAAATAGTTTTTCGTCATTTTAATTGCTTTGGAGTAAGTTGGAATAAAAAGGGAAAAAAGCTTTGAAAGCCACTTGAGATTGTTGTAATCTTTTTAAATTGAGGTCAATTGCTTTTGTTTACGCTTGTATTCGTTCGTTTGAGTTCGTTTTTGTTCGAACGGATTTTTTCGCGGTTTCAAATTAATAGGTGAGAATTAATTTGCAAGGTTTATGTTGGTCTTGCTTAGTTTGTTTGTTTATCGGCTTGATTGCATTTGTTTGGTTCTTTTGTGTTCATCGTGGTCCGTCAACACTGTAAGTTCAACTTCACCTTTGAAAATTGATTTGAATGGTTAGCTTTGATTAGTTTAAGTCTATTTGGATCATATTTGTTTGGATTAGTTTTGGTTTTTGCACACTTTTATATTTAGTTTCCAAAGTTTGCTTTAAATCAATTATTAAATATATTATTATCTAATTTATCAAATGATATCAAAAATCTTGGCATTAATTATGCATATAGAGATAATGATAATATTAATAAACAATATTGATAAGAAGTCCAGCAAAATAAATTATGATTTAAGACCCGGATAGAAATTTGTGCTGCTCCCAAACTTTAAAAAAAGTAATGTAAGTTGATATCCTTTGGTGTCTATATCTATTCCATTTATACAGGGTTGCTCATTAGTGCGTCAAAGTGCGATATCTCAGTAAATATGAAGTTTACAAGAAAATTCGTCCAACGAAAGTTTTTCACGTTTAAAAGGTCCACATTNTAAAATTACTTTCCAATATACGGGGTGTATCATAAACGTGTGGTAGTTACCAACTTTGGTTTTTTAAATGGAACCGCCCCTTTTTTCATTCATTTTCAGATTTGTCGTCGAAATTTAAGTTAAGTTTGTGTCAAACGTTTTACCTGAAAAATTTACGATTTCCGAGTTATTCGTAAAAATGTGAAAGTTTTGACAGCTACTGGGTTCCACAGAAATCGATGCTGTACACTACCCGCTGCGAATTTTGGAAAACAGTTTTCAGTGATTCTAACAGAACATCATGATCTACGTGTAGATATGTTTTAAATTATAAGGAAATACTTCTAAACCGCGCAATTAGCCTCTAAACTTGCATGTTT
>NW_026017110.1:18065281-18090639 GCF_020466585.1 Dendroctonus ponderosae | reverse complement strand
CATATCTACGCGTAGATCATGATGTTCTGTTAGAATCGCTGAAAACTGTTTTCCAAAATTCGCAGCGGGTAGTGTACAGCATCGATTTCTGTGGACCCAGTAGCTGTCAAAACTTTCACATTTTTACGAATAACTCGGAAATCGTAAATTTTTCAGGTAAAACGTTTGACACAAACTTAACTTAAATTTCGACGACAAATCTGAAAATGAATGAAAAAAGGGGCGGTTCCATTTAAAAAACCAAAGTTGGTAACTACCACACGTTTATGATACACCCCGTATATTGGAAAGTAATTTTAAAATGTGGACCTTTTAAACATGAAAAACTTTCGTAGGACGTATTTTCTTGTAAAGTTCATATTTACTGAGATATCGCACTTTGACGCACTAATGAGCAACCCTGTATATCAAAATAAAATAAAAAATGTGTATTTATCAGACGAAACGTTTAGGCGTAAATTACCATTTCAGATGAGTAGGTACCATTTACCGTTTAAAGCCAAAATGTTAGGATCGAAATCCTAATTTTTCAACATAAAACGGTGTGTTTTTGCTAAATAATGGAGCCAGAAAATATTTTTTTACTTCTCAATATTCTATGAGAAAGTCCTCTAAGTTCCATACTTAGACAGCAAAAAAGTTCACAATTAACCAAAACTCAAAAACAACTACAAACTAAGCAATTGAAAATTTTTCGCAGTAAAAAATGCGTAGCTTCTTTATTAATTAATAAATCGTATACTACTTTTGGTCCTCAACAACACATTTAAGTGTAATATTTTTAAAAGTTAATAAAACAATTAATGTAATAAAAAATACTTTTTTTCTTCTAGTATTTTTTTAAAAGCTTCAAAATAAATCACCTACTTGAAGAGTTTTTGATTCTTTTCGACTTTTTACAAGAACAAAACAATTTTTCCTGTTTCCTCAGTATTGGATTTATCAACAAAGCAACGTTTCTTTTTGTTTAAATTCAATTGCCCTTGCCATGAATTTATCCCGTCTTTAATTTAATTGCAATTCATGTTGCTTTTAAAACCAGTGTGATGTTCATTCTGTTGCTACTATATTAACTTTTGCGTGTATGTATGTAGTTGACTTAGATTTCAACACCAGTAGATAACGAAAAATATAGGCATTTGTACAGGGTGTCCCGTAAGCACATGATCAAAAAGATACTGCGATGCTCTTTGCATCAAAAGAAGACGATCTGACTTAACTTTTATTAACAACAAATGCCTGGCTCCTCTGATATTGATCAAAGTTCTTAAAAAAAAATTACATTTTTTGAAATATCGGGAAAATAGAACGATGTGTTTTAGTGACACTCGCTGTGAATTTGTTCTTATGTAAGACTCATATTTTGATGAAACAATCGAATTCATCCGTTTTGGACAAGTGCTGAATTCTTGAGTGTCGTGGTACAAAAACTCCCAGAACTTTTTATTTGGTGGATGAAGTCAACTAATTTTTTATTTTTTTTTGGTTGATGGATAACCCTTTTTTTGTTAATAAAAGTTAGGTCAGATCGTCTTCTTTTAATCCAAAGAATATCGCAGTACCCTTTTGACAATGTGCTTACGGGACACCCTATATATAAAAACATATGAATAAACTAAAGAAATACTGAAGAAATCGAAAATTGTTATGGTGAAAACAATGAAAAAATTATCCCTCTCGTCTGCTTGAAAAAGAAAAACACCTAATCAATAAGTAGACTAATAATCAGACTAATATTTTTTAGATTTGCTTCTCGCTATCCAGTAGAAGTAGCAATTATATATCAAAAGTGTTGGATGCAATTCTCTTCACTTTGTCATGGATTATTGGGCGGCTTAGGATTGGGCCATTGGCTATACATAGTTTGCAATTTTAACACTCAAGATCATGCCTTTTTAATTCATTACGCTTACTACAGTGGTATTTACGTAGGACTGTTCTTCGCTCTGTGCGTAATCTGTCTTGTGTCTGTTTTTGATCGGTGAGTGCACAAAGTTATTTAGAGAAAGCGAAAGTTTTATAATTCTTTTACAGGCTGGATGTGGGTCACCTCCAATCCCACGACTTAGCGGAGTTTTTCAAACAAAAAAAATGTTCATTTCTTGTGATTGTCTATGTGACCTGTTTAACTATTCATTTAGCAACTGCACCATATGATGAAAAACTGTCCCTCTTAGCCTATAGAAATCACACAGCTATTGGTAACTCTGAAGGGAATCATACAGTACTATTTACAGAAAACAGTACTTTTCTGGAGACCACAGTAAGTATTTTTTAGTAATAACTAAAATAGTAGTAGCTTTGTTTTTTATAGATAACATATTCGGAACTTAAAACATGGAATCACTTATCATTGTGGAGGGCGCTCCTTGCTTTTGTCGCATGGATAGTTCTTGGCTTCCAACCACCAGAAGACATGCTTCAGAATCATTTAAAAAGCATGGAAGCGTATCTTCCAGACAAATAGTACATGGATATTTTAAAACGATATCAAGAATTATCTTAACTGTATGTGATATTGTTAAACATATATCTTTGAAAGAGACTGCGGCGACTTGAAAAAAATAAATATAGCATTTATTATTCAAACATATAAGCCCTTTTCCAAATTTTGCATCAAAATGCCATCATTTTGGACATCTTAATAGTCAGGTAGTTTAGGAGTCGAACTGTTTAGTTCATAATAAACTTTTTGTGTTCATTAAAAATCAAGCAATAAACAAAATAAAAAAAAACGGAAATTAAATGTATGAGCGAATTATGAAAACATATAGATTTTGTCAGTGTGCATGATAAAACGACTCCAGTTGCAAGATGTCTGAGAAGTTACGAAAATAATGTATATTAATATATAAATAAATGTAAATATTTTATCTTAACAATACTTGGTGCTAAATGTATGCTTGCTATTTTTTCCAAATAATTTAAAGTTGCTTTTAAATGTATTGCTTCATTTATTATCTTATCTTTTTCAACCACACACATTCATATAAGTCTATTTTGACAAAAATTAGTTAAAAATAAAAATGAATATTTTACTATGAACAATGAAACACAAGAAATGATCAATTTACCTATTATAAACTTTTCCCAAAAAAAATCTGTTCATTTTTTCTTGTCTATAACACTACAAATTTTCATAGTTAATAAGGTTACAAATATGTATAATTACTTTGAAAATGGTGTAAGTCCACTTTCCTCAAAAACATACTACTATTTAGATCCAAATTGTACTACATACTTTCTTTAATGCATCATATGTGTAGCAACATTTTAAATGACAAATATTTTTATAGTTTCCCGGAATTTCGGTTTTTTATAGAACTATTATTATATTTATTAGATAATATATAATTTATTATAGAATATAATGTCACTGTAAAACATATAGTAATCTGTCGTATTTGTCCACTTATCTTCAATGGGGTGAGACGTATTATTCCATCATATTACACAATACAGGGTGTTTGCATAATGAGTTAGGAATTTTTTAAGGGTGATTCTACATGCTAAAATAATGGTAGTAAGTCATGTAAGAAAAATTCGAAATTTGACCTGATCTATTTTCCGAGTTACAACACATTCAAGAGTTTCTTTATCAGAAAGTTATAGACCACTAAGCTGAAACTCAGTTCCAATTTTCAATTTGATCCGCGACGAAATGTGCAGAATAGGTCAAAAATAAAAATAAAAATATGAAGTTTGATCAGAAAATAATACATGACATTATTTTAGCATGTAGAATCATCCTTAAAAATTTCCTAACGTATTATTCGAACACCCTGTATAATAATTAAAATGGAAAATTTCAATTCATAATCAGACAGTGATTTATAACATAATCAGTTCAGACCCATCACGTTTGAAAAATTTTAAGCTGCAAATGATTGACTTAAAATTTCAAAAATATTTTTAGTAAGAGTATAAATAATTTTGGTTGAATGGTAAGCCTTTGTATTTTGTTATTTAAAAATTTTTTTTATTGTTGAACTATTGAATAACCATTTTATAAAAATAAATTGGTTTGTTTCAATTCCCCCGATCCCGATATTAATATTTTGTAAATGTGAGATTTTTGCTTCCTGCTGACTTTCAAAGTGGTGCAAGTCCTTTCGAATTTATTAAAATTATAATTTTAAATCAATTTAATATTTAAAAAATACAAAATTAGTGTAATCACATGTGCCCATATTTTTTAATTATTCAAATGCAAAACCTTAAATACCTACCTAAATCCATATTAAATAAAATACACTTTTAAAAACGGCTCATATGATTGTTCAATAAATAATTTAAATATTTTACATTTTTTTGAGAATTCCCAATCATTGTTTGTTTCCAATGAATCAACACATCCCATCTCAAGTTCGATAATTTTATAATTTGGCACAAAAAAGGTTCAACAAAATTCGTATGTTTTTGATAAACTATTAGCGATGTCGACACCTTGATATCAGTTCGGTAACATGTTCAATTGGTAAATTAATGTTTCTCAGTAAAAAAGGTTGAAAATACGAATTTAATTTTGTTAGAACTTCAGTAAAATATAACAATTGGGCATAATAAATCTTAAAATGGCTTTATTATCTTTAATAGTAACATCGTAGAAAGAGCTTCGTCAAAACGAGAATTAATGTTTAAGCTATCAACATATACAGAGTGTCTTAATAATATGAGAAATCTTAAAGGCGTGATTCTACATGGAAAATGAAATTTAAAATGGCAAAAAGAGCCAAATTAATAATTATATTCGAAATCGCTCGAGTTGTTTTGAGAATATTTTCTACGTATATTTTATCTCACACGAACATAGCAATCAACTGCAACAGTTGCGTGCGTGCGACCATTCACCTACTTTAATATTTTTAAAGGCAGGAATTGTACGTCATTGTTCTTTTTTCCGACCTCAAAGATATTTTTTAATTATTAAGAAATTTGAGAAACAAAAGCCCTTGTGTGTTCTTAGATTACTCCCCTGGGATGATTTCATGATGATTTATGATCAGTCTCCGATAAAAGGACCAATCGGTTCTACCAAATCGATGACAAAACTTTCCTTAAAATTACAAAAGGTTTCAATAATATTGGAACGAATAGGCTCGTTTTTGAAATCTGCAATTTATTTTTAATACATGGTGGGAGTTACATTAATGTGGCATTTGCGAAACATTTATGCTTTAATTATATCTGTTTATAAATGCAGTGTGTTCAACGGCAAATAACGCTTAACAAACATATATACATATATCAATTTTTACAAAAAATGTATTAAATCAACATCAAAGACAAACACCAAAAAAAATAAAAGGAAGTAAAAGTTTACTGTTTCTAAATTTTAAAATCCAATGAAAACTAAAAGGCTTAGCAACCAAAATTACTACTAGAATCAGTCAGATTTATCGACTAATATTAGATTATTAGACTTCTCTGCTAACAAAACAACATTAAAGCACTTTGCTTTTGAATATATTCGAAGCGACAACCATCAAACTGATATACTTTTTGATAGCTGATGCTTCAAACAGGTCATTTTGGGTCGGTGCAGCCTTTAAAAGTTGGATAATAAAATAAATATATACAAACTAACACTAATTGATATTCAATAAGAATACCATTATAAACATACTTAAATACATAGTCCTCGATTCGGTTGAATTACAGCCAATGTTACATAAGAAAAGTGCAACTGGACAAGGCTCACACACTCAGCTTTTAATAAAATATTGAAAATTCAACAAATAGCTAACTTCTTGAAACATTTGCAGTTTGAAAAGAGGATATAAAAATATGGATTTTCTTATTATAGCTTATAGAGGTAGACATAGCGAATAACAATAAATCTGTACTGTACCAGTCGTATAGAATTCAAGTTGATAGTAGCTTAAATTTTTAAGCTAAACACCATACTCAAAAACTGCTCATAGTGGATAGTGATAATGCCATCTTGATCTGTATCGTACATTCTAAACGCCGATGTCAAGGTCTGAAAGTAACGGAATTATAAATGCTCAAAAAGATTCAAAACTGCGTCAAAACGTGGTCGATGAAGGATTATAAATTATACAGACAATACATATATACAATTATAATATACAATTCGACATGCCACAATGCGTTATTGAAATTGTATACTTTGTCACACTAAACGATACGAAAATAAGGCTTATTAAATCAGATACAGTCGCAGTAAAAATGTATAATGAAACTCGTTACATACACATTACTGTACATGTTTCTGTTCTTAAATACTTAATCAACTTTTCCAAGAATGAAAATATTGCAATGTGTGTTATATTCATTTATGTTTTAGTTTCCTTGCATTTGTATCCAACACCAACACATCCCATGGGTACTTACATGCAGAACAACACAGGCTTGGATAAAGTCATCAAACAAAATGGTCCCATTTCCGTATCTATCAAATTTCTTAACCATTAAATTAATTAAGGTGTCTGAAATTCTATATCCAAAATTGTGTAACGCGAGCTTGAATTCTTGACGATCTATATTCCCGGAATTATCGAGATCAAAGGAATGGAAGCAAGCTTGCCAGTCCGACACATACTTCCAAAGCGCGCCGAAATCTTCAAACGATATTTGACCTCTGTTACTGCGATCAAACATTCCTAAAAAAAGGTGATGCATGTTTTAAATTATTGATATTAATAAATTAAAATTCAAATCAATTAATTGCTTCGAGTTAAACAAAATATGTTATCCAGGCAAAGAAAATGTGATTCAAAAAATCCGGAAATGCGTTCAGAAGAATTCGAGAGAATCAATGAGTTCAGAAGTGGTGGAAACCGCAAAATTGTGGGAAACGACATTTCCCATATAGTGAGTGCGAGGGCCTAATTATATAGATGATTACCAGATAGACTATGAAACTTTCAGATAACAAACATACCAAAAGAGGCTTAATCCTTCAAAAGTAATAGAATTTAAAAACGTAGTCATTTGGCTGCTATAAGTGAATGTTGGTGACAACATTCTCAGGTAAATTCTCATGTGTTATTAACATAAATTACAATATAACATATACTTCTTTAAATAACTATTTTTCATACCCATCATAAGTCTTACAGTCTCCGGATTGAAAGGTTGCCATGTCCCATTAGATAGGGCATGTTGCAGTTCGTCGGCATTGATAGAGCCACTATTGTCCCGATCAATCCTGAAATAGTTAAATACATTAGAAATCAAACAAACAGTGTATAAAATATTACACAATTGATACGTACTTCCTAAAAACACCTCTTAAAAAGTCGGGGTTTGGCATTGGTGAATTGAACGTCATTTTGTTCGCCTGAAACGACCTAATGAAAATTATAATGGAATCGAGAAATTCTAATTGGGTTTTCTTGAAAAACTATAACTTGCACAATAACTGACTCACAAAAACAAAACAGTTGTATTTAAACGTCACAGTCAAAATTTAGACAATTAACTGACAGCTCTAATCAAGGAAAACCCAAACGGATTAACCAATGACATCACTTGATCAGGCGCGCGAACTCAAATCTATGTCTATTTGGTATATTTTGTAGAAAATGGAAAAAAAAGTGAACAATGTTTAAGCCTTCTGTATGGAAACTTGAATGACTGATTGAACTGAATAAATGTTGTGTTTATAAATATGTTTTATTTTATAGGGCCTTATTTCAATATAATTTATAGTCAGAATGACTGCCAAAATGTTATTTTCAAAATATTTTTTTCCTGATCATTTGTCCCAAATTCTTGATCAAATAAGTATTTTTTACAAATAAATTATTTTAAAAAGATTGGCATTAGGTAGAAAAGGACGCTGGTTGCCTAGTAACCAAAAGTTCCAGTCTCACTTTGACAAACTGGTGACTGAACAATCTGGACATTCCCTGACAGATTCCAGAAAAATAAAAACAAAATAGGGTTATGGGAGTAATAATTTCTCAGAAAGTCAGCGAGATCAATTGAAACTGCTGTTATTAGATAAAATTCATCGTTTCAAAGCGTAATTTATATTAAATACTATGGCTTTACCTCCCCGCGAGTATCTCTGGTCAGTTTTTGTCAGGTGAGTAATCTTTAGGATGATTCTGAACGTATAACATAAGTAATTACCAAAAAGTCGGTTTTCGTGTTTTTTATCTTCGGCATCTACTTGCTACAAATAGCTGTATTAATGCCAATCCATGTTATGTGAGGCTCCAAGATGTATATAGAAAGTTTCTTAACTATGCCAGGAAGCTTTTGGAATTGGTGTAGACGCCAAAAACTCAAATATATTTTTGCTTCATAAAGTTATTCGCCTATTATAAGGTTAAACGCGCCTGAAGAGCACCCGCCCCATTTTTCGTTTCTGCTTTGCTTCTTGCTCAGCAAAGCATAACACATAGAACTCGAATCGTCGTACACAAGCTCAAATATAAATAATTTATAACTCAAAATTTTAGAACTTGCATTGAAATGAACTGAATTTCCTATCTTAAGTAGCAGTTATACACTTAATTTCCGTCTGTAAGTCCGTTCATAGCTAGAAATTGATAAGAAACAACTTTATTTAAAGAGTGAAGAAATGCAGCCAAGAAACTGAAAAATTGCAATTAGGGAATTGGGGAAAACGTTTAAACTTTGATACCTACTATCTCTATTCAGCAGGCAGTAAAGACGAGATGAAAGCGAACGAACTAATGAAATATATTAATAATAATGGCCTTAAACTTTAAAATGCAAATTTTCAATTAAATCGATATGCAGGTCGCTATCTGGACCAAATCATTATGAAATGTTTAAAGAAACCCGTGGTTTTTGAGATAGAAGTTCTAAAACTTTGACTTACAAATTTAAAATGTTTGCTTTTAACGTTGTAAAAGTTAAGACCTACCAACAGAAACTAATTACTAAAAGCAGTTATTTCTCTTACGAGATAAAGAAGCTTAAACTTCGCCGGTTTCTTTAATTGTGATTAATTTGCTTATTAATTAAAATATAATTAACTTTTTAAAAGTTAAGAAATCTTGTTAAAACCGAAAGAGCGCAGTTCTGGAAACGCCACTCAAGCAATGGCTAATTAATGTTTGTTAAAAGTGTTTATTTTCTCGCTTCGTTCTTATTTTAAATTAATTTACTTTACTCTTGTCTGACAAACGGTATACATACATATAGAGAAAGTTCGTTCTCGAAACACTCCGCCAGCTAAATCCCTAAGACAATTTAAATTTGAAAATATGTTCAATGGCTTGCAAAATACATAGTTTTACCACCTCTAAATACCCAAAAATTGTTGTGCAATTGGTTTGCTCCCATTCGATTAGAATCACGTATGTATAAAAAAATTTTCGCGCTGCTGCGGGAAATGTCTTTCACTGATTTGGATATTTTAAATTGGATTTTTTATTTTTGAAAAAGTTGTTGAGTTTTTACATTAATCTTGTATTTTAAAAAACAAACAACCTTAAGTGAAGCAAAACATGTATACAAAATAAATGATTTTTTTATATTTTAATGTGATCTACCGCTTTTCAAATATTGGCGCTAAATTTATAGAACGCTCTTTATAAGCTGCGTATTTTTGGACGGATATACAGGGTGATTCAAAATTGGTGTCATTCCTCTGGAGGTGTTGTCTGGCGCTATTATAAGAGTACAGAAAAAATAGTAAAATAAATTAATTGTTATTAATTAAAACTAACTAATTATTAATTAAAACAACATTAAAAACTGAGAAATTTGCAAAAAACTATATCAGAAATACGGCCGCAATGTTTTTCAATGTAATGGAACAATTTCTAATTAATGCTTAGTAACAAAGTTGAAATTTGATCTTCAACTGTTAATATCTTCTAGAAATTCTCGAAAACAAATTTTTCTCGTACTCCCCACGTGAGCCTCTATCACCCCTTAAAAGGAATGACGCCAATTTTGAATCACCCTGTATATTTCATAATTAACAGTTAACTCATTTTACGCAGATTTTAAGGTATTTTCACATACAAAACGACAAATTATGACAACATTTAATTAGTGCAAATAAATTATTTTTTATTATAGCGTTGACCGAGATAAAAGTGGATATATTAATGCAAATGAATTGCAACAGGCTTTGTCTAATGGAACTTGGAACCCGTTCAACCCTGAAACGGTTAGATTGATGATGGGTTAGTAACGTTACACTCATATTATTTCCTACATTTAAATCAAAAGAATACATTTTAATGATGAATTTTCTGTAGGAATGTTTGATCGTGAGAATCGAGGCCAAATATCATTTGAGGATTTTGGAGCCCTTTGGAAGTACGTTACTGATTGGCAAAACTGCTTCAGATCGTTCGATAGAGATAATTCAGGAAATATTGATAAGAACGAAATGAAACATGCTCTTATGACTTTTGGTTACAAAATATCTGATAATCTGGTAAATACACTAATTCAAAAGTTCGACAGATTTGGAAATCAAACTATTCTGTTTGATGACTTTATTCAAGCTTGCATATTACTACATGTAAGTTTAATATCATATAGTCTAAGTGTTGCTAATTTTAATAACTATTTATGTATTTTAGACACTTACTAGCGCATTCCGGGCTTATGATCAAGATCAGGATGGAATTATTACCATTCACTATGACGACTTCTTATCAATGGTGCTAAGTTTGAAAATTTGATTTTAATTTTAATGACGTACATAAGTTCCATTATATTTACAGTCTCTGTAACTATTAATTCAATGTTTCTTTATCGGGCTAACATGTATATTTTGTAGTTTCGCTCGGATTTTCTTGGATATGTGTAATATAAGAGACAGTAGTTATAACAATTAGATTTATAATTATATATTATACTGGACCTTTATTCCTGTTCAATATTATACTTTTGTCATATGAATGTCTATTGTGTAGTTCGCAAACATTGAGATGCTTTTATTGTTATGTTATACTATCCAGTTAGATAATTTTATTAAAAACATTTTGTAATTCTATTGTCTGATATTACATTAAAATCCCGTAATGTATCTTCAATATATAGCACACGTTTTCGTTATTTTTCATAAATCGGGTAGAGTTACAAGCTAATTTTACAGACATGGTGTATTAAAATTGATAATTTTTAAATATGTAATTTCATTGTAACATTAAGCATCTATTTATTCCAAAAACATTTCATCACAACGCATATTATAAATTTAAAAAATAGCACCTGATTTATGATCATTATGGAAACTTGGTACGAGTACGACCTTTATTTTATCCCGGTGTCGGTTCGATTACTTAAGTTTTTCTTGCGATTGAAAATATTAACGTGCATTGTTTATATCGAGACCATTTTTTTAAGTCTTAAGATCCTTTAAGTTGAACGATTTTTAGGCGCGACGTCCCCAAAAATTAGCATCCGACGATTTGCTGATATTGTGCACCACCAAAATATTAAAGCCTGCGCCACCACTGTTTATTAAATTAAATTAAAGCGAGTCTGTACCAGAGAATTTTCTATTATTATATCTTCTATTTGTGAGATGCCCTGTATTTTATTAATTTAACGAAGTGTCGGATTTTATTCCAAACCGCGAGGAATGAATCACTTCTGCATATTAGTGTAACGATTTTTCGGATTAAATGTGCACTTGGCTTAAGAAAAAATGTATAAATCTACAAATTAAGCGGTGCCTTTTTTACTGTCCTTTGTTTTCCTGAGTTGCTCTTAATTTAATAGAACAATGGCAATAGTGCCGAAGGCGGTGACACAAGCTGTCATCAACAGCTGTATTGTTGTTTAGTGAACAGACAAGCCATACAAATAACATGTGGATTGTTGATTATTTCTTCTTTGAGCAGTAATTAAGCATGTAAAGTTCGGTTTAGCAGGAAGCGGTTGTCAGCACCAGAATTCTGTTTTTTAGGTCGGAGCTTCAATTCGCACACTTTCAGTGTTTCATGCCTGTTTTCAAAGATCGTTTATATAGTTTAGTTGAATATTATTGATATTATGTGGTGAAAACGTGGTTCCTTGCTTAATCCTAGGTAAGAACATTCGCGAACCGCAATGATCGCCATTCACTTGGAATAGCACTGATTTCATCCTCACCATGTGTGAATGGCACATAACATTAGCTTATCTGGAGAGTCATGGTACTTATTTTAACTTTTTTTTTATTTAATTTGTATGCTGTATTTAACACACTTTTTGTTAATCGTAGTTTAGTGCCATTATTAATTTTATTGCTCTACCCCTATGTCACAGCTTTATTATCATCTCTATTTTTAGTAAAGATATGCACATAAATACATAAAAGTTTATCATTTCTCCTTCATAAGCAGCCTTTATTCAGGGCTATTATACCATAAAGTCAACTGGAACAGATAAAAAGGTCATTACCAGGTTTATTGTTCTAGGTACATGTTCTAAAACCAGGGAGCTACATGGTTTTTACTAATTCAAGTCGATGTACTAATTCTTTGCTAGAGGGTTTAGGACCAACCGTTCGAATGTTTTTTTTATGAATAGGTATATAATTGAATATTATGCATTTGTGTGTGTAGTTTTGATACTTTTTCCACCACTCTATCTTCATTTTTATTAGCGTTTTAATTTTCTATCGCCTTCATTCTGCTTAGTTTCAGTTGTTTACCTTCCTGATTACTCCGTAGATTTCGCGGCTGGTTTTTATTTGTAGGTATTAACTTTTTGCAATAGGTATTCCTTAAAGTTGATTACAATTTTGTAACATCATCATTAAAAATTTTTTTAATGATTTTTCATTATTCTATTGCAGTGTTCTTATTTCTTAGTAGAGTCTTCTTAGTCTTCGTTTTACAAATAATGTTATTATTTCTGTTCATATCCGGGATTCCTTTTATTGCGTTTTTTCGAGTCGAAAAGTCACGAATCTCTCTCAGCTTCTCTGGACTTTCGTTTTCCTCTTTTTACTTCTCTACTACCCACATTTCTCTCTAGTAGGTATATTCTAGCATTTATTTTGCCTTGTGTTTTCTTATATTGGAACACTTCTTATATTCTGCATAGAGCTTTCAACTTAGTAGGTTGAGTGTTATTGGGACTATAAAATTAGGTTGATTATAGCAGAATTGATCAGTGAAACTGATTCTCTAGAATTTTTTGGCTCAGACACAATCGGTCCTCAAGAGTGTGTTAGTGCCCACTTTTGTTTTTATGTATTTTGTTGCTTTTTTGTTTTGTTTGTTTTGGATAAATTAATTGTACTGTAGAACAGCTAATGGTTGTCTTTGGTACTTCTCTCTTCAAATTCAATTAAATAGTTTTTCTCAGCTTCTGTTTCCAGTGTTTTAACTTTTGTCTGGTTTTATATAAGAAAAAAACTGTTTTTCTGTTGGAACAGTTTTACAGTTGACTATAATGTTCATAACATTATCGCTTTATATAAACAATGAATAATTTCAAATTTTCAGATAAGATTCGCGCATACTTTTAACAATAAGGCAGCCAACCACACAACCTATTATGTATATAATTAAGCTTATTAGGCAATGTTTCCTATAATTACCTACCGAAACTCTGCTCGAATAGTAAACTTACCGTTCACTATTTAAATTGGTTGTGATGATAATGAGACAATTTTGCGTTTCCAGTTCTAATACAGTAATTTAGTGGAGTTTTGTGTGTGCGATATCAGCTGGTAAGGAAAATGTTTGAATCCAGTAAATAAACCAATAGGAATGTACGCTAGGAAAGCATTAGTTGCACATTGTTCTCTTGAAATGAGTTTATGCACATACACTGATGCGGTTTTTAGAAAGTTTGCTTAAATTTGTTGAAAAATTACGACAAGATTAGTCCAAGTAAACTTTAACCTTCACTACGAAGAAAACCCGCGTTACACATTTCTAAATATAATATTTTACTAACAATGTCAGATATTTCATTCAGAAGATAACAGCCACTGTTTCGTCTGTAAGTGTTGCGATGGCATTAAAAATAGACTGCAATAATTCTTTGATAGCATGATAATTCTAATGGATTTAATCTAATTAATTATGCGGACATACTATTAAAGGTTGGCGAATATCATTCATGGGTTAATATGGCAATTTGAATATAATAGATAGATTGTTAATGTGCAAATGTTTAAGCTGGTAGTTCAGTTTGCGTTCATTTTGCCTCAAAAGATATGAAATAAAGGCAATGGGGTCAGACATACAGAGTGTCCCGTAAGCACGATCAAAATGGTACTGCGATATTCTTTGAATCAAAAGAAGACGATCTGGCCTAACTTTGATTAACAAAAAATGTCTGGCTCCTCTGCTATTGATGGTCAAAGTTCTTCAAAAAATTTATCTTTTTTGAAATATCGGGAGAATGGTTAGATTATTTCATTAAACTCGCTGTGAATTTGTTTTTATGTAAGACTCGTATTTTGATGAAATAATCGAGTTCAGCCGTTTTAGACAAATAGCGAATTCTTGAATGTCGTGGTACAAAAACTACCAGCACTTTTTATTTGATGGATGGAATCAACACATTTTTTTTTGGTTGATGCTCTAATCGTTTATTCACAATTTTGTGCTTTTTGTAAAATCTTAAAGCATTCATAGTTTTTGCGAAAAAAGTTCTGCTTTCTTGCCACTTCACAATGTTAGATATTACAGTCTTGACTGACTTAAGCAACTACCCTTAAATGAAACAAAACTCCAAACTTTATTAACTAACAAACATACACCTGCTTATAGGCCAGAAAATCTAATCATATTTTAATACTAGCATGTTTTATTGCTCACACACACACTAGAACAACTGTTCAGTCCGTGGGAAATTCATTAAAGGAACACAAGTTAGTATTATCCAAGGGGCGGCACTTCCCGGTAAGGGTGTTGTAAATATGGCACCATAACTCACTCAAATTGCCAAAGAATGGTAGTCAACTTGCAGAATATCCAAAGTAATAGTGATTTTGCAAAGCTTCAGTTTGAAGAATGTCTACAACTTTCCTTACAGAGCAATGGCAATATCATCTGCATGTCGCATCCCAGAATTTTTATGACTCTGTATATAGACAAATTATCCAGACACCTATATCGAAAAAAAAAACATTCTTACTTTGAAATTAGTAACACGTTTCTAGGAAAAGTTCAACTGCTAGTTTTATTGACTGCGTTCTACAAATTCAGGATGTAGGTATTTGCTCTGGAGAATTTATTAGATAACTTATCAAGTTAATATCTATGAAAATATTAGTTTTTTTGTATTTTTCAGTTCAATTAATTTAATTGAAATATACGTTTTTTTTGCCTGCATACGTAAGTACTATTTTGAAACTGTCTTAAATCTAATTCTTCCATAGAAACAAAATTATTCTCATGACCCTATCATGTTAGTTGCTTCTTACGTAATGGAAACATAATAATCGATATTGAATTCGTAAAGAATATGCGATAGATGACCTACTGTCTGATAATTTGTATTTTTAACCGCATATAGGTACTATGTATATTAATTTAAAAAAAAACATGTTAACACAATATTACTTGAAAATGTACTCTAGTTCTACAATAGAAAGCAAGAAATATTATAATTTCACCGATTCTCTCTTTAATCTAATGGAATTCCGATTGCACATAGGTGTGTAATAGGTAATAAAAAAGTGACCTTGTGCGACAACATCTATTAGTTTAATTAGACGATTATTGCCCATTCCACGAAATAAAATGGCTCTGACTGTGGATATCTTTATGCACCTTCAAGTTAGGTATAGCAAAAAACTTTTGACACCTCTAGCCGAATTTGTATAAACAATAATATACATCGTGTTCACTTAGCATTGCGACCTTTAAGTTAAATCAAATAACATGTTTAAAAGCTATTTTTATGGAAAACTTGTTAGATCCCAAATGTACTGACCTAAGGCGACTTTCAATTTTGTGTTTTAAGTAATTCATCCGCCAAGGTTTTTATTTTAAACTTAAACAGTTTTTTAATTAAACAACAGCGCATGATTTATCTTTTTAAAAAGGTGTGTTAGGTTTTTATACATTTTGGTGATGGATCAAAAACTATTAGTTTATTGTTAATGCACTCGTCTTCAAATGAGGGCAATAATGTCGTTTTCTAAACATTTTTTTAATGTTATTTACAAAAATTTCGTTATTTGCTGCCTGTTTTGACCATGCCGGATTAACATTAGAACATTTAGACGTTTTGTAATGGAATGACCAACTTGTTGATACATTATCTTCCTAAAAACGTTTTTGGTTCTTCAATCGATGGTGGTGGAACAAACATATTTTTTATTGTTAATAAACCGAGTATGTTTTTCAGTTGCCATTTGAAACCAGTAATACTACCCGTACCCAAACATTTTTTTATTTTTTTTTTACAAAATGTTTAACTGCATAATTTTGTAAATATAATAGCTACTCGCAGGAATTTCATCTACTTCACTAGTCTGTTTATTTTCTTAATTATTTTGTGACTTAATTCGAGTAGTTTTTTGTGTATAAACATTGACCTCTCCTTAATCTGAATATCACAAACAGGCAGAAGCCTAATTACAGATTGGAAAATATTTGGAACAACGATTGTTAGAAAATCATTAAATTTTCACTGGTACTTCCTTCTAAACGTGTCACGTCTTTATGTTTATTTTACCACCAATCTCGGTTTTGCAGTCATTTTTATATTTACTATTATGTGAAGACACAATTAATAAATGCCTGTCTAACAAAAGTGGTTATTAAGAAAAGAAATGGTTTTTCATTTGCCATATAAAAACGTTGCATACTAACTCAGGACAAAGCAAAGTCGACTTACGACCAGTTTTGCCACTAAAAATATTGCAGCAGTTCCATTTGAATTTCGCATTTTCTAATCGCCCTGTATATGCCATTCTAATTTAAAACTATGCTTCAATCAGCTTAATTATCATCTCCCTTTGCCCATATTGAAACAGTGTTAACAAATACGACTTAGTTGTCTAAGGCTAGGATCCTAACACGACCGTGCCCTGTATATGCAGACTTGATTTTATTGTTTAGATTATTAATGTTATTTGTTTGTTATAGCTGAGTCATTAGCATGGGAGACGCAACCGATGAAGATGACTATTTTGATACAGTATCAGTGAATTCCACACGCAGTAAACGAAAGCTGAACAACAACGATTATATTGCGCTTTCCCGAAACACCCTGTATTATTCAGTCCCAGATTTGGGGGGCAACAATATGGAGATGACAGAGCTGCAAGATAGCGGCCACAAGGTCTCAGGCAACAAAAACATTCGAACCTATACACAGTGGAGAGATAGGGTATTGGAAAATTCTAAAAACTACCTAATTTTGCATGAAAATCTAACTAGGTATTACTTTCGATCACTATTCTTACCTTATTTCGCCACTGCTATTGGGTTATGGTTATTTACAGACTGAACAATTATTTGTTGTTTAACCATGGTTCGAATAAGGAATTTTATGCAAAATGCACGTACAGCATGTACAGTTCTCACAAAGCAAATGTAGATGTTAGATAATCTAGCATACCTAGATACAAACATGTCCACTAGTACTTCGCAATGAAAAATATAATTTATGCTCATCTTAAATTCTGAATATCGCAGTAAAGAAGAAAAACAAGCTTGACAATCTCTGAAGTAATTGCAACTAATGAAAGGCAACGATGATTGTCTATTGTAACACATCAGTCCACTAACAGTTCTGTTCAAACGACTAAAATTTGCAGTTCAACGTTTTGGTATATGTAAATACATTTTATCAGTTTAGCACTTAGTAATATCCTAAATTTCTTACATTAAATGGAAAAATGTGTCTGATGAAAAAATGTGTTTAAAATGGTTCTACCAGAGGTTTTTAGTTAGGATATGTTTGCGATAAGCCAATGATTAACCATGTGTGTAAGTACAAATATAAATAAAAGTTTATAATTTAACATTGTCATTCTACACAGGGTAATTTATGGTGAGTCTCTTGCGAGGTGTTTAAGGAATATTAGGTGTAATGTTCTGAAGTTTTGGTTACTTTTTTCTAGATTTATTAACAACTATATTCAGCTAATTTTTTTATAAACCATACATGGAGGACTCTGTAAACGTTTTAGGTGTTGATACATTTCGGACTTTGTTTTGGATAAATATTATTTCTTTCTGTACTTTTGCGCTATTTATTGGCTAAAAAAGTCAATAATTTTGATGTGAAAAATTGTCGTGAGTAGTGCTTCACTTTCGCCCAGACATCTGAAGTTTTAAAAACGATGTATTCCCGAAATGGGCTAAAAATCTCGGCTTTAAACCAGTTATATCTACCAAAAATTCCTAGCCTGTAAAAAGATGGAAGCAAAAATTAGAAATCTTATTGCAGTTAATAGTTATGAAACCCAAAAGTATTTGAAGAGTAATAACAACAATTTCGCTGTTCAATGCTTCGAGAGCTAGTTATTTAAATTTATTTCTTAAAAAATATGTACATACCCGAAATTGGATGAATTTCTAAACTTTCATATGTATTTTCCTTGATATCTCGCGCAAATCGTCAATCGTTATCTGAATAATATTTAGTATATTTTCGTTAGCATCTTGAGGCAAGGACATATAAATTTAAGCGGTTACATCTCGAAAACTATTAAAAATATCTGAATAATTAGTAGATTTTTTTCCTTACTGCTGTTCTCGGTTACTACTCAACCTTTATCGGAAATTTCTCATCTTTGAAACTTTAGAATAAAGTGTTAACCGTCCAAGCTTAAAGGTTTTTATACATAATTTTATTTCACCTAATCAACATTCAAAAGCACCGTTTTGCCGAAGTGATCTGTTAAAAATATTTACGAAAGTCTCCTTCGGGACGTTAATGTTTTTTGAATAATCTCTAAGAGACTTAAAATTTGAAATCATGATGATTAATACGACAAATATTAAGAATTGATAAAAACTTTTAGCAAAAAGGGGATTCCGTTGCAGAGCTGGCCAGATTTTATCACAAAATAATGCGCTCTCGTCGTGTTCAAATAATGATCAAGTAGTTAACTTCGCAAAATTGAATCAAATACCGGTCTAATTTAGTTTTATATAATCGCAGATACAACGAAATCAACGGCGTTTCGTGATTTAGTTGTCATATTTTGGTTTTTTAAATACTTAAATTGGCTCAATTGAATGTATTTTCCTACCGACGACTCTTTTCGATCAGACCTTTTGATGCAACCATAAAATGCAAAGTGATCCATTTAAAGGTCGAAATCATTAGATAAAACAAGCTCGTTTACATAGGTAACTAAAATAAGAGTTTTTACCTACGGATTTGAATAAACTTTTATTAGGAATCTCACCGCTAATGATCTTATATATGCGCTTCATTTTAATGGTAAATAATGAAAAAATCACTAGTTGAAGAAAAGTGTTGTATTGCTAAACTGCTTACAGGGTGTTCCATTGAAAGGTTGAAATCATTAGATAAACCAAGCTCGTTTACAAAGTAACCAAAATATGACATTTTTACCTACATATTTCCATAAACTTTTATTGGGAAACTCATCGTTAATGATCCTGTATGTCCGCTTCATTTTCATGATAAATAATGACAAATTCACTACTGGAAGGAAATGAAGTTGTATTCGTAAATTATTTCCCATCGTATTCATAGGACTGAAGACTTGCAAATGCTAAAAAGTCTTCTTTCAGAGTTGGAGGTATTTTTCGAATTCGGAACTCGTCGTTGATTTTGTTTTGGCTTACGACGAGCAAGGAAAACAAGAGCATGTACAAAGGCGAAAAACTTTTGAAGCAAGCTTGCAACAAACCGGATTAATATTAGAGCGCGAAGTGAACCAGAGAATACACTTTGTCAAGTTACATGTTCCAAGAGAAGTGTTGTGTCAGTATGCTGAAATTCTTAAGCTCCGGATGCCGATCAAAGATGTAAGTTCTACATAAGTTAAAGGTTGTTCAGTCACAATATTTTATTCATTATTTCAGAATGACGAACAACTTCCTAAAGATAACATTGTGACCAACACCGTGCAGAAGTGTTTAGAGAAATGCAGAGTAACTTTAGATCGTAAGAAGTTTCCACCGCAAAAGTACCAACTCACTGCTGAATTCAGTAAAGATAAACCGTACCTGTAAGTTGCTCACAGCAGAACACACTCGCTTTATACTTATATTTTAAAGATTCATATAAAAAGTGTCCACAGCAGAAAACTTGGCTAGTTAATGTTAAAAAACTGAGTGGAAAGATGTAATTTTTGAAAACTGAAGAACCGTTAAATTAGGAAGAAAAAGTGTAGTCGATAGCAGAACATCACTTCTCTTAAATTTTTGTTGCAAAAGATCACCTAAAAACAGTCTACTGTGGAAAATTTGTCCAGTTAATATTGAAGGAGGAGGAGGATTTATGTGTTCAAACTATGTTAAATACGTATTTAATTTTAAGGTTTGATGTGGATTCTCCCGATTTCTTTAGCGACTCTGTCAAAATAACGGTGGCTTCTTATATTTTGGAAAGGGAAAAGTTTGGTCCAGAGGATCAGGATAAGGGTATCAAGCAATTGATTGCCGATGGAACCTACAAGGCCGCTTATCCTCTACATGATGTAAAATTGCTTGAAATGCGCTCAAACTTGGATAATACATAGTCTATTTTAGGGGGAAATTGATGATGCCGGATCGAAACGCCATCTGTTATTCCATGAATGGGCCTCGATTTCCAAGTGTATCAAATTTCAGCCTATAGACGATATTAAGGACTATTTCGGTGTCAAATTGGCTCTCTACTTTACATGGCTGGGATTTTACACTCACATGCTAATACCCGCATCTATAGTGGGAATTTTATGCCTTTTATATGGAGCGTTCACATTACACTCAGATACTCTAAGCCAAGATATTTGCAGTTTGGACGTTACCATGTGCCCATTGTGTGATAAATATTGTGATTATTGGAAATTGAGTGGCAGTTGTACATATTCAAAGATTCAGCATTTAATCGACAATCCGGCTACTATTTTTTTCGCTGTGTTTATGTCGATCTGGGCTGCAATTTATTTGGAATTCTGGAAAAGGTGAGTTCTTTCCTGCATGTCGCATTAATCGAAGATTATTTATTATTTTAAAAGAAGTGTTAATAGGAACACATGGGGCATCTCTCGCTAACATCGTTAGAACAAGTAATTTTTAATTTCACATAAACATTTTTTGGTCTAGGTGTTTACAAATATAATCCGTTTTTCCAAGGCAGAGTTAATTTTTACATGTTTTTACAGATACAGTGCTGAAATAGCTCATCGATGGGGTTTAACAGGTTTCGACTTACAAGCTGAACCTCCTCGACCTGAGTTTTTGTTACGTTTGTCCAATGCCAAAAAGAAGAAACTTAACGTGATCACTCAACTCCAAGAACCAGTCGTGCCTTTTTGGCGAGTGAAACTGCCTTCTATTATTCTCAGTTTTACCGTTGCCTTTTTCTGGGCTTTGATAGCTCTTACTATTGTGATTGGCATTGTAATTTATAGAATGTCACTGCTTACCTCCGATGCCTTATATAAAGATCGAACCAGTGTTCGAATTTACGTGGTTCCGGTAACGGCCGGATTGCTCAATTTGGTTTGCATCGTGATTTTAAACATGATCTACGACCGACTGGCTGTATGGTTAACCGAAATGGAGCTACAGCGAACTCAAACCGAATTCGATGATAGTTTAGCGTTGAAAATTTATATTTTCCAGTTTGTCAACTACTACTCGTCTATTTTTTATATTGCCTTCTTTAAAGGAAAGTTTGTTGGGTATCCTTCGAAGTATAACAAAGTTTTTGGTTACCGACAGGAAGAGGCAAGTTATATTAGATCTATAGATTCTCAATAGTCAAGGTAATTTTTTAAAATTTAGTGTAGTCCCGGAGGTTGTTTAATGGAATTAACAATACAATTAGCCATAATAATGGTGGGCAATCAGGCCATGAACAGCGTAATGGAAATGTTAATTCCGTTTTGCTTTAAAATGTACAATACCTTTATCGTGTCGAAGCGAATAGAAGAAGCGGATACTGAAGAAGAGCTAATTGGTTGCAACCAGTGGACGGCTGACTATAATTTATCGGACTTGCAATCTCGTAGCTTGTTTGCCGAATATTTGGAAATGGGTAAGTTTATTTTTATCTGAGCATTATTAAGTGTTGGGAGAATTATTCATCTAACTGATGCAATTCAGTCTAATTAAGAATGTCGCTTTTAGTGTTGCAGTATGGGTTTGTGACGCTTTTTGTAACAGCCTTTCCTTTAGCACCGTTGTTCGCTCTCATCAATAACGTATTAGAAATGAGATTAGATGCGAAAAAATTTATGAAATATTTTCGCCGTCCAGTTCCTCAACGCGTTAAAAATATAGGAGTATGGTAAGCAATGCTTTGGATTTCTCGGATAATCGGTTAAGTAACTCACCAAACTTACGTTATTACGCAGGTTTTTTAATATTTTTTTGGTGAATTTTGAGGGGAGTTTTCAATTGGGAGCAAGTGTTAAGTGCACAGGGGCAAGGAGACGGAAAGCTCAGAGCTCAGATTTAAGCAAATACTGAAACTAAAAATGTGATTGGAATTTCTCTGTTCATACAGCAAGACACTGAAGTATTATTTTGCTAATTTCTGTATTTCAACATTTCATAGTTTTCCAGGGAAGACTATGAAATGTTCTTCAATAGCGGCAAACCTAAAATACCGATATGTCTTTACTGTGCCAGGTGAAATAACTGTGTCTTTCCTATTTTCTCTTCCAATTTACATCGTTTATTTTATAGTAAATTGAAAAACGTATTATGGAAAACATTTCTGCATCAATAAAAGATACGATGACAGGGGCATAAAAGAACAATTTACAGGACTGTATAGAATATATCGTGGGCTTAAAGCTAAAACTAAAATTATATACGAATTCTTTTTTGGTTATGAAAAACATATTTTGGTACCCCTGTTGGTGTGGCTTTGGGGGACTTGGTCACGTTTTAAAGACAAATGTAGTTTTTTTAATTACTTAGTCAACAAACACAAATACTGCAATTTTGGACTTGGTCACTTTTAGCTTTAAACCCACGATATGGATTTTGTGAAACGTTCTTTTATTAATATTGGAATATCTTACTTTTCACATACTTTAAGTTTTCCACAGGGCCTTTAATACATCTTGACCCTGATTATTTTGCCCAGGCAGTTGCATTAAAGTATGTTTATCATACTTGCAGGTATCAAGTATTGACCGTTATTGGCCGAATAGCTATAGTTTCAAATGCTATGATTATTGCATTTTCTTCGAATTTCATTCCTCGGCTGGTATACATGCTGAAAGTCAACTCGGATCATACAGACCAAGGATTCTTGGAGTTCAGTTTAGCCTATTTCAATACTTCTGACTTCAAACCAGGTGCGTTTGCTTAAGTAATTAATAACTATTTCGAATTTTGAAAACACTTTCTTTTGTATTAAAAGTCTTACCATGTCTGGGTATTCTTCGATTAAACCACAAATTTCACATCGGTTTATCTATTACGTGCTTTTCAAATGTTAAATTGTGGCAAATATTTTTTGTATAACGTATTTTACAGGGAAACAACGGCATTTGCCTAAGGAGGATATTTAAAAAAATATGATATATATTGGCTGTAATAGCAAAAAGTTCAAAATAAATATTATTAATAAATTGACCAAAACGGAAGTATGATTCAATGTGCTGTACATAACCGCCCACATGAAATTTTATAGATTTTTTTTTTATTATGAAAATTAATGATAAAAAAACGCAAACGTTTCTACTTTCTTTGGTGGTAAATTATTTGGCTTTCTGTGGTAAATCTACTAGAATTCATTTTTTATTTTTATGTAATAAATTTGAAGGAAATTTCTATTTGAGTGGAATTTGCGTTTTAATTGACTGAGAACCCAGACATTTTTATCAGTAACTACCATATGAGTGACCAACTCGCACTACAATTGCCCAACTTTAATGTTCAATTCCTTGATTAAGTGAGCTAAAATATTATTAAATGTGCCAACAATATATAGTTAAGAAGACCAATAAAGCACACAAATAGATCTTAGGAAAATTCACTGGAAGAATACTCCAAATAAAGGCCGTATTCCTTTAGGAACTGCACCAGAATCTCCAACATACGATACTCAAGTTTGCCGTTATGCCGAATTTAGAAATCCTCCGGATGATCCACACAAGTACAAAAGACCTTTGATATACTGGCATATACTAGCGGTCCGATTGGCTTTTATCGTCGTGTATCAAAATTTAGTTAGTTTTATTGTAACTGTCGTGGAATGGACTATTCCCGATATTAGTAGGAAACTGAACGATAGAATCAAAAGAGAAGCGTATAAAGTAAATGAAATAATCATAAAGAATGAATCGGAGAGAACGAAAAAACGAAGCAATACTGGTAAGTTTTACACATATAAAGAGGGCTTGTAGTTGAGAGTATACTCAGTCTAACTTATTCGTAGTTCGAAAACGAGACTCGCTTCTTTCGGAAGTTGGAAGTGTGTATCATGATGCAATTAGTGAAGCGGGTGATGTGAAAAATCATCGGTCCACGATGTATTACGATACTGGGGATAGTTAGCGCTTACTGGAATGTCTCAATTTCTTGCCAGTCGTACTTATAACATCCCGTATCCTGTACCTCAATCATCATGTATTCAGATGTATTTATTTTAGAGTACAGCTCTATTTTAACCTTGCATCTTCTTTTTATCAGAATCGTATTGCTAGTCATAATACATCAATGTTTTTCGTGTTATTAATCTAAAGCATTTAATTAATTATTGTTGTTGGCTGTTAAACTATATTTAAGGGCTGTTTCTGTTCCCGAACTAAATGCTATACATATATATTTTATGAAATGTTTCTATTTTATTAAATGCCTAACCAAATCTGATAGAATTATAACTTTTTATTAGAAAGATTTGAAATATTTTAATATGTTGTGCAATAAAGTCCTACATGTAACGTAAGAACACTACAAAACGTATTTTTCTAATAAATGTGAAATTTGCACTAATTAGCGTATGTAATAGAATTTTATGTAACAATAAATCGTGTTTTTCTTCAAACATCCAGACTTTTCCAAAATGCTTCGATGGAACTAAATGTTTGCAATTTTTAAGTATCTATCTAAATCTAGATCACTTAGACATCGAGTATTATATGCTTCATTTATTAGATAAGGATTTTATAAGATTTCCAAGTGTATATATAACTTCCAGAACCTGAAACAAGAAATAACACATTTAAAATAGCTGCCTGATCCAGTATCAAAAGCTTACTTTTCGCAAATATCCATGATTGAAGCGAACTCCTGGGATAATTTCAAAATAAGCTGGTCTTGAGGCTAGTCCCAGAAATA
>NW_026017110.1:18052406-18064775 GCF_020466585.1 Dendroctonus ponderosae | reverse complement strand
TTACAAATGAAAATACATTTTATGCAAAAAGTTAGGCTTTCGCAGACATCGATTGAAGGAGGTAAATTTTCATGGAACATCTCTGAGGATGAAAGCCACTCAATTGCAAACTGACAATGCATATTTTAATTTCCTTTTTGATTTTTTCATTCATCAATTATTGCAAATTTTTAAATGACTTCCTATTAATAAAAATGGTGTATGATTTATCGTTAAAGTACGGTTCCGTCTCCAATAGATAAAATGTAAATCAATTCCTGAACTGTAAATAAATAAGCTTAAATCGTGCAGTAAATTTTTTGCTTCTTTGTTTTTTTCTCAAAAAAAGTTTATTTTCCTACCTGATTTTCACATAACTGCAGTTTATAGCTGATAACTGCAATGAGCGATATCATTGAAAACAACCAATAACCAACGGTAGAAGCTGCAAACCTTTTCTACAAAAAAAATATTCAGATCCAAGTGGAAATTGTGTTGAATAAAAACATACTCCAAAAATAGACGATAAATGAAACATTACCAAAATTACTATTGCCAGACCTGACATAGCGCAGCCCAAATATAGCTTTTTCTTAGCTTCCATATGAAACCTTTAATAAGCGAAACATAAGTGACCTGTTCACGTCTCCTGAAACCTTAATTTTGTACTTACTGCATTACTTTTTGATAGTGTTTAATCAAAAAAAGAAAGTTCTCCCTAAAAAAACTCTTCTCACATGACATGTGGCGCTTTTCTAATCTATTTTCTAAATGTGCATTAAGCTGAACATTTGAAAACGAGTAGGCATATTCGGTCAAAACCAAAAATTGCGTCCAGCAAAACCGAGATATAAATGAAATAAAATGGGTCAATAACCAGCATAATGGATAAAAATGGCACCGTTAATCGCACATACCAAACGATTGTCATCTTGAAATATGGCAAGTAATTTTCTAAAATCGAACTTTAAAGAAAATAATTCCAACACGAAAAAATTGAACCCGAACCTACGAAATGTACTATTCCGATAGAATCAGACAAATGAGAATCCAGTTCTTGTCGTATTAATTCGGTCGATGAAATTATAATCAGTCCCTCAATAACAAAACACCAATCTCCCATCTTGGAGTTGTAGCAAATGCTACTTTTGGCTTTTGGCAGGGCCATTTTCCAAATGAATATAACTTGGGACATAAATTTATGAGTAATTTCCTCAAACCTCAAATGAACTTCAATTGAGGCCTCTAGGTGAATTAACATCTAAAATTAGTCTACCATCACTTTAAAATGGCATAATATTTAATACAAAATACTAGATTTTTCAATATTGATTATAAAAAAAGGTTTATAAACATACAAATGACGGTGCAAATAACATGGGGCTATATCCCATCCAGTTGTGGGGCATATCCCATCCAAAGTGATTGCAGCGAAAATCTTTACCATTTTGTACTTGAGAAAAGCTTGGCATTTGAATGTTAAGGGCATTATGTGACCTAAAAATAAAAACGTTAGAAACATGCCAACCAAAGATTATTCCTGAAAATCCGAAGAATATTCAGACATTTTAATTCTACAATTTTTTACTACTTACATAATTTTTTTGAGACTTTGCTAGTTGTTTTATTTATTGCTTGTTATTACAGATTTAGATCTAAATATGCAAATAAATATCCTTTTTATGCAAGGAATGTTGTAATTTAAGCAATGAAAAAGAGCATAATTTTAATTGCCTTTAATACATATTTTTTAAAATTCCTCATAAATCATAAAATGATTGTATTTCATCAAAAATTTAATAAAAAACTTACGTCACGTTCATTTTAATGTTAAGCTGAGAAAATTGAGATTTCGCAACTTCACTTTTGTGAATGAATTATTAATACTTTGTTTTAACTGCGGAAAATTAATTTCAAATGTATCTATTTTATAATTTTTTGTTTGAATTTTTATTTATCCATTTATTAGCACGTGTGAATTGTTACCCAATTGAAGCAATTCACATATAAATAGGGAATTGACTTTTTTCTAATTTTGAAAATTTGGATTTAGTTTTCGTATTAAAAGCAGCTTTTTTATCTAAAAAAACCGAGCAGCAAAAGAAGTTGATGAACTTTTGACAAAATAAATATTGAAAAAAAATATTTAATAATATGCACACTTAATAAGAAAGATCACTGATTATATCATCTTTAATTTGAATGTTTTTTAAATCAGTTCGTCATCAGTCATCAGTTTTGTTGCCATGTTTTTAGAGAACACCCTGTAGATAAAGGCTCATTATCTTATTCGAGAATCGTATTTGATTTGTTTTGACATATTCCTTTCTTGCAAATTAAAACATACTTTTTAACACAATATTAATGAAATATTAATAATTTTACCGTTTTCTATAATTGTATTAAAGACGTCCATACTGCAATAATATTCACTTCATTGCAACTGAAACAATGATTCATAAAATATTGTATTAGCTAAAAACTTTGTGGGTTTCAAAGAAAATGAAAGATATTATCTTTGATGTTTTCAATGCTTTTATACTTAATTTTTTATATTTATGTCAACGATACAATTTTTATAATCTCAGGCAAAAGGTTTCTAATGGTAAAAAGCTAATTGTATTTAAAGTGCTTTATAATGACTTCATTATATTATACAAAGTGTTCGAAAATTACCGGATGTGAAGAACCGCAATACTACTAGATTATAGAAGTAAGGAAGAGATATAGAGACAGAAAGTTTAATTTCGTTTTTTTAATTATTTAATTTTATGTGTATTTTTTTATCAATTGGTATTTTTATCGCTAATTTTAAGAAAATATTCTGAAGAGACAATTGAAAATATCGCAAATAAAATCAGCAGAATGTATAATATATAACATGCAAATCTGAAAAATTAGTAAAAAGTTCAGCTTTTTATTTTTTTATTTTAAAGTCATGAATTTGCGGAAATATTTTTACTAATAGGACTAATTCTGTGTTATAATAAAGCATAAATAAAACATATTGTACTGATTTACTTTACGTACGGATTTTCAGGATTTTAGTTGAATGAAAAAGTTTTTTATTGTTTATAATTTTTCTTTTTATTATCCTTCAACCTGAAAATAACACTAATTCTATTTCACCTATGTGTATTACCGCGAGGCTTTTTGATGAAATTTTCTGGAAATTGACTGAAAATGACTTTACTGTAATAAAAGCTATTGTTGCAAACTAATATGTTTAGTTCTTATTTATATGGGAATGTTGGAGTCTACTCGATCGCTTAAACGCCCACAAATGCATGTTTCTATATTATTTAACCTCGATGTTGGTGTTGAAAATGGCACATTTGAATAGTTAATATGAAAATTTGCAACCAAGCGATAGGATAACTATATCTAGAATTGTAGGGCGAACCAATTACACCTTAAAACCATTATACAGCGTGATTATTATTTGAAACAAAATAATAGCATCGCTTCTTACAACTTAATTTGATAGGGATAAGTTGATTATACCAATTCTAAATGGTCACAATTAAGTGCAATGTAATAATAAAAAATACGTATTCTTAAAGCTCGCAACTTGCTATTCTTTACCAGTTTTTTTCGCTTAATTTACTGCTGATACGTTTTAACTGGCTAACTATGATGTAATTATACGTATGTTATGAGGCTTCGATTAAGTTAAATTAAATATAATATAATAACATATTACGCTTGGAAAATAAGACAATTTTATAGCTTCTTTGCTATTAATACAATTTTTTGTGTATCTGGGAATCGATGTATTAAAAAAAGTATTGACACACTAACACAAAGCAGGGACCTGGCAGGAGTTTTTTAAATAAAAATTTGAAGAAACGTCGGTTAATCAATCATATTGAACTTTATAATGATTAAGTTTAATTCTTCCAATCCATAGGGTAAATACGACGATTTATTTACCGTTTTATAGTTGTTGCACTGGAAATATTAAAATTATCACATTACTTCCAGTGGCAATTAGAAGAGAAGCATAATAATTAAATAACGTATTATTCATTTTAAAAAAGCATTAATAAACGCATGATGAAATATAGAAGATACACTTCTATATCTTCTATCCGATTTTTTGTTAATTTTCAAATAGAAAAACACTAAGTATATTTGAACTAAGGACGAAATATAAAATATTTTTATTTCCAAAAAAAAACGGAATATAAGAATGTGGTTTGTCTTTAACGTGTTTTTCGCTTCTTTATAAATTACTTTTATTATTCAAAGACATTTATTAGCTCGAATTTTTTGCAGCTTTGAAACAAGACAAGAAAGATTAAGCAATTTTGAAAGCAAAAATACTAAACCAAATTAACTATTTTTACTTAATCATTTAACTCTGGTCTATTTTCATATTTTAGCTTTACACTAACTGAACTGGACTACTGACGAGAGACCATTCTAGCAAGAATTACAATTTGATTAAAACATGTTTTTTTCTAATTCGTACCTTACTAGGAAATTTTCGACGCCTATGAGCTATTTATTACTTAATAATACTGCGGACTTCTTTATGTAAAATTGCCTCCACCTTCTCTCCAATTACTCTAAGTACAACAATTATGAGGAAATACAGACATCCATGATTAGTGTGAATTCAGTACACCTGTGCCCGCTTGATACATGCCATACATTTCATAAGAATGAATTCAAAAGTGAACCAAGCTGAAAAGCTTGATCCAGTTGACAAACGTAGCAAGGAAAGTGTTTAAATTAGTTTTAATTTTTCATTACTAGCACTAATGAATAGTGACAAAATAATGGGATAGTTCTGCTGATTTCAGGTGTTTCCATCTTCAGACTTCTTACGTTTGTATGCCATTTTCACCGGCCAAATGGGAATTTTCCCGTGGCAGCTGATGTTTGAGCGCAATAAAACATACCAAAACCTCTACAATCTGTATTCGAAACTGATCCTTTCCTACTATATGTATGTTACAGTCAGTATGTGGCTGGCGCTGGTTTTTCTTTGCTTGGAAGATACGCTTCGAATACCGGAGATTACCAAAAATATAACTGTTTCTGTGATTTGTACGGTCACAATAATCAGGCTGTTCGTCATGAAACTGCATCCGGCATTTTTACGAAACATTACATTCATTATTGATGCTGAACAGTATATTTTATCAAGCAATGATGCGGAGGTATATTTATCCAATGTTTTTTATGTTCGCAAAAAGCCCTAAACACGTTATTTTATGTATCCTTCACATATCGATTACTTTAATTCATACTGGTTTGGCTTTTTAAGTTGGAATGAAACAAAATGTTAATATAAAGGATAACAAATCAAAAGTTAAAAATTTTTAATAAATGAAAAAATTTGCTTCTACATTTTCAACTTATTCAAATGCAACTAAACATTGATTTCATGAAGACATAATCAAACCAGAAAAAATGCATTTTAAAAAAGAATATTGTAAATTTGAAAAAAACTGGGAATATTTTTGGTCTGGTATGTAAAACCGTACAAACAATTTGGGAGAATGCATATGTTCACTAATTATATTGGAGACAATACAGTTTCCCGAAGTTGCGCAGGTTCCCGATGTAAAACTTCAATAACATACTTTTTTAGGTACACAGAATCTACAAGAATTGCAAGATCATATCAAATCGCCATACCATTTTCTTCATAGTACTCTCCTATTTAATGGCACTTTTTATTTCGTTGAGACCTTTCTTTACAGATGCTTACGAGATAAATTATAAAAACGAATCTTTGCAAATAACTAGCCTGCCCTTATCTATATGGGTGCCGCTTAACGAACAGGAACATTTTTTGGTGATTAGACAATTTTTCAATCCAGCAGATAATTTCAAATTTGATTTTTTTTTCAGAGCGTATATTTCTGGAACGTCCTAAACAATCTAGTAATGACATCAATTGTGCTATCGATTGATATAATTACGTTCCTTTTGTTAATTTATCCTGTTGGACAATTGCAAATTTTGCATCACATTTTGAGCAAATTTGAGAACTACAAGAATAGAATGAAACTGAATTATCCGGGGCTGGATGACGACACTATCGGCGCTATTACTTTGAAAGCATGCATTGATTTGCATCGAAATATTATTGCGTATGTTATGTATTTTTTAAGTTGTTACCACCACTTGATTCATGCCAAGAATGAAGACCGAACGAAAGTTTTCAAAAAGCTATTTATCGAAAAAGATGTTTAATAGCGCTACAACTGCACGATTTAAAATGTATTTATTTCGAAAGATTAATATTTGAAATTTCGGGAAATTATAATCATAAATTATTAAATCAAATTATTTCTCTTCGCAAAACGGCTACCGCTTAAATAATCAATAAATTTTAAATTTTTAGCTTGCAAAAGAGCGAATACTCTTACAGTGTTTTTAAAAAAGTCAAGTTGCTATTATCTTTTAATGTACACCCCCAAATTTTAACACAAATACTTAAAATAATTTATTCAAAGTTCCCATTTATTCCAGTTTTTAAACAATTTGGTAATTGCCAACATTCAAAACTTCTTAATTTGTAGAGCGAAAATCGAACAACAGTCAAAAGTGCAACCTTTACCGTGCTTAGATCTCTTACGTTTTTCTGGATATCAATCATGAAAAATGTTCTTTGTTCGTCTGGAAATGTGCTGTTTGTAAGCTATTTTACACGACAAAAAAGTACAAATGTGATTCAAGGGTTTTCTGACCCACTAGACAACGTTTTATTAGCTCTTTAGATTTAGAAGGCGCTCATCGTGGAAACTTTGTACCTTTGCTAATGCAAATTATTTCACTTCTCCCAGAACACCAGAATATTTTTATAAAAATATTTGTTTTTAAGTTCCCCACTTGCTTTGCTTCATTTACCTACTTGATATTTCCACAACATAAATTATTAACTTAATTTTTTACAGTTATGTAGATGATTTAAACGCTTGCATGAACATATTTATGGTAGTGGATTTCGCTCAAAGTTCTTTATTGCTTACCAGCGTCTTTGCTCAACTACTATGGGTAAAGGATAATTCAACTAGATATCAAATATGGAGTTTACATCTGGTTATTTTCTTAGGTCGAGCCCTCGATCACATTCTATGGGTTTGTGTTTATGTACGTAACATATTTAAACCAGAGATTATTCATGAATTACTATTATTCCAATGAAGTTTGGCTATTGGTAAGAATTTTCAAACTAAGAGTAATAGACTTAGTTAGAAACCATCGCAATGTAAAAAATTTCAATTTATCTTAATTATATTACTGTTAATTATATTGTTGTTCCAGAGCGAAAATTTAAACTTATCAGTCTGGAAAAGTAATTGGTATGAACAATCGCACTACGTAAAGTTCATGATATATTTTTTCATAATGAGAACCAGAAAATCGCTTAAATTTAAAATTGGACCTTTTGGATTTATGAATCTTTCTACTTACATCGCAGTATGTACGTTCGCATATTAAGGAATTTTATCACTGAATTACGTTAATTGTTTAGATTCTTAAGGCCAGCTACTCCTATATAGCTTTGCTTCATAGTACCCAGAAATAACTCACCCATCACGGATCGAATGATTTAATAAATGACGAAAAAGGCCACCAAAAGGAAGAATATGCACTCATTTATGTCAAATAAAAAAGTTTTTTTCAATTGAATTAATTGTGTTTGATTTTAATTGCTAAGGTTTTGCATATTTGAGTAAGTTATTTAATTTCGTATACTTTGTATACATACTTTTGGTGTGATATACGAAGTGTTTTAAAATGTATGACCGTTAAACTGCCTGGTAAATACTAGCAAAAAGTGGAAAGCATCCATTCAGACCGTTATTTACTCAGCTGCAAAAAATCAGCACTAATGGCGATTTTTATGAAACTTTTTTCATCTAGCCTCAACTGTCTTCTAAAGATGATCTAAAGACAGCGCAGTTGGCAAAAGCATTTATGTCCGGTAATTTTGAGATGGCTACTCATTAAGCAGTCAAAAAAAGTAGTATTGAGGGCAATTATTATGAAACTGTAACCTGGATTAGAATCTTCTGGACCTGCCGAAATTTTCAAGTTCAAGAAGAACTGATTGTTGGGAAACTTTCCATATATTTAAAATCAAGTGATTTCTACCGAGCAAGAAGCCAATTTTAAAAAAGAACAGCTCAGAAGAGTAAAAACCTCTAATTTTATACCGATATTTACTAAGCTGGAAAAAATCAGAACTCAAGGCGATTTTTATTAAACTTTCTTTAAAAGCTTTAGATTTAGGTATTTTTTACAGATGGAGGCGATTTTATTAGCTACTTGCCTTAGTTTGGATGCATTTACTTTGCATTTTTTATCAAACGCATCTAGGAAAATTAAATCTCGAAATTATCTAGTAAAGCAGCTGAAATTATATATAAAGTTGTATCACTTAGGTAGAATTCCCATCAACAAACCGCATTTTATATATGAAAAGCCACTTAATTTTTTAAACATTTCAATCTCTTCTCCTTGACGAACTTTTAAGTAGGTAAGATCAGTATTTATTAATGGTTTTAAATTACATGCGTAGTTATGAAGATGATATCTGTTGTCTAAAGTCCTGTAAATATGTGTTTTTTTAGGGCGATAACGGAAATTAATTCATTCTGAAGTATTTTTCAATTACTTGGCAAATCCTTGTGATATCAAGGCCAAGTATCAATAATTGCTACAAACATGTAATAAGGATAAAATAGCAAATTTTCAGCGAACTCTTTGAAGCTGTGCAAAAAAGTGGGATAGTCAGACTATCAGGACAACTTAACTTAGAATAATTTAGACACATTTGAAATGCAAGACACTTTTTTATTAAACTATTAAGGAAAACCGTTATAAAAGTGTAATCGTAAGTTCGCTTAAGTAAACTTAATGTAAATAAGAAAAATACAAATACAATTGAGAATTTTCAAAAAACAATAGTTGCATAAACTTTGCCTAACACTTCTAAAATGTACGGTATGATTTTCAAAAAAAGTTAATTTTTGTCAGAATGCTTGGCATTTACATGATTAGATCTTCATATTTTTTAACGGTAGCATTTTGTTTCGATCGCGGTTTTAATTGAAATTTGTGCAATCGAAACACAATGCTTGATTTCACAATTGCATGCTGTTGATTTTGATCAGCACTTGAAAGGATTTAAAAAATTAAATTTGTTCAATGGAACAGACAGAAACACTCTGAAATCATCTTGAATGATGCTGACATGATTAGATATTTCTTTCTATAAATTCTAATAACTTTGCCTCAGGCAGCACTTTACGTTATAGCGAGTGTAAGTTTAAGTATTCAACAACACAAACCACGTAAGTTCTGCAGGCAAACTGCATCTAGTTTTACTAGTAGAATGAGTGAAAAATTATTTAAAGTACATAAACCAAATAAGTATCATTTTATTCACATAGATGAACAGATCAAAATCGTGTTGACTGATATCAATTAATTTAGTTATCTTTTACCTAACTGGTATGAAAAATTGCCCATATAAGAAACTACTTGTTGCAGCAGCATGTTTGCTAAATTCCTGGTATTCTTGTGCCTCTTGTTGAGCGCAAATGCAAACTTGGAACTGTGGAACAAGTTTAAAGTGAGTTAAATCCATTTCATTTGCAAACCACTGGAAAATGCGTTTGGTAAATTCGTTTAGGTGAAATTCAACAAAAACTACGCCAGTACCGCTGAACATCAAGCTCGCTATGAAGTATTCAAATCGAATCTTGCTAACATTGAAGAACACAACATCAGATACGAACAAGGTTTAGAAACTTGGTACAAAGCGGTCAATCAATTTACGGACATGACTCCAGAAGAGTTTAAAAAATTGTTGTCAGCCGCACCTCTCAAGATGAACGCTACAAATGTGCACAAATCTATAGTTGCTATTCCGGACAGTATTGATTGGAGGTACCAAGGACTGGTTACTGATGTGAAGAATCAGGGTGGATGTGGATCTTGCTGGACATTCAGTGCGGTACGCACTTTTCTTCATTGGTATACCTACGCAAAACTACTCAACATAAACATTTTCGAATTTCAGACAGGAACATTGGAAGGTCTTTACGCTCGATTAACTGGTAACCTCGTTTCCCTCAGTGAGCAGGATTTGATGGATTGTTGTACTGATGAAGCTGGATACAATGGGGCGGCATGTAGCGGTGGAATTGTCCAAAGTGGTTTGGATTATGTGAGGGATCATGGAATTGTTGCTGAAAGCTCATATCCGTACGAAGGCGCTCAAGGAAGCTGCCGGCAAGGCGGCAGCATTTTCCAGATCAGCGGCTACACAGAAATAGCTCAGAACGATGAAGGCGATTTGAAGAATGCTGTCGGATCAGTTGGTCCAGTTTCAGTAGCTCTTAATGCTGACGGTTATCAAAGTTACGGAGGAGGAATTTACAATGACCAATCTTGCTCGCAGTCTGTCAATCATGGGGTTCTTGTGGTTGGCTACGGAAGTGAAAGTGGTATGGATTACTGGATAATCAAAAACTCCTGGGGCGCTGACTGGGGAGAATCTGGATACATCCGAATGGCCATTGGATATAACTTATGCGCTGTAGCAGTTCAAGCCTGTTATCCAAATGCATAAATTTCGCTAAACTTTCATCAATAGAAAAATATACAGTCTAAAGGTTATAAGCTTTTTATTTTCAACTTTGCTTACATCACGATCAGCCAGCGAGGGCAATTAATCGAAATGCGTCAGCCTCATTCAGACTGAAGTTCTTTTCACATCAAAGAATCGGATGTCCTATGGCTAGACAAACTTAAAGTAGCAATTAAAAGAAACCGAATCGATTTTAATCTACTTGTGGGTGCCAGTTAGAACGCGAAATGAGAAAAAATCAACCATTTAAAAATACTTTATTAACATAAACGATAACTACGAACAGGGAACAAAAAACAGATCACAACATATGATCACTTGTTAATTAAAAATAAGGTATAAAAACCGAAGAAAAGAGTAGCGTAACAAGCTATGATTTATTTATGTATTTATATGACAACATTCAGGGGTCGACTGCATTTAAACAAAAAAACATTCCCTGGTGCATTGTGAGCATGTTAAAAATTCCTTCCACTCTACCTAATAATCAACGTAATATTCACTACCTGATATTGCAATATAAATCTATAAACAATCAGACAAGTTGATCAATTCTACAAAAAAAATAGCTATTAATGGGATATACTTAGAAACTAGCAACTTACAAACTTAAATGCGCATTACGAAATTTTCTGCAGCAACAACACAAAAGTGTCTCTTTCTTTTTTTGAAACTACTAATTTCGAATATGTTGAAGCTATTGGCGGTTTCACATAATCAAACATTATTTTCTGACATTTTCAAGCCCACCAGATATTGAAAAAAAAACTCAGATCAATTCACAACTTCAACTTTACTTACGGTACAAACTAAATCGGGCTAATCAAATAGCAGACAGACGAAAAAAGTTTTATTTGGACAAATGAGGTTTTTGGTAGCCATTTAATTGAATCCAATCAAAGAATGGGTTTCTTTGTAATAAAATATATATTACTCAAGGGTGTGGTTTAATTGAACACTTGAACATTAAATCTGGCCAAGTGCTTTCGTTGCGCCATCCGTTACATTCCCAAGAGTGTGGAACAAAGCATGCCAGCGGCTTAAATGACTTTAACGACTATTAACCTTTCTACATTTCAACGATTTGAATGGGTTTAATTCAGAAATTAAAAATACAATTTTTTTACCAAACATAACTGCTACTAATTTTCAATTAATTTTAATTTCAAGTTATAGTCATGTGATAATTTTTTTTAAAATAAAGCACAGACTCAACGTCCAGAGGTGAATGGCACCCAAGTGAATGAATTTATTTGCGGAAAAGCATCCCTAAACCTTAGTCGCTTAGCATGTGGCTTCAGCCAGCTGCTTTGTTCCACACTCTTGGGGATGCAACGGATGGTGCACCAGTCGAAAGCGCTTGGCCACATTTAATATTCAAGGGTTGAATTAAACCACATTCTTGAGTAATATATACACTTGAGTGCAAAGAAACACATCGTTTGATTGGATTCAATTAAGTGTATACAGACCTGCTTGCCCCCACTTAACTGAATCACCAGCAAGGCTATCAAATGACCAAGTAAGGTATCAACTATAATTTACACTACACGTTCTGCACTTGCAACAAAATGTGTGTTCTATCTGATCTAAACCAGATGAATTATTCTACACCGAACAGAAAGCTTGAATGTGGGTGTATTGATACACAACACTTGTCTTCATATCCATTATTCACTTTTTTGAACATTACACAGATTAGGCTGTTACGGTATCAGAATCAGTCGGCTGAGGTAGCGAATATGGTTTGGATTTGCGCTGCCTGCGTT
>NW_026017110.1:18033807-18051407 GCF_020466585.1 Dendroctonus ponderosae | reverse complement strand
GATTTTTTAGATATATGCAATTTTTCATGAAATTGGATAAAATATGCAAAAAATGCATAGATATGCACTTTGCATATTTTCCGCCCTCTAATAATAATTAAATAATTGCTCAACTCCTAAATAGATTTTCACTTTCAAATTGGACACCAAGATCGTCCGATTTGACGCAGCTAGATTTTTTTTTCTGTGGGGCTCTCTTAAATCAAGTGTATGATTTGCCCGTCGCCACAGAAAACAAGTTAGGGAAAATACATTTCCAAGCTGCACTATTTTAAAAACAAGCGCGCCACAATGTCCAAAGTACAGCTAAATTTTTTGAAAAGAAATAATTTATGTGTTCAGAAACACTGTCAACATTTTGAACATTTGTGAAAATAATTAAATTAGTTCAATTATTCAACATTAATACTTTGCATGTTTTTTTTTTCGTTCTAAATAATAAAAAATCTGAATTGCAAGATGTGAATAATTATTTGTACAGAAACTGTAGGACTGACGAAGAGGCAGAACACTTTCACGCATTAAAAAAGATCACGCTTAAGCCAAAACACGTCAATTTATGTAGTAATTGCTGATTCCAAAATTAGTGAAAATCGATATGGGAATTTAGAAGTTATTTGGAAAAAACAATCTCAATTTGGGAACTTTGACGCCCTGTAGCAGGAGAATGAAGCTACATTGAATATTATTAGTTTGCTTAGATTGTCTTTTCAGGGACACCCTGTACATTACCTACTTTTCACGCTTTTACCACTTCTACGTTACTGTTGATACCTTACCTAACTTGCTTCGTGTAACGGAATTTTGATCCTGCTCAGGCAAAGTCGAAGTCGAACAACAGGGCAATGAGGAACAACATGGTGTCAAGCAGCCAGAGTCGCTCGAAGAACCGGGACAATCTTCGGGGGAAGGAATGATAACTTCGTCGGTACTCTGTAAACCAAAACAGCAATTTTCTTGTTGGATTTGTGCTTAACTGTTACTAGTTACAGATGACTTCAATCGAAAGAATCAAGATTGTACTTTACAATTGAGAATTGCAAGTCCTATTTCAAGCTAATCAAAATAAAATTCTAAACTACAATAGAATAGATGTTTACCTTGTTTTGGATATGACGAAGTTCAGGCACAGAACGTAAGAGATCATTTAGAATATGGACTATTGTGGCTATGTCTCTTCGGGGGCGTCCGCGGGAGTCTTGTAATGTTGGACTGAGAGCTCCGCTAAAAGTGCCGGAGTAAACACTTTCTCTTCGACCAGTCACTGTAAAAAAAAAACAAATTAATTAACAACAAAACTAAATACTGATTGTTAACAACACTTAAATGGAGAAACACATAAATAGTCCATTATGGTTTAGTTTTATCAGCACATTATTTCATTAGTCGATGAGTAAATCAAAGCGTGACTCAAACGACTCATTTTCAGTTTGATGTAAACAGTATTTGTTCACGCATTAATAGTAGTAGTATTTACATTTTATTATCATGTGACATAATAAAAAAAAATTCTCAAAGTAAAATTGGCTTGGTCTTACCTCTGCTCCTACCCCTTTCTCTTCCTGAGAAAATATCTGCCGACAATTTTCGTAAAGTGTGTTGAAGGTTTTTACTAGCCTGCAACAAGCTAGGAGGACCAGGACTTTGAAGTAGGGGGGCACAGTTTGGAGGTCTGCAAAATATTAACACATTTATTCAAAACTTTTAGGAAGCTGCAGATGGAGAAAAAAATATTTTAATTGTATTAGTTATAGACAAAAAAAATATTTAAATAAGTTTTAGTTTCGTATTAAATATGATTCTCACTTGCTAGCTGAAGCCACAGTGCTGAGTTGCAGCTGAATTAGCATCATATGGTCGCCTAAACGCATGCTAAGGTTTAGAGGTGCTTTCCCACAAAGGAATTCATTCACTTGTGTATCATTCAGGGATTCCAGTGCCTGCATAATTCCCACCTCTGGACGTTGAGTCTGAAAAAAACGATGTGTGTAGGTGCTTGATTTAAAAAAATTGTCACATGACTAACTTGAAATTAAAAATTAATTGAAAAGTAGTAGCAGTTATGTTTGTGTGTGTTTAGTAATAAAAATATTATATTTTCAATTTCAGAATTAAACCCATACAAATCGTTCAAATGGAGAAAGGTTAATAAAATCCACCAAAGTACAATTCTTTGCATATTTCAATTTCGGAAAATTGACGATTTGGCACACAACAATGCATTAAAATAATACAGCAAAATTCAAAAAATATTTTTATTTATTATTTAGCCAATATTTAGTTTTCGGAAAAACTAACGCTGACCCCTTAAAACAAAGCCAGTTTAATTTACAAAATAGCTGCCTTGAAGAATTTAGTATATCACATATAGCAGTAGGTACTACAAAGAGTAAAATACAGATATTGTCAAGAGATCATCGCATAACAAAACGTATCATTAGTCACAAAGTTTTAAAAAATACAAAACATTGTACCAAAAAAACAAGAGTTTGTTTTCCAAATTAATTGAAGAAATTTAGAAGAGTGAAGTACATTATATTAGCATTAATGATTTCAATAAAGAAACAAAAGGAATTAATTCGATTAATGTGTAGGCTGGCAGTGTGCTCAGTAAAATGCTACACCTATGATGTCATATTTGCCTTCATTTCCTTTACTCTTTATAAGCTCAAGTGTAATTGGGTCTAATATATGTTGTATATGGTATATTAAAAAACTACTTCCTATTATACAATATTTTGGGAGTCACATTACTGAAAACTCACTATTTCAGGAATTCACTACATTTCGCATCAAAAGTTTATACTGTTTGTTAGACCAGTGTAAGTTTTCGTGCGAAATATATCTGAAGATGTAACCCACTCGTGTTTGCGAAACATTACGAATAAATGCTTGTACACAACGGCCGAAAAGTCCTAATAGTTTCATTTTGCTTTTTTTGGGTTTACTTTTCTTAATTATTGGCTTTTTTCATGCGCAGTGATATTTTGATTTATTTTGCTTTCAATTTTTTTTCTCACAGCAAGCTTTGGAGATAATTATGCAACTAATATGAATTTACAGGTTTTATAAACTTTACTTTCCACATTTATTGGTTGATAATAATAATAATCGCATAATAAATGCAATAATCGCAAATAATAAATACTTGTTTACGTTATCTAGTGACGGGTGGTAAAACACAGACACGAAGTTGAAATGAATGGCAAAATATTTGAAAAAACTGTGGCAAACTGTAATGATAATGAAGAGCACGAAAACTACGAAGAAGCTTGAGAATAAGCTGAGATTGATAAGAAATATTATTGATTGAAAATACGATTAGATTTTTTTTACACTTTAGCATTTTTTATCGACTTACATTGTCATAACTAGAAATTTTGATTTGTTTCATGCTAATGTTATAATATACACTTGTTTAATTACAACTAAACTGCTCAACAAAATCATCGTTACACTGACAAATTTGGATAAATTCTGATTGCTGCAAGCGATTTGATTTCTGTTTGAAGCGTTATTGAGTGCATCTTTTTTCGGTTACTGTGTATTTTTGCAAAAACCGGTTTAGATAAATTTTCTATATAGTGGCAAATGAAACATTGCAAATTGGTGATAGTTGCTTGCCACAACCTCTGAATTGGACAAAAAAACGTTTTTCTTATTTCAACACCACAGGCATTAATATTTTACAGAATTATCTTAGAAAAATCAACTTTTTTGTCTTGTAATAATGTGTTTTTTCTTGAACCGAATTTCAAAATTTAGGGTCAACTTGAAACTCAGCAGTCAACTTGAAAAACAAATTCAGTATTCCGAGTTGCATGAATGAACGAAATATTTGGAAGTAAACATACATTGAGAGCATGTGGACGTGCTCTCAGTTGGACCGAAAAACGGTTTTATTTCCACACAACAGGTATTAAGATAAACCTCATATCTAAAAAAGCCTAAAAATTCACTTTTTGGTAATGAAGTGATAATTTTTGCTTTGAACCGATTAGCAGTAAATAAGGCTCATGCTGCAGCTAAAATTTTATTTGTTAAAACTGATTTCGGTAATTTTTCATGCAAGCCTGTATATAGAATTTTCGTCTCTTTTTATATATGAAGTTTTAGCTTCAACATGAGCTCAAGGTCGTGAAAATAAGACCAAGTACAGCAAAGTTATAGCTGCAAGATCAAAAAGTTGAATTTTCTACGTTGAATCAGAAGAAATAACAGAAAAATTCAAATACCGGTTCGAGCTATTTGGTGTACCTTTACTCTTTTGGTGTTGAAACTAGGAGGTTGCCGTACTTTACATGCAAAATTTTCCATTTTTTCATTTGCCGCCCTGTAGAAAATGTATCTGAAATGCGCAACTTTTCCCAAAACATTGACTAACAGAAAACACATGGCGCTCAATAAAGCTTCAAACAGAAGCCAAATCGCTCTAAGCAAATTTATTCTGATCCTGTTCCAAAGTTAGGGCAAATTTGTCTGTGTTTATTTTGATGAGCAGTTTATAAGTTCATATATGTTTTTCGATTTTAACTGGACATTTTATCCACTAGCGACAAACAGACTGCATTCTGTCCAACAATTATTTTATTTTATTCTGGATACTTTCCCACTTCCTTGCACCAAAAACTCGTGATAGAGGTCCATACACCTAACATCATATTACCCCAAACATTTTTTTCTCTTATGATTACCTAGTTTGTCGGTAATGGTTTTTTGCTTCCCTTGAAAAGAGGTAAAAAGGGACAAATTGCATTTTGCAAGTCTGCTTCTCAATTGCTAGTTAAAACCATGTGTACGAATACCTGGAATAAATAGCCATTTAGATACCAGACTATTATATGCACTATCAATTTTGCACATTCTCTTGCTTGATAAACTAATAATCAAATATTCATTACACTCCCATTTAATGTATACATTAAATATGGAATTTTAATCGTACTTTGAACCTGTGTAAAGCTATCGATTACCCATTAGCAACTGTGCGTTTAGTATTTCAAATACGCAGGTATTTAACTACTAAATTTGGCAGGTCTTTGAAGAGTCCGTAGAGATTTCCTCCTCTATCCCGATACGGGAAATATTTAAATAAAATAGTAGGAACTTTAGATTTATGTAATAATGCTGATTAATTCTAGTTGTAAACCGCACGTGAGCTTACTTGGAATCTGCAAGTATTTATCGATCAAATGGATTTCGGGCATACTTCAACAAAAAAGGATATTTATGGCAAATCGGTAATGGTTGGCTGTATCCACCTACCTATTATAAATGATTTTAATCAAGGCTATGACGAATAAAAGCAATGAAGATACAATAAACAATGACAGGTTTAAAGATAAACAAATGAACAAACACTTACAATAAGGCCAGTTTCCACGTTAGGTAGTAGGGTAATTCTAGATCCATCTGTAATGCCGTGCTGATATAAATGACCATCTTGTAGTTGCCTAAAAATAAATGGCAGAAGTAGGTGCAAAAGTAACTGTAATTGGAATATGCAACTCACTTATCTCTAAATAGAAGACATATCCGATCTCTCGGCACTTTCAGTCTTTTCGATACGAGTTTTTTGAGGTTTTCCACTGTGCTTTCGGATTCTACGCTAATGTAAAAGTCTCCCCCCGTGGTCGGGCTCACTTGCACATTTATGTGAGTATCTGGACCACACCCCTGCGAAATGGGGTTACTGGTCAAATTCTCCATTGTCTAAAGTTCACGTTGCACTATCCCGAACACGAATTTCACCAAAAAGCTAGTGTTTTACGCCAATTTATACCCAAACATACATGTCGAAACCGCACCAGTCTTCGCACTTTCAAGCTTCCATAAGCGACCAGCATAAATTTTACAATTGGTTGAAGGTTTGCTTTAGCATAGACGATTTCTGAAAAAAAGGGGCTTGAGAGGGGGAGGACTCTGTCAAAATTCCAGGTATACGATTGACGCCTGTGCCATCTCTTATCTTCGTAGAAAACTACGTGTTGACTACGAGAACTGCACAGCACATTCAACGAGATATCCAGGATATTTAACAAAGAAAATATATAAAAGTGAATTATTAACTGAAAATATACGGATTTAATTTAAAAAATAGGAGCTATACAAAGTGTCCCGTAAGCACATGATCATAAGAGTACTGTGATATTATTTGGATCAAAAGAAGATGATCTGACCTAACTTTTATTAACAAAAAACGTCTGGTCCCTCTGCTATTGATGGTCAAAGTTCTTCAAAAAATGTATCTTTTTTGAAATATCGGGAAAATGGTACGATGTATTTTGGTGAAACTCGCTGCGAATTTGTTCTTATGTAAGACTCACATTTTGATGAAACCGAGGTCAGCAGTTTTGGACAAGTGGTGAATTCTTGAGTGTCGTGGTACAAAAACTACCAGAACTTTTTATTTGGTGTTTGGAATCAACTCATTTTTTTTCGACTGATGCACTAATCATTTATTCACAATTTTGTGCTCTTTGTAAAATCTTGTATCGTTCATAGTTTTGGCGCAAAAAATATATTTCTGGTTCCTTGTCACGTAACAATGTCAGAAATTTTTAAACGAACGAAAACACTTCCAAAATATAATCGGAGGGCCTAAGATTTTCACATTGTCGGTCAACTAAAAATTATAAAATGCATGCAATTTAATTTATAATAAAAGAACATTTTATCGCTTAATGCGACATTTGCAGGTGATGGCTGAAATTGTTAAGTGCCAAGGAAACTATAAACGATGCAAGATATTTTATAAAAGAGCCCAACAACGTTCAAAAACGATTAGTGCATCAACTGAAAATGATAAAATCAGTTAATTCCGATTAAGCCTGGGTAACTCAGTGAGTTTTTAGGAGTTGGCGCAGTGCTACGCAAATGGCTTGGTACGCTAACACAACGCACCGGCGCAGTCACTCAGTTCCGTTGCTGGGAAAATGTGGATGATTTTTTTAACGGCTATTTATTAATAACATATTTTTAAATTTCTTCTAAATATCAGAATTTTCCAGTTTAAGCCTAGTTATTATTTCTTCTAAATGCTCAATTTTCTAAAGTTTTACTTCCAAATCAAAATTAATTTCTGGGTTTCAGTCATTTATTGTCTCTATTTATCAGCTAAAATACGTTTCGGTGTATTTTTCCACCATCATCAGTTTTTATGTGTAGCGTTGTTGCTGCTTTAAGCCTTGGCATACACATTTAATTAATTTTGATTTGGAATTGAAACAAAGTCAGGAAAGTATAAGTATACAATAAAGTTTTACTTAAATATGCTGACAATCTCAAGGCATTTTTCGGCCAAAAATTTCTGAAATAAATGTTGGATCGTTCGTTGCTTTGTAAAAAGTTTTGAAATCCCTTTCCAGCTTCCAACTGAAAACTGTAGAGTTTGTTAAAAAACGTAGTTTTTAGTTTTGACTGAATATTTTTTTGCTTCACTTTCTACTAAAAAACGCTCCATTTTGCAGAGTTTTACTTAACAATTCTGACAATCTGGAGGCCTTTTACGCGAAAAATTCCAAAATTCATAGCTCTGTAAACATTTTACAAACATTTTTTTCAGCGCCAAATTCGGGACAAAAACGAAAATAAATTCCTACCGTTTTCCTCGAAAACCATTAAGGTTTTCTCCAAAACCGATTACAAAACTAAAAGTTTTTAAACGAAAACGCAAAATATATTATTTTCTGATGATTTTCTTCTTTTATGACAATAATGGGGTGTTTTCAGCCAAAAATGACAAAATTAATTTTGCTAAAAAATTCGCCTAATTCATCGGTTTGTAGGGAACTTTAGAAAACTCATTTCAGCTTCGGATTTGGCACAAAAACCAAATAATTTTATTCAGTATTCAGGAAAAACGACCAAAGAGAAAGAGTTTACAAAAAAACATTTGAAAAATTCACCGCCCTCATCGCTCTGAAGATTTTTAAACTTCCTTTAAATTTTCAGGTCATCCCAGTTTTTAAAAAGTTCTATTAAGCAATTCTTTCGACGCAAAAATCGCATTATTTTTAATTAAAATATTGACAATCTTCAGATATTTTCTGTGAATAATTATAAAATACATTTTATTGGAACACCGCCTCCTTAACCGCTTCGCAAAAAATTTTGGAAAAGTTTTTGCAGCTTTGATTATGGACAAAACCGTAATAATTGTTTCTGAGTCTTTTTCAAAAATATTTCCCCGAACTGAAAAAGCCAAAGTTTATAATCGTTTATTTGGAAAATTCTTGAAAACTGGGGTTTCTTCGCTTTTAGGTCAATATTTCCAAACAACACTGTCTCTAAACCCAAAGTCCTAAAGTTTTACTGTAAAATACTGGCAAACTGAATCTTTTATGCGAACAAATTAGGAGATCGATTTAACAAGAAAACTTGTTGACTTTCTTTACACTCAGTTCTGTTGCTGGGAAAATCTAGATGACTTTTTTTTAGTTGTTTGAACAAAGTAGTAAAACGTCGGTCAGAAAAAATGTTGATGACCTTTTTGTTAGATGTGAAAATTCCAGTCTGGGGTCTCGTAAAGCTTTAATAAATTACTTATAACTCATTAACCGATAAGTTATAACTCGTTAACTGAAAGAGCGGCAACAACTCACCACACAGATGTAAATGTAAGAACAGAAAGACCGATTTGGTCGAGCGATTTTTAAAAGAAATATTATTATGTATTTTGATTAAATCCACAGCAAATAACATATATCCCCGTCAACACACAAGACCAAACGGCTTTAATCAACTAGAAAAAGTAAATCACTCATCAAAAATCAAACGCAAATATCTTTCCGACTTTGATACACTTTATTATCTATTTATCAATTTAATTAGATACAATTTAAAACAAACACGTTTAACAGCCATATTGTAAATACAACAAATCTACAGTTTTCGTAATGCTACTCGTCGTAACTAAAACAGATTTCATCCCAAGTTGAAAAACTTTAGTCAAAATGATTTTTGCATATTCTTGCATTACTGGAACAATGTCGGAGATCCTTTCCAGCAAACTGCTAACAACGTCACCATTTTCGGAATCCAGACAGGAAAGAATGGCTGGCAATGCTTCCGATGCTGCCTTCGGGTTGTACTTCAACCAACGAACCATCAGCAAAATAACCACCGATCTGATACTGTTATTAGGCGACTCCAGCAATCCATACAAGTTCTGCGACACGCTGTCCAATAGCTGAGGCCTTTTGTTACTGATCTGATCTATTTCCTGTAGAGCGTTCAAACAGTCTTGGGTTTGTAAAGCGTTTTTCAATTGCTCCCAACGGTCCGGATATGGTTCTGCAACTGGTGGATTTACCGATCCTACAAGAACATCAGAAGTGGATTCTTGATAGGAAGCTGGCAATGAAACGCTTGATAGTAAGGGTCGAATTCCCGGTTGACTATACTGGATGTCGCTGTAATTAAAGTAGTTCTAAAAAAACAGTTTTTATAAGATTAATGGTAACGTACTTTAACATTCCACCATGCTCTTGTAAAAATTTCGAGCCGCCTTTAACATCATGCACCATCCAATTTTGAATAAACGTCACAATCCTTTTGACCAAGCTGTTCAGTTCCGATCGATGATAGTGGAAATTCAGCAGCTGGAAAAACGAGAGCAATAGCTCATAAAGCGTTCCGGATTGGTCAGTTTGATGAAAAATATACGGTTGTAGCAGCTCCATTAACCCGAGTATTTGCCCGAAGAGCAAAAAGTGACCTCTACTTTTCAGCACAGCCCATTCGTACTGCGCTCTACCCTTTAAACTTCCAGATAACATCGGCAAATGGCGCAGCACCAACAAAGGATGCGTGGCAGCAAGTTTACGGGAACACAGTTCCAGATCTTGGCTTTTCTTTGGCCAGTCTTTGGATCTGGGCGTTGCAGACAATGCGCTGAGAAGACAGTGCGCTATCCTATCTATAGCACTAGAACAGTTCATTTTCAAAATATCCAACGTTGTGTCTGCTTTGAGTTCCAATTCTTCCTGCCCGGCAAACGGCAGAGACATGTAGGTCATTAGCAAAAGCTCCCTGCTGTAAATTTCTGTATCTGAACTCTGGAATAGCATTTTGATAATTACAGGGGCATGTTCTCCGATACATTTGAGGAGGAGTGGAAGTCTTGACTCCATCTTTTGCTTCCAGTTTGATTCGCATTGATCGGACTCTTCAAGAATGTATTTAACAATACATTTTACCTGCAATCAATCATATTTTTGTAAAATTCGCTGCAGAGTTTCTTAAGCTATTTAAATGAATGAATGGGCTTAAACCGATAACATTTATAAATGGGCACAAAAAATAATGCCAGAAAGCTACAATTAAGCAATGCAAGTTGAAATAAATTTTCCTCCTCTAGTTTGACTAAAAATTGATCTCCTTTGCAAACTTGCAGTAAATATATTTCTTTTTCGATTTACTTACTTGTGTCTCGTTTAGTTTCAACATGTCTTCAAAATGCGCGTGTTTGGGTACAGCCTTATCACGGCCTTGCCACAATTTTGGGCTTTTTATTAACGCTGTTAAATAGTCTAGCACTGAGACTGGGCACACTTTTTCTGAATCTTCACAAAGCAAATATGTAACTAGCTTGAATAGACTTTGCCAGCTGGCTCTTTGGAGTAGCAACGAAATCAACAAGGGCCGGAATTGCAGAAATTTTTTGGAGAACAGAAGTCCCACCTAAAGGATTATTTATATGATATTAATTCCCGTTTATTATCTTCACTATCTAGCACTAAAACTGACCTGCAGCTTGTCTTTGTCCGAATTGGCAATTTCCAATTCCAAAGATGACAACCAATCTACCAGTAACCCAGTCTTCTCAGACTCGCTTTCATCCTCCATCAGCATTTTTCCCAATTTCTCCGTTAAATTTTCCGATGCGCTTAGCACCTGTTCTGATTTCACCCTGGTTATCAAGTCCTCGCACTTTACCATCTGCATTAACTCAAGGGGCACAATAGAATCGGATGCCTCTTTCACCGAATACATCTGTAGGTATCGCCTTAGAAAGTTTGCGGTGCAATTGCTCTTGGGGATCATTGGCAGTAACTGAATGGCAAACATTTGCTTCTCTTCGCTCAGAGAATCACTTGTAAATACCAGTCGCAGTAACATTGAGAACGATTTGTATTGGATCAAGGGATTCAAAATTAAATTTGTTGGTACTGATTTGAAGAAGTTAAAGAAGGTTTCCTTGTGAGTCTTATCAAGACTAAGGTTCTGCAAAGGAAATACATACATTGAATTACAATCAAATCAGTTAATATTACTGATAGGATCATTCTAACTAATAAGCATTTTGCAAATGTAAGAATACAAAATGTGTCAATATGAGCCTATAAGGGCAAATGGTGCTTGCGCTTTGAGAAAATTATAATAAAAAGGAAAATAGGTAAAACGCCACATAATTTAATTATTAAGTTCGATGGTGGACTGAACAGGATAACAGGATTTTTTGATTTCGTAATTTTCAAAATTTTATTGTGTAGTGTTGAGAAGATGTACTGAAACTGCTCGAATAAATTTGCGATTGCCTAAGCTCTTTCAAAACGCCCGTTTTTTACCCAATTCAAGCATAAAAACAAGTAGTCCTCACATTACGTTGTTCTGTTATTGTATTAAAAGACTCAACATTAACAAGCAAGAAATATATTTTATATGGTTATTATTTTGAGGAAAAAGTTGCAATTTGAAACCTCATTAAAACATTTCCAGTAATTAATATTAATGATTGGATCAGTGATTCTTGATTAACTCGTTTTTAGAGCCGAAATCAGCTTCGTTCTTAACGACAAACCAAAAAGCGCTTAAGCGTCCTCTACTAAAAATGTAAGTTGAGCGTATTGAGCAAAGTATAATTCTTTTGAGAACTACAATATATGGAATAATATTCAAATGAAGTAACATGGCAGAAATCAAAACGATGCACTAGAAACAACAATTTTAGATAAAACAAAACAACACTGTGGTTTCCGGAGATGAAGTGAACTTTACATCAATTACCTGTAATAAAAACTAAATTGGCAAACATAAAAAAAATATTTTATAGATATCCATAATATACAAATACTATTTTTCAACTAAACTTTTTTAAATACTCACTTACCCTTACTAGATTAGGAATAATCTTGTTCTTATCACCCATAAAATGTGGATTAAATAGAATATTCAAGTTTTCCACTATAACTTTATCGGTGAAAACCGATTTCTCAGATTGTCCACCATAGGACAGAACTTTTCTGTTATCAACATCGATTTCTGCATCCCCTTTTTGAACAGGAGGAAATTGCATTTCTATAGCTTTAACAAATATTTCACCGCCGATAGCGCCACGTTTATTTTGAACTTCCACCAATTGAATCATGTACGTTTTGTCCAAAACTGAATCCATTACCAGTTTCTGGTCTAAAATTGTGGCTTTATCCAGAGTGTTCAATAATTTCGTAATGGAGCTAGTTGGAATTCCAAAAGATTGAATAAATAAAACCAGCTTTGGTGGTTCCAATTTTTCAATGGCTGCATCAACCAGTCGAGATACATTCGAACGAATCATTCTCAGCTTCATCCAGTCAGGCAAATACGACGTGGTTTCCGATGTGTCAGGTGAATAGGCACGTGGGTGATCCATATTTAAAGGAAACCAGGTGTTTAAAAGCATATTAAACGGTTCAAATAAAGGTAATGGTCCATACGTAAGTAGTACAATAGCAGAATGAATAACCAACGGTTGCATTGGACACTGTTCACCTGTTCCCCAAGATACAATTACATACTCATTATTGTACGTTTGATGGATACTGTATGACTCTTCTACATTTTCTTTCGATTTGATTGTATAGATGCAGAAGAGCTGCAGCAAATTTTTGAGCGTCACATTGCCGTCTCCAGGCAAAACATATGATGTTACGCTGTGCCTCTCTATAATAACAGACGATAAATCGGAAATTAAGTCATTAAGTTCAGCAAATGACTCGTAGCAATCTTGAGTAGTTAAGAAGTTGATATAGCTGGACATGATCGTTGGATTCGTTTCAATTTGCAAAGCCTGCCTTAAGAATTGCACCAGAACTGGTTTAATTATTGCAAAGTGAGCGAAATGTCGGATATACTGAGACAACCAATTCGAATAGTTTTCAACATTCAATTCTCCATCTTCAGTTGGAGACAAGATTAACCCCAAGCCTTTAGTAGCTTGCGTTCTACTCGCTCCATGATCCGATGTTAATCGTCTAAATAAATATTCGAGAACTTCACATGCGGACTGAGTGTCCGGGCCATTTACCACTGTTCGAAGATGCGCAAGTAGTTGTCCATGTTTAGTTAATTTTTCCGCAGGTGCAGTGGACAGCAAATATTCGCACAAACACTGCACTGGGAGATGAGAGAGAACTCCTTCAGCACTATGGACCAGTTCAGCCAACCAAGGCATATGAGCTCCTAAAAGTAACATTATTAGTTTGTAAAAAACATATTATTTAAGACGTTTAATCGAATTTTCATGACTTCACTGACTAACTTCATCGTCTTATAAATATGAAAAAAATGCTTACCTCCTTGTCGAGACATAATGTCTAAGAGAAAATCGGGATGTCTTGATTTGCATAGCAAATGTCCCAGTCTATGTGAGTTGTTCAAAGTTTGTAATAAATCTAATATTTGAGGCGGAGGCCTGCGAGAATCTCCAAGTGGATTCTGCTCCATAAGTTGGGGCAAAAGATGGCTGGTTTGTTCATTAATCTCCGCTTTGGTGCTAGCGGCTGCCAAATGAGACTCAAACTCTAATATGGTTTGTTTTTCGAGAGCAAGAACCTGAAGTTCTTTGGAATGAAAATCGTCTTCTGCTGTAATCATTGTTGGAGGAGGAAATGAAAAATAACTAAAAAAAACGACAATTGTTAATACCGTTACTGAAATTAATGTAAATGTTAATAAACCATAACTAACTTTGTAATACACATTTCCATGAACATTCTTAATGTAGGGTACTTATTCCATGCGAGATTTCCAATAGTCGATGGATTATGGGCTGCCAATGTTAATAAAATCAACCAGACCTTCCAATATAAGATAGAAATTGCTAATTTAGGGGCAACGTATCCATGCGGCAACGTGATGTTTTCGGGATAGTTATAACTGCATAAATTGAAGAAAAAATCCATAATCTCCAGCTTGTCAATTTGTAATGGAGGTCCGCAGTCGGGAGAAAGATTCGCTGCTCGTTTAATGAGCTGATCGACAACATCCGTGACTTCATTTGGCGTTATTGGATGTTCTTTGGATATTCCGATTAGAAGAATACGCAGCAAAGTCGCTTGCAGAAGAGGAACTTCGCTGGCCAGCCGTAAAAATAGGTTTCGTTCATTTTCTCCTGGCCATGAATCCACTTTGTAGTAATGTTCCGGCTGTTCCAAAAATAAAACCTAAAAAATATTTTACAAAATCTCAATAGTAAATATTTGCAATTATTTTAATATGCTATTAGGTACTTTCAACAGCGCATGATGAAAGTCAGGAACATTTGGTCGAAATACTCTCAATGCTGAATCTTGGAGCCATGTAACACATTCCCTTTGAATATTGGTAACCTGCATCTTAAAAGCCGTCAGAACGGAAACATCTCGTTTGCTTTGAGTTGCAGCATCTCTAACTTGCGGACTAACACACAACAACATGCACATTGTTGACAAATCCACCAAGGACAGGAATATTCGCTCCCGAAAATCATGGTCTCGAATAGAGGCATTCAATTCCTTTCGTTCTCGTAGCAATGCGTGAACCACATTTAGTAAATTGAAATCGTGCCTGAGAACTCTGTTGATTTCTTTTAGAAGTGCACGAAGTGAACGAAGATAATCCTCTTTATTCAATAATAGTTCCTACGGAGCAAATTTGAAAATGAGCTATTTTTACGTTAGGAATAGCGGATAAACAACACCAAAATTTGCAAAAAAACATGTATTGTATGTAGCGGAAAACTAAATCAGATCATTGGAATTTGCAAATTACTTACCAAACAAATATCAGCTAAGGCATCAGCTGCATGATCAGGTTTGACTTGAAACAGAGCGCCAACCACTATCAAATTGTTTGGATTTCTTGCGTTGCTCAACTCATTATAAATTGTATACTTTAAGAGCGGATACAAGTTCTCCTGGAACGACAATACCATTTCTCTTAGGCAGTTGTTGAAATAGTTCACCATCGGTTTGTTTTTAAGCCTCAATTTACTCAACTGCGCTATCACTTCTAAATCTCTCTGAGAACTCGCTGAACAGTTGTAGCAAAGGTACGCCAACAGCTCTTGTGCAGGCTTCATCAGTTTATGATTATGAAGCCAGGCTTCTATACGAGACACTGCTATTACTCTCATCTCGATTAAGCCACAAGCCGTACTAAGTAGTTTAACAAGATTTTTACTGGTGGCTTCAGGTTGTTGTCTTCTAGCTAGAAGATCTTGAATCGCTTCCAGTAGAATCTGCTCCACCTGCTCTTGAGCGTGAGCATATCTGGGTGATATTCGAGCTTGCCATGTTTCCACTATATTTTTCTGCTCACTGGCGGCTAAAACAAGATTTACATAAATATACAAGACTATCGATTTGAAACTGATGTACTAACGGTCATCGTCTTCCATATTATTTATTGTCAATGGACTCGAAGTGTCTCTAGAAGCAGAGCTCCAATTCTCTGACTTGAGAAGAGATGTTAGAGGCGGCACCTTGGTATGAAAAGCCGTAATTATATTGTCTACGAACGGTTTAGCAAAAGGACTGTCAATTATTATTCTGTCTCCTATTGCGTCTTCTACATATAACTGAAAGTTAAGTAAGTTTAAAAATGAGCAAACATTTATACAGGGTTCCCGTAAGGATATGATGAAAAGGGAACTGCAACAGTCTTTGGCTCAAAAGAAGACTCTGTCCTAACTAATTAAGGAAAACTCCTAAAAAAAACGATGCTTTTTGAAATATCGGGAAATTGATACGATGGATTTTAATGAAACCTGCTCTCAATTTGTTTTTATGTAAGACTCATATTTTGATGAAGCAATAAAGTTCATCCGCTTTGAACAAATTCTCTCAGAACTTTTATTTGGTGGCCGGAATCAACTGATTTTTTGTTGAGTTGACGCACAAATCATTTTTTTAACTTTTTATAAAATCTTGTAGCATTCAGGCTTTATGCATTTTTTTCTGTTTGCTGCAATATAACAATAAAATCCATTAACTACAAATGTCGTAGTAAGCGATAATCATCCATGTTACTCGCTGAGGGGACATTCTAACAAATACTAGACTAGTTTGATATTAAATGAATGAATAAATTGAGAAATGATTGACGTGGTCAAAGTATTATGCCACTCGTCCAGAAGTGGGACGAAAAACGCGAGCTTCGGGCTGAGCTCAGTAGATTCATCAAACTACATATAGTCCTGACGTAGGAACAAATTCACAGGAAGTTTTACCAAAATCAGCCTGAGTTCTTCCGATATTACAATAAACTTGATTTAAGTTTTTTAATGGTAAAAAATTAAACAGAAATCGTGTTTTAGAGCTAAAACTACCAATGCTACAAAATCTTACAAAGACCACCAAAATGTCAAGAAACGATTGGTTGAAAAAAATCAGTTAATTTTATCAACTAAATGAAAGTTCTAATAGTTTTGTACCAAGACACTTAAGAATTCACCAATTTCCCAAAGCGGATGAACTCGGCTGCTTCATCAACATATGAGTCGTACATAAGAAGATCCAGACATTTTCTCCAATAAAAGTTAGGTCAGATCGTGTTTTTTTGAGCCAAAGAATGTCACAGTACCTGTTTGCTCGTGTGCTAGCGAGATGCCCTGTATATTGTATATATTTTTAAATAACTTTGTCCTTTCAAGCTGATACCTTAACAAATATTTCCGGCCAGTTATCTTTTTCGCTGAAAGCATGGCAAATTAGATTGAGGAACATCTGATGCACATGCGAATTGCTTTTGTGCATTCCTTTCAGACCAGCGGCAATGTCTCTTCTTAAAACGCTAACCATACCATTGACTACGTTTTCATTTGTAAATATTTCTGGTTTCAGGCAACCTAATGAGAATATTGTCGACCATGTTAATTTACAGGGCTTCGCTTTGGTGGCCCGCAAGTTTTTAATAAATCCAATAATATAACCAACCTGTAAATAAATCAATGTATGGCTTACTGTGCCTTATGCTAGCATCAAATAGAACTGAAACTATTTTTAGTTTTATTTTAGAAAACTGTCGAATTCTCAGTAACTCGAGCTTCAATAAAAAATATAAAACATGTTAATTTTAACAGAAAATAGTAATTTTCATTCAACTTTTTGTAGACTGGATGTTTCACATGTAAAGATTCCATGATTAAATAAGTTAGGTTTTCGCGGCCAATACACTTGAAATTGTTGAGTTTCAAGTATTGGCCGCCAAAATCAAACTCTTTTCAACATAAATTTAGTCTAGAAAAAATTTACATAACAATTTTTATCAAAAGAGATAGACTTTCGAGGCCATTCCTTGAAACTAATGGGTTTTTCGGGTTTTTAGGCCGTCGTTCGGTAGAATTTCTTCTTGACGTT
>NW_026017110.1:18028626-18033757 GCF_020466585.1 Dendroctonus ponderosae | reverse complement strand
GGGTTTTTAGGCCGTCGTTCGGTAGAATTTCTTCTTGACGTTTCGCAAGCACGAGTGGCTTGCATCTTCAGAAGTGGTTTGCTTGAAGGCTTACACTGTTCTGGTGCGATTCTTCGGGCGCAGTCCGTATTTTCCGATGCCCGAGGAATCGCATCAGAACAGTGTAAGCGTTCAAGCAAACCACTCGTGCTTGGGAAATGTCAAGAAGAAATTCTATCTAACGACGACCTAAAAACCCGAAGAACCCATTAGTTTCAATATTATTTACTTTTATATGTATATTAAAATTTTTTATACGGGAATAGTTATCTTTATTATTTTCGTATATTGAATGCCCAAATTGGAGAAATGGTGATTTTTAACCAAACCTTGTTTATGATCAAGTTATCAAAGAGTCCTAAAAAGCCAATGTTTTTTGCTTATGCGAGTTCTATCTTGTGGGCACGTGGTTTCAGTATAGATTTACATAAAATTGTTCCAGGCGTGTTTACAAATTTGTTTTGCTTTTTCGTAAAACTCGACATATTCAATATTTTGTTGTTAATAAAACTGAATGTTTTACTTAAAAGTAAATTTTAAATGCATCATTGAGTGGTATGATGAATTTGAAGACAAAAGTTCTTATCAAACTACTCGTAATAAAATGTTTATTCTAGTGGTTTTTTAGGTGGAACTTTAAACAAAATTCTAAAGATAAAAAAATAAAAAAGACGGTTTTTCTTACTAGCTGCTCAACAAGCATCAGTAAAAGAGTAAATATGGAAATAAAATATAATTGAAAAATCACGAGTTTTTCAGACTAGAAGCGGTTTTAATACTATTCCATTCCGGATTCCACAACAATATTCAGTTTCAATGACTTGAAATTTTAAATTATTTTAATTTTTTTTCGTCAACGTTCATGCCAATAACGACATAAAATTTCAAAAAGAACTTCTTCATAAAGCAACTAAGACAATTTTTTTCAATGTATTAAAGTTCTTCTTCTATAACAGAACAGTGTGAGCCTTTAAGCAAACCACTTCTGAAGATGCAAGCCACTCGTGCTTGCGAAACGTCAAGAAGAAATTCAACCGAACGACGGCCTAAAAACTCGAAAACCCCGTTAGTTTCATAACAATTTTTTATTGAAGCACGAGCTCATGAAAATTTGACTATTTTGTAAAATAAAATAAAACTAAAAACAACTTCTAGACAAAACAGATCAGAAATAAATTCCTGTTGATCAAAAATAGGTGTTTCCGATTGTGAAGCACTTACAATTCTGTCCGTATTATCTGCATAGGCATTTTGGGTGAGTTTATCAAATACATCAGCCACATCGCACTCAATTGCCAGACTCTCCCAGGGTTCAGTCCCAGATGATCCTCCTGCCATTCGATCAATGGGCAACAGGCTTGCGGAGCCGGTCCCAATAATCCCTGATCGGGACACTCCAGCCAAACCCACTTTCAATTTCTTTGAGGGTGGAACAGCCAAAGTGGAAGAGCTTGCTTCCCGCTTTAACTTATCCCCTGGCACTTTAGACATTATAAACACTATATTAAATACAAATGTTCTGTTTTAATCTTTGTTATAATACCCAGCTTTAGATGTTTAGAGGATTGTAGAGCACTTTTGTGCTGTTAGCCACTTAATAGATTATTTTTTAGTAACGAACTAAGTACAAGGTTGATAAATGCATGAGTAAGGGAGGGTTTTTTAACAGCGCATTTCGCATACGTCTTATTTTTTTCACTCTTAATATGAGAACAACTATAGACCCATATATTGAATTATCATGTATCTACAAGAAAACATAGAGTTTAGGAGAATATCTGACTATTTCTGGTTCCAACTATGTTGTCGAAGTTCCTCTCTTTATTGGTAAATTATGCATTGAAAGCTTATTAGATAAAGTTGAATTATTACTGCAGTAGACTCCATTAAGGTGATTTCTCGTAAAAACAAATTTTGTATGGGATTTCCAAATTATGAATAGATGATTCTGAGCGCTAAAAGTCTAAGAATATAACAGCTCTTGGGTCAAACACTAATATGGTCTTCACTTGCTTACCATTACTACCAGAGACAACCGACGGTTTGGGTAAAGGGATCGTTCTCTTAGGGTCATCTCGAGACGTCCCTGGTTTGGCCCCAAGTGCTATAAAAGAGTCTGGAAGCTGCTGCGAAATTTTGGCTTTTGGTCCCCTCGTACCAGGTGCAGACTTTCCTCTATCCATGACCACTAATTATCTTAACGTAACTGCGATATTTAATTATATATATTCAGAAACCATACTCAGAGACAAGTACTTGTCTCTGTCATACTATTCCTAATGGACTAGTTAGGAACTGTACACCAGAGACAAGTAGAGACAAGAAACTAAGCGTGAAAAAATGTCCCAAAAATAGGTTATTTTCGGACTCTTTCTTTGCTATGTTTCTTAAATAAGCTCTCTCTTTACTATTATGTTCCGCCGTCTTGTCAGAGGGCGCGAGCTGTCCCAACGGCTAGGTTGCCGTTGTTATATTTAATGCCAAATTAATGATTTTCTTTCCTTATCTAATCCATTGAGGAAAAACCACACATAGTGTTGAGTTAATAATAACGACAACGCTGCTTGTTGCAATCGTTTCTGTGCGTTAACCTTACTTTGACGATTTTTGATTGCTCTCAATATAAATTTTATTGCATATTTACTCTTTTATATTTCAAAGAGTTTTGCGATCTGTGGTTTGATAGCGAATACAAGACATTAAATACGTTTTGCACACATTTTCAAGCATTGAAACAGTGAGTACTTCATTATATTACATTATTTAAAATTGGCGGGCGTTCGCTGGAACCGCGGGTGGCTCCCCCTGAGCCACGGTTCGCACTTAACGAGAGAGAAAGCATCATCTCACAGGACAAATTATTTACATTTAGTTTCTCGTCTCTACTTGTCTCTGCTGTGCACTGTGCTATTCATAGGTTCTATTCACAAAGACTACTGAGGAAAACAAATAATATAACCCTAAATACACTCCTCGTTTTTTCGACGAAGCTTTAAAGGAAGAATGAGAATAGGAAAATTGTTCTATTCTGATAATATTTCAAATATTAAAAAAAAATTTCAATTAAAGGAAAAGGTCAATTTTGAATGTGGCTTTCAAACTCAATATTCAAAAGTATTCTAATGAATTAATGACGTAACAATATACAACACGCTTTTCGAGCGTTGTCAAATTGTAACAAGTCACAACGCAAACATTTTCTGACTCTTGACTTTGAAAACTAAAAACATAGCCTCAATTAAAAAAAAAAAATGTCAACACAAATGTAATTTTTATAATTACTTGCTATTCGCGTTTATGTATGATCCAGTGCAACTGACGAATAGATTAACCATTTTTTATTGTAGCTTTCAGTGTGTTGCTTTAATAGTGTCATCATGCGTACGCCAGTAATTCTTTTGGCTTGTGGCTGCTTCAACCCCACAACCAATATGCATTTGAGAATGTTTGGTAAATAGCTATTTGATAAGAGTTTTTTCCCTGATTTTCCACATTTGGAACTAACAGTGAACTGATTTTCATTGCAGAAATCGCTCGAGACTATTTACATCGAATGGGCCAGTATGAGGTAGTCGGTGGGATTATTTCACCAGTCCACGACGCTTATGGGAAAAAAGAACTAGTTTCAGCCACCCATAGGCTAAATATGATTAAATTGTCCCTTCAGGGAAATGAGTGGGTCAAGTTATCGGACTGGGAGTCGAGACAAGAGACTTGGACTAGAACAAGACAAATTTTACAATATCATCAGGTAATTAAAGTTAACTGCAGTACTAGACTATTTCTCACAATCTACCACATTTTTAATTATATATGTATGTAAGTAAATCTCGTTGGCTTGTCTGTTTTGCCAGTCATCCTCTGAGAGGTTTCTGGCTGACGTCGCTTTTATAGTCTCTTTTATCCATGTTGTTGGCGGTCTTCTCCTTTTTCTTCTATCTGGGAATATCCACCCGAATATTTTTCTCAGCAGTCTGTCTTTCCCTATGCGCCTAACATGTTCGTACCATATTAATTGCCGTTTTGCCGAGTGCCGAGGTGTTCTACGATTGTTCCTCTCATGTTTTCCTATGTCCTCATTTTTCACGTGTTTCAATCTAGATATTTCTGCCTCTCTTCTCCAAAAATCCATTTGAATACAAGCAAAACTGCTAGTAACTTGTCCGTAAGTTTTCCTCACTTCAAATACATTGAAGTGTGTTTCTCCTTAGAAGACAGTCATCTTTTAGACTCAATACATCCTCTAAGCAAATAAATATGTTGTTCCGATTCTTAGGAAAAAGTAATGTTTTTCGCTTAGATAGAGGCTGTTTTTGTGAGTTGTTCATACTGGTAGGACAAAAACAAGGCTATATTTACTGTTAGTATTTTTTGCAAATTCATGCTTTGAAGTACCTGAATGAAAGTACTAAATAATGTATATATCATGTTATCAAGGAACTATTTATCATTCGGGAGACTTGAAGTCGTAGCATTTTGTTTTGAACTGGTGACTTTCCATGCCAACAGATTCTGTTAAAGGAAAATCTAGAACATCATGCAATTTGTCTATTAACATTAAATTTTTTTGAAGTGATAACTTTTTATGGGAGGGTGAACCTATTTTTCTCGGTCACGGCGGCTCCCACTCCGGCCTCTTCGCGCCTGAGGCTTGGGACGCACAATGCACTTTGAATTCGACATTTTTCTCTTAGTGCGGGTGCATCTGTAGATCTGATAAACTTTTCAAATATACATTGCGTTATTAAACTGACAGTGATTTTGATTTATCAATTATTGAGTGTGATATTATTGTGTTCTGTACAGTTTATTTTATAATGCTGATAGCAATAAATCAACAAATTATCAAGGGAGAAGCTGCAGATACTGCAAATACTAGATTAAGGGTGCTCATGTACTAAGTGCCTATTCGAGTTTCGCCTTCTTTTAAATATCCAATTAAAGTACACACACAATTATACACACTGAAGCAGTTTAAGTGCCAAAAAATGGGGATCGTCCATCAATTTGCAGAAAAATGCATTACAAACTTTTGAAAATCATCTTCAAACGACCGGGTATTTATCATTGCAAATGAGATTGCCCATTGCCG
>NW_026017110.1:17975387-18027662 GCF_020466585.1 Dendroctonus ponderosae | reverse complement strand
ATTATGTATACATATAGTGTGTCAAGTGTATCCTGTCTCTATAGCTCTTCCTCGTTTTACCGTCTATTTTAAACAGATAGAACGTCTTCCAATCATCAAAATTAATTGATTTTTTAGTCCTATTCAGATACAAGTTGTAGCAGACGATCATGAACAACATATACAAGAGCAGTCACAAAAACATGCTACAATGCGAAAGGGATTAAGTAATTTTGATCGCCAAAAACGATTTCGTGCTAAAAAAGGAGCATTAAGTAATAGATCAAATCAAAGTAGCTTTCATCAACCACGAACTAGTGTTGAACGTCAAAGATTATACAAAGCAAATAGGAAATTACGACTAAAAAATACAGAAACTCAAGAAGACGAGTTCAACAAACCCAAGAAGAGCAATATGTACAGCATCTCGTTAAAGAATGTTAAATGTTGCCAATAAAAAAGATCTTTTACATTCAAAAGGAAATTAAATTAAATTTGACCTATTCCTGATCCATTTATAAATTATTAGACTACCAAGAATATTAAATTTATAAAATAAAATAATTATTGCCATCATGCGTTAAACAAGTTCAATATTTTATGGTTTCTATAAATATGAAGTTATCACTTCTGTCGAGCGTCCCGTGACGCACACCACTTTTTTTCAGCACTTCTCTTTGTGTGTTTATGAATTGCGTATTCGCATAGATCCTGCAAGTGTTTTGCCTTTAAATAGTTTATTTTAAGGTAGTTAATATACGTTTGCTCGACGGCAAGCCTGTTCAATGTGTGTTGGTAAAAAAACTCGAAATAATTTTTTCAGAATCAAATTAATGCCTATTTGAAATCGGAAAACAACGTAGACATCAATGAGGATGAGCTGAAGTGGATGCCTGATAACATTAGCCGTTATTGTGGAACAAATCAGGGCATCATCGTAAAACTTCTATGCGGCGCAGATTTACTCGAATCGTTTGGTACTCCAGGATTGTGGGCTGATGATGATGTAAAACATTATTTAATATTTTAGAAATTTTTCGTTCTTCAAACTGCATGCTTTCGCTACTGTTCTTTTAGTTGAATATTATGCAATTTCATGTTCGATTACTTAATGCTGATAGGTCGTAGCCCAATTTAATATTTTTTTTCCAGTGGATACAAAAAACTGCTAATAAATGCTCGTGGAACATATTCGTTTTTGAAAGTAATGGGTTTTTCGGGTTTTTAGGACGTCGTTTGGTAGAATTTCTTCCGGACGTTTCGCAAGCACCGCTCATCGGAACAGTGTAAGCGTTCAAGCAAACCACTTCTGAAGATGCAAGCCAATCGTCTTTGCGAAACGTCAGGAAGAAATTCTACCGAACGACGGCCTAAAAACGCGAAAAACCCATTAGTTTCAAGAAATGGTCTTGAAAGTCTATCTCTTATGATATTCGTTTCTATGGTTAATACTGTATTTTAATTCTTTCTTAGCTGTTAATTGAATACAGAAATATACAATTTTTCTCCTATAACAAATAATATCTTCTCAGCATTAGAGTATCAATATGTAAAAGAACAAAAAGCCCTGGTTTGAGTTTTTGAGTTAACTAACATTTCAGATTGAATCTATTGTGGGCCAACACGGTTTGATTGTAATTACGCGATGCAACATGAATCCTACAGAATTCATCTATAATTCGGATATATTAACGAAATACATGGTGAGACATACAGAGTAATTTTTTACTTTGATCGAAAATTGAGTCAGAAAAATCATTGCAGGCAAATATCACCATAGTGACCGAATGGATTAGGAACGAAATTAGTTCTACGAAGATCAGAAGAGCGCTTAGGCGATCGGAGTCAGTAAAATACTTAATTCCTGATATAGTAATCGAGTACATTCACAAACATTCTTTATATGGTTCCCAGAAGACGTAAGTGAAGTTTAATGCAAAATTTCACGTTTTTATCAATCTCTTTTACTTAACTATTATTAATGTAATGCCTATTTCCTTGCTTTCATTGGATCGCAGTAAGTACTTAACTCCCAATGATGGCATTCACCCGATTCTCCTTACACCATCTCCTTCAGATGTGTCGGCAGACTTGCCAAGTCCAACAAATTGTCTATACATTTGCAATAATAACATATTCAATCGTAATTCGCGATTGGACAAAATGTCTGTCGGCAGCATAGACTCCTTTAAAAGTCACATCCAAATCCCTACAACGCGACATCCAGGACAGGCCGTTAAGATTGTTACCGAAAGTTCTGGAGATCACCGAATTCTACGAGACGAGGTTCGTATGAAAAAAACAGGGGATGTTAAGGGTATCAAAAGTGCTAAAAGTTGTGCTAATTTCGATGAAATCGATTTGAAAAAATCCAGACAGGGAACATCCAACTCGGGCCTGAAAGAGTGTAAGAGTTGCGATGAGAATTTGATTAAGTTTATTTTCACCAAGCATGGGATACAAGTGATCAGTGATGTGGAAACCATTGTTTGAAATACTTTTAAGAATAGCTTAAACTCTTCCAAGCTGATTGTGTTCTATTATATATTTGCCAAAGGAGGAATTAGCCAGATGGTGGTTTGACTATTTTGATGAATATTGTAGTGTCCAAAACGAAAACCAGTATTATAATTAATTAAAAGAGTTGCATAAATATTAGTCTGTATGTTAAGTGCTTTTCCATGGCTGTAAACGCAGCTTTTGCGCTCAAAAAAATCGAATCGTTTTCCGACAGCGGATGTATGTGGAATAATATACAATTTAAGAAATATCCTGATATTCACGTTTCTCGTTGCAAACGATTTTAGCTGCTCAATGTAATTATTAATTTGGTCTTGTTGCCAAACGTAAATAGGCTGATTATTTGTTGCAATGGAGTTAATAAACGGCTTAATGATATATAACAAGGCAACGACCGACAATTACCCGACAATTTCTTCTAAATGTTGATTCAGATTAACGGACGTGAACAACTGATATGACAAATGGATAAAGATTGTTTTTGCTTGCATCTTTTAGCGGCTTTATTTTTCTTATCTTTCTGTTGTTTCTTCATCGTTTATATTTAATGTCTGTCGTGTGTTTGTGGGTTGTTGAATGAAAACAATTACTGTTAAAACTAAACTGTTTTAAAATTATGGCGCGCTTATTGGAGCCAGAAGCCAACTAGTTTATCTTCCTAAATATCACTCTGTGGTTTCTCATCACCATCAGGCAAGGCTAATCAGGTAAATCCTGCAATTGGGTTAAAAGTCTAAAAAAATAACTGGTATAAAGGACATACTTGAAATTTTCTTCTATTTTTTTGCGAAAATAAGCTAAAGAATTATCGTCTTCCGTATGCCCGTGATATTTAAAAACCCCTGTATATGACGGACTTATTCTTGCAAAAACATTTCTAGGAAGTGATTACCATACAATCATTAGACGTAATTAACATTATTTTTTTGCATGCTTAAGAAACGCGGCGACACTAATTAAAATCTTATTTAGAAAAAATGTCAATTCTGAAACGAAGGGAATTTTAAATCATTCCAATAAATGTCCATTTAAAAATCCATTCTACTCTATTCAATCACAGAATTTTGCTACCTGGATTTGAAACGAACTCTGGATTTTAAATAATTTTCCTCAATAGTAAATTTAAATGGGTTGATTGAGACTATTTGGCCTGTGAAGTAGGCTGAAAAACGCAATATTCTGTTTTTAAGTACTTTCTGGCTCTTTCTCTATACTTTATACTATTGTTGTGAACTGTTGCATGATTCTATTTTATGTTTCAGACATCTCTAGAACGACCTGCATGTTTGTAGATGCCCTTGGTGTTTGGGGGCGTTGCCTGTGCCCCTTTAGTTATTTCCTAAGCTACATAGATATACTTTCTAGAGATATTGTACTATTTGCTATACTATCGGGCTTTTTTTCTAGATTAATTCAAATTTACTTTGCAACCATCGGTTCGCCCTTTTTTTGGCTCCACACACGGACATTATTTTAGACTTTCAGAATAATTGGTGATTATTCCAGCTGAAAGTTTTACTCATGCTAAAAAGACACAAACTTGAATATTAGCTTCAAACACTTTTCGTGATATAAGTAATTGAATATCTGTGAAGAATCTAAGTTTTGTGATACTTTGTATGTTTTATGTGCAGGGTATATTGGAGTTAGGTAATTAGTGGTTAGAGAAAAACATATTTTAAATATGCCTTGAATCTTTATGTTATTTTTTTTAAAGATTTTTCACATGTAGTTAATTGTAATATTTGTTAGGCGTTTATAATTAGGAATCCACTCGGGTAAGTTGATGAAAGCACTTATTTAGGTGACCAATTAAATGTATGTCGCTTGTACTACTTGGAAATTAGTCTTTAATAAAACAGTTTTATCTAAAATTTATCTATTATGTAGAAAACCAATTTTATTAACTACAGTGGCTTAACCAGAACCTTTAAATGTTTGAAGCGGAGTGCACATAATGCGCTTTTCTGAAAAGGAAATGCGACAATAAAGCCGATAATGATAAAGATAATAATGACAATATAAATCAGGAACAGACATAAATTGTATCTATTAAAAAAATCGATTAGCGAATGAGCAAGCGATTTTTGGTGCAATAGTGTTAATGGCACGATGGTAACTCAATTTGTTTCCGTAATTTTATAGAATTTGCCTAAATTTATCGAGTAACAAAAGACCCATCGCCTTTTGCGTCAATTATCTCCCTGTACATAAAAACACTGTTTAGTTTGCTTTACAGGGGATATTTTGTGAAATAATTTCAGGTCTCTTTAGGACAACTTCAAGCATCTTCGCGTTCTTAAACTGGAAACTCCGCCTCCGTGGCTGATGAATGTCTAATTTAACAAATTTAAGGTAAAACTTGTATCTTTTCGAGCAGCAGCTGTAAGGATCCAACGTCACTTTCCCACCTGATGCTTACCTGGTTCCAGTTCAGTCTTGTTTCTCACTTTTCTCAGTTCAGTTTGTATTTGACCAGCCGCTGCACAAAGTGCGCTTTGTAGTGGAAGTCGTGCAGGCAACGATTTGTAACAATTTAGATCGTTTCATTCACTTGATTTAGTTTAGTCTCCCTCGTCGTGGTTAATGGGCACAACCAGTGGTTCCGCCGCATTCACTTCCATGTTGCTCGAGTATTGTGCGAGTTTTTGTCTTCTTCGGATCGACAATTTGGCGACCTTTTTGGTCTGATTTTTTGGATTTACCAGCGACAGCAGCAGGTAAATTTTATATGATTGCTTTTCATAATGAAAAAAAATCCATCTAATGAGCTTAACAATAATTTAATGCTGAAAGTTTCTAATAAAATGGCAGTTGTGTTTATACTTTGCAACATTTATTACCGCAAATAGTTTATTACAATTTCTTTATGGCCATTGCAAAACGGTTCTTGTTGAAACCATTTGTTTCTTTTAATGTAAAGTTGCTTTCACGTTTTCAGCAATTTGTATAACAGGCAATAAATAATTGATAACGCCACGTTACTCGTTTAGGGTGATTTTTATTATAAATATTAAAATTTCATGTTTTATTTATTTTGGGCAATAATAAGGCATTTTTGGTGCTTTACGCGTTATAAACATATAATACCGGTTTATTACCTACCTATTCATTTTATTAATGTGTATTAAATTAAATATGTTTCAAAAATATGTACATATACAAAGTTTCAAAAAATCACAGCAGTGCACTATTGTAATAATATATATAATATATTTTTACCTTTTGTATTTTTATTCTGTTTTTAAGGTGCAATTGCCACTTAAGAATACCTTCTCTACACACTAAACATTTTGGTCGAGCATCTACGGTTCATATAAATGTGAAATTTTAAGTGTTAGTTGTTAAAGTAAAAGTGTTAAATGTAAAATAAAAGTAGTTGTAAAAGTAAAAAAAGTTGTTAAAGTCATTCATTTTAAACTTTACGTACCTATATAAAATAATACATTTTTACAGCGTCGAAATAGGTAGTTTTACATAAAAAATTAGCGTCGTTTGTTACTGTTAAAAATGAAGTAGTCAAAGCAGTTGCGTGTGAAAGTCAGTTTTGAAATGTTTTCAATTAAATATTTTCTTATAATAACAATAAATTGGAAATTGGATGCAATTCAACAACGGATTCGGATTTACTCATTTTGACACAAAATTACAGCAAACTTTTTTGTATAAAGTCCCCTTAATATAAATAACAATAACAATAAACGTTGTTCAGATTTCGAGTTATTTAATCCGATTAATCGAAGTTTATAAAAAAAATTGCGATTAATTTGCGAGAGATACATACCTATACAAAGCGTTTAAAAATAAGTTGCACAATCTTAACAAATTGACTAATTCGGAGACATACATTTCAATTAAGTATATTTATTTTTTTGAATCATTTTAAACTAAATTTAAAATTCCTTCGAATCAATGAAATATCAATTTTTGAGTTATGCAGTTGAATCAAGGATTGAATGCTATTTAAAAGTGTTCGTTTTGGCTTTAAGCGTGTCGAGCTTTAAACAATTTCGATATATATGATTTAAAGAGCTTTAAATGTTTTCTTTATTAATAATGTTACATGCTTGATCGTAACATGTTGTTAATTGAGTTAAATTTTTACCTTTTATTTATAAGATAAGGTTAAAATTTATAACAAATTATTTACAGCATATAGAAAGTTTATTATATTGTGAATGGGTCAAAAATATTAAACGTTTTTAATTAGTCAATGTTTAAAAGTAAAAACTAAGCTAGATACTAGATAGTCTTTAATTTTTCAGTTAATAATTTTTTAAACGTGACATTTTTATTTCAAATTATATCTACAATAGTCTTGCAATTTTAATTTTTTTTCTGGTATTGACTTTTTTTGGGTTATTGTTAAAACATTATCTTAAAAAGACAATTTCATAGAAAGACGAATATTGTTTAGTCCCGTAACTAATTTTTGTGAAAAATATATTAATAAAAATACACGTACATTTATTCAAAATAATAGAAACTAAGAGAAAATAAACCAAAAAAGTATGTTGTTAATGAGATTAATTTAAATATGACTTTGTACTATTTTGTTTACTTTCTTAATTTTGAAAATCGTAAGCAAATAACGATTTCAGCGCTTTGGTTATTTTTTATGTATCGCTCTGTTTCAGAATACCACCAGTCAGTGAATTATTGATCATTTACTTAATTTATTGCTAGCACATATCTATGTAAAGTACTTGGGACATACAAGGAATGTAAAGCAGTTTTCTCTCACTACTACCAAGAAATCTTTTTTTCACTATTAATCGGTTCCTTTTATATAAAACTCGTTAAATAAGAAACATGCAATTCACCTCTGTTATCAGAACGTAGTATGCATGAATTAAGTTAAATGGGGTTTCCATGGGCGGTCGATGAGTACGGACATGTAACTACACCTACTTGTGGTATGCAAGATAAACCAACAAAGAGTAAAATTTTAACGTTGATCTTTTGAAATGGGGTAAAATGCAATTTTTCAATTATTTGTAAATATGTCGGAGGCCTGAGAAGTACGAAGCAGAGTAATAAGTTGATACTTTTTCTGTATTAAAAAGTTTCCATTTTTATATTACAAAGTTTTAAAAATATTTGAAAGAGTTATAAAAATGTTCATACTAATTTACTAGGTCCCTACGATCATTTTTCTTAATTTAAAAACTGAAAATATTTTCTTGCTTCCCGCATTTATGAAAAAATGTTTTCAAATAAATTTTTGGTTGAGCACAATTACAATCTTTTGAATTTGTTTATTTCAAGCACAGTGATTTGTATCTGTTTTAAATCAGTATAATTTTTTCTGTTCGTAACTTGTTTTGCTTAATTTTTTTATTTAATTAATTAAATTGGCTTAATTTTGGCATTTTCAGTACTAGAATTGAAAAAAAAATTATATTTACCGTAAACGAAACATAATTATTAAGTAAGCTGGTTTAAAAATATTATTGAATGAATACTTACATAAAAAGGAAATATATGAACATATTATGATGTTCCAATCCTTCCTGGGTTTCAGTCAAAGTGTGAAGTAAACATTTTTGAAACATCGTTTATTTCATTACGTTTCGACGAGACAACAGCGCCATCATCAGATTTAAAATTTTACAAAAACTCATGATTGGTAAAAATTAACGTCCTTTTAGGTCTTTGCCTTCTTGAAAAGCTACGGAGGAGGAGGAATATCATAACAAGTACACGAAGTCAGGAAAATAAATCAGAATATAAACATATTGTTTTATTTGTAGATATTAATAAATATTAATTAATTAATTATCACTACTTTTAAGATACTAACTGTTTAATTTTAATCAGTTGATTATTAACATTTAAATGTGACTGAATACGAATTAAAGATATGACTGATGCTGACTATAAAAACTACATTAACGAAACACCACAATTCCGAACACAATTCTTATTATTTTATTAGAGAAATCCAAAAAAAATAGTTAAATATTTTGCAAATGTCAGCTTTCCCGGTTTAAACTGACTTCATCTTATTTGCTAGTGTTAACTGCAACTGTAGTACACTTTTTTCCGTGTTGTTAACAATTTGGTAAAATTGGTAAAAACCATGGTCGATAGAAACATTTTTCAATATCACAGGCATTTCTGCATATCTGATTATTCGATACTGTTTATAGCAGGTATAATAATATTTTCTGCATGTTTATAGGTTCAAAATTTTGCAATAACGATTGCAAGCAAAGCAATCGTTCAATGTACAATAAAATACATATCCGATATCACATTTAAGTCGAAAGCGTTTATTATGTAACCGGCTTTTGTTAATTTCTTTAATGATTTCTATTATAAAATGTTTCATAAAATACATTCATCTCATTTGTCAGGTTTTATGGGGTGTTTCAACTGTTTCCCTTTACTCATGTTGGGGATTTAGTCATATTTAATCCCTCAATTTGGGCCCTATTTCAGTCAATATTCTACAGCTGCTGTTATCGACACAGATGCGTATGAATGAAGGGAAAGCTGCATCGGTTGATGACTTGATTTACATAAAAAAGCTATATGGATTACTATATACTACGCTATACTTTTATTCTAATAGCCGGAAAAACTACATAAAACTGAAAATTATGTTGAATTTTGTCTTTCGCTCGCTCAATTTGTTTCTGAAATTTGAGCAAAAAGGTGGCGGCATGTTTAAAACGAGGGTCTGTTGTACTTTTTTGGCAAAAAATTTCAAATTAGTTTCAATTAATTTCAAAGCAGTAAAACTGAGTATAACATGTACCTACTGGTAGTATGCCGGTTTGTTAAAATTGCGAAAAATGTGCAATTTTCAAATGATAAAGGGTTTTTGGAATTATATATGAATTCCTATGAAAACTGGTGCGGCAGCTCAAATAGTTTTTGAGTCATAGAGAATATCAATAATCAACAGTTAATTAATGAAAAAAAAGATTTAGATTTGATCACCCTGTATGTTACGATTTTTTTTAAAATGCTTATGTTTTGCGTGTAAATATGACACGCTGTTACACTGTCAATAAAAATGTGGTTTCTACTTGCGAAATTAGTAGAATTTTTATTTGTATTTATTAAAATCTGAAAGTTATTTTTAAGTACCCAATGGACGATGGTGGCAAAATTGGATTAGACCTGGAACCGAGTTACAGTGCCTTTAATGGTAATTAATTTTTTTGGATATTATTTTAGATAAAAACGTTTAAAATTCCATTTAAATAAAAATAATCGCAAATTGAAAAATATTTTCATGCACATTTGGACTTGTTGGTAGTTGCTTGTGGCGTATGTTCGGCTTTAACCTTCAAGAAATTTTAACTTTTGATAGTTTATTTTCTGTTCAAATAGTTTTGCACATATGTACCAAAGAACTATTACTTTGCTATTGTGACCAAAACAGTTCACAGCTTTTATAATTCAGTATATCTTCATTTTCTTCCCAATTGTTAATAATTTTGCGAAATATTTTCGGAAGAATAGTTTTACCTTGAGGATTGGCTGCTCTTTATCTGTTTACTACATATATTTCAACTGCGTACTTCAGTTAAAACATTTTTATTTATAGCGCTTTCCAATGTTTCTTTCACTCCTAGTAAGGCTACGCAGTTAAGTTTAGAGATCGAGTTCGTACAATTTAACTTGAAGATGTTCCATTTTGTGCTATTCACTATTATAAATTAATTATTGATGGATAAATTTCTAGATCGTACTTTGTACACGGATGAAAGTTTTTGAACAAATTTGAAGTAAAGTTTTGGGAAATCGTGTCATAAAGTATGAATATGTAAAAAATGCTTTTACGTACTAAAACTGCTATTTCTGCTTCAAACTTTAAGAAGACAATAAATGTATAAAAATGGACTGGGCTTTCAGCGGTTTTAAAGTTTAACGCTCTGCAGTTGAAGAATCACATTTGTTTCACCCACATATAACATTAGAGTGAAGATAAATGTTATTCACTAATTAAATCCTCTTCAGTAGAAAAAGTCTGTAACTTTAGAATATACAGGATGGCCATTGTCTGAATCTTTGTATGGGTAACTTCTACATTTTTAAAGATAGAGAATCCGTTAAATGGGCAAGATTGGACAGAATTCGATTGCCTTTTCATTACCGTTTTCAAAATTTAGGTAACGACTTGGTTCCTGAAATATCCTGAAAAGACAAGAAATCAACTCTTTTTTAATTATCACTTATTACGTAAACTGCTTAACTTAGAAAAAAGTTAAAACTGCCCTTAGCACAACTTTTTGCGTTGAATCCAATAAACTAGCACTCGTTATCATAGTCAACTTGATTTACGAGATAAAAAATAAACTTATGATTTTTTAAATGGTAATCATAGTTGGCTGTGTTCTTGTTTCCATATCATACTACACATTGTTTATCTCCTTTTGACGTTTTACGCCAACAAAAGGAGAAAAACATACAATCAATTATATCGTTAAATTCAGAAAAAAATGAGGATTTTAAAAGGCCCACAGCCAACTATGGTTACCATTTAAAAAAACATAAGTTAATTTTTTATCTCGTAAATCAAGTTGAATATGATAACGAGTGCTAGTTTATTGGATTAAACGCAAAAAGTTATACTAAGGGCAGTTTTAACTTTTTTCTAAGTTAAGCAATTTACGTAATAAGTGATAATTAAAAAAAGAGTCGATTTCTTGTCTTTTCAGGATATTTCAGGAACCAAGTCGGGAACCTAAATTTTGAAAACGGTAATGAATAGGCAATATATTATTACACGACCAATAAAATGTGACTTTTTAAAGGTTTTTCATTTATGACATCACTTTTTGTATGTCTAAAAATATTGACAAAATATCATTGACCTAATGTTTATATTAGTTCCAAAACCTATTCATCCCCAGAGCTTAAAAGATTTTCTTCTTAAATAATGGCTGAGGTATTTGAGATCAGCAGAAATTAGTATATTTTTAACATATACTTTAACTACTTTTTCTTTGTTTCCCCTGTTTGAAAACAGTACAACAATTAATTTTTGTGATTGTTTTAAAATCATTCAACATTCTGGAGTTGCTGGTTTTTCCAAAATAATTCAGTTCGCGTTTGTCCAACTCATACCACATTTTTCTTGAACAATAATAGTAATTAAATAGTAACTTTGTATAAATCGTCTCGTATTCTCGTTGAATACATTTTCAGTTCAATACTATTGTTTTTTAACTTAAGAATTATATTTACAATCCTTACAAGACTATTTAAATAATTATTATTCGTTTGTCCTTTCTTCAATTACAAGCATATTACAGCTTTGGTATTACCTATAAAAAATTCAAAATTGGCAATGATTTAAACCCAATAAAACCAACAATTGAAAACTTTACAAAAAAACACGCAACATTCTTCTTTTAGAGCTTTCTTGAATATTTTGTATTCCCGTTTTATACATTTGCATTCAGAGAGCTAATGTAGTAAAAATACAAATGACAATTTGCTGAACTAGTTAACTAATCAAATCTACTTGAGAGAGGCCACTGGATGTGAACCATGCTAAATAATGCAATTCTTTATTTCTGCGCAAAAATTGCCACTAATTTAAGGATAATTAACATTTCGTTACCGTGTGTTGGGTTGCATGTGAAAAAATATTGATAATTTTCTCTTAAAATGTGGGATTTGCTACGAATTGTAAATTATACTGGATTTATTATTTCACTTGCTAGTTAACGTAACGCTTGGAATAAATTAATAAAATCCGATCTTCTGATACATTCAAAGACAGGTTGTTTAAATTCACATTTAAAAGTTATTTAATAAACGTAATTCCATCTTTATTTAAATTATCACATCTTCACTTGAAAACTGAAGTTTCTTCAATAAAAGCTCCAAATGTTGTCCATTATTTAACCGAAAATGTTCCCAACAGATCTGGAACTAAATTTGAACATTGGTAATCAAATATTTATTCAATATTGATCATGTATACGGTTCTGTCGCATTTGTTCTTCCAACACCTCAATGTTTTCCAGTTAGGTCTACAATAACTTTGCTAGTCAAGTACTTCCATAAAAAATAGTCGGTAGGTGTTAAATCTGGCGATCTGGAAGGCCATTCAAAACATTTAGTTTTTTTGTTGTTGAGTCTGGCTTTACCTCATCCAGTGTGAGTTTTTGTCTGCCTAATAACGCCAATGTTGATGATTTAATTTACCATTTAACAGAAATGTTTCTATCTTTACAACATTTTTTCATTCTCTGCAATGAGTGACGTTGAACCAGTTTTCTTCAATGAATGAATTCAGAACTGTTTCTCAATCTGGCAATATGGATGGTAAATCAATTGGATATTTTACTCGGAATAAATAACGGTAACTTCGTAGCCAACCATTATCACATTTTCGATATTGAGGGTTTCAGCTAGTTTCGGCATTTTGGTCGGAGTTGTTTCTCACCAAACAACAAGCTAATATTTATATGAAATTTTGAACCTACTGTATATAATTTTTTTACATAAAAAAAACGCGCAATAAAAGAAACATGTCTGGGATTTATTGATTTTATTCCAATTGAAAACCTGGTACTGTATATAAACTTGTATTTTTCTGTAAGAAAACTTCGAAGTTTTCAAGCTTTGGAAAACTTTGATTCCTTGAAGACTTCGAACGGTTCTACTCGTAAGAAAACTTGCATTTTAGGGCCTGCCCATTTAAGTAACCCAACACAAACTAAAAGAATGTCTTCATTAAAAAAACGGTCATTCTATACTCAAGTCCAGAGACAAGGGAATTTCTCCTTATTGTAGGGACGGAAACAGGTTCAAGTATTTTAGGCAATAAAAAAAGCCTGATTCTGTGGCTACGTAGAATGTGGAGAGTGCAGAGATGCAGGCAGACACTAATATCATCTTCGAAATCTTTTGGCCTTTTGTTTATCGGGTCGAGAACGCACCTGCCGTTTCACAAAAAAAATCTTAATTGCTTGAGAGCTCACGTAGCGTGGTCTGCATTATGTCCTTCTTAAGGCCACATCTCAAGTGTAAATTGAAAATCAAACCCTATAAAATCGGCTTTAAAGTGCCTGAAAGTTCGGGCATCGAAAAAGATGTTTTATCGCCATGAAGGTTTGTTCTACATAATTTTTCTACTAAATAAAAAGAACTCCCATTGCACTGAGTAAGAAGGGTGGATGATAAGAATCTCATGAAAAATGCATTAGGTTTTAACGATTTTTACAGAGGTTTGAAAACGGTTCATGAAAGGGCTTAAAGACTGCGGAAACAAGTTTTATTTTAGACGCTTCAGATGGAAAATTAAGTGAGATGATTTGGCTGAAGTCGAAGTCCTTTTTTGCAGGAGCGTTTAAGAGTTTAAAGTACAACACACTGCCTTATAAGGCTTATATAAAATATTTATTCAGAAGACTTTGTACTCCTTTTTTACCTTCCAAATTAATAATAATCACTGTAATGAAGGTGTTCTATTGTTTGTATCCGAAAGTGTTTTTATTGCAGAAAACGACATGGTTTACGACTGTGGTTCCTGTATGGTGAAATACGTCCTATGCGGATTCAACTTTATAATTTTTGTAAGTATCTCAATTATATGACTTATTTCTTATATACTGACAATTTTAGCCTAATTTACCTTTTTTCGTCATTTGTGAAGGTTACTAATTATTACAACAAAGTAATTAGATACAACTGTAATTGTGTCTTCTTATGTCCAAAGCAGTTTCAAAATGCGTTGTTTCATTGAAAAAAACTAGATACTAAATACAAATGTTACTTACTTGGAAAACATTTGTTCCTGGTAATAACATGCGGTATGTTAAAGAAAGATGAAACTACTTGCTGATTGCTTCATGTTAAGTAAATTGTTAAAGTATAATTTTAGATACTTTTATTCCTTATTTTTTGGATTCAAGTAGAAGATTTTTTGCCACCGTCATTCTAAGTATGATTTTCTAATTTGAAGACATTTTTGCTGAACTGTATTTGAGAATAAAATAAAAACCCTCTTTGAAAGTACCGACTAGACATTTCGACTGGTGTACTTATAAATATATCATAAAATTTTTACTCCAACTAGTTTAATTTAAATAGTAACGGGAAACTTAATGATTAATGTAATGGGATGCTCGCGACAGGATTTTATTACGCTGGGTTTAGGAAATTTCAACTATGCTATCAGACTGGCACCATTTAATAACTTTAACCTTTTCTTTGTTGAAGATCATGGTGAAAATTTGAAATAAGCAACAAAACTTGATACCAACAGATCAACACAAAAAAGGTTGAGAGTGTGCACAAGATAATTTTATTTTTAAACTGAATATAAATATATCGAAACTGCAAATATCCAGCACACATACTTTTCATACTATAAAATGCTTATAATATTTACAGAAGCATAAATCAATGTATATATTTGAGTTTATTCAGTTGTTGAATGTAAACCAATTTGAAAGTAAGCGGACGAGTCACATTTAACATTAAAAAGCATGAAGCGTTTCTAATAATAAGAAACCCAAACTGCTGATTTGGTTACTTTATACCTTATAAATGAAACGAATTAATAAATGTTTTTTATTTCGATTTCACAATTTTGGAGCGCCAAATATAACGAGATTTTGAATTGTTGGTCAATTCCCAAGTTATGCTACAAGAAGTGCAAAAAACGACGATTTAGTTGGAATAATTGTCACTTTTAGGTTCCAACGTCTTTTTTGTATATTTGCCTGAAATTTAAAGCATCGTATTTTTCCATGCTTGATATAATTTTGACGCTGTAGTCCATTAACGTTGAAATCAGCAGTTTTTCAGCTTTATTCTGTTTCTCATAAATAAATTACTCAAATAAAAATTAAATTTTTTCTCAAAAATCAAGCTCATAAAACCCATGAGGGTTTCCTGGTATCTGCTACGGCTTCCGATACGAAACTTTTATAATAAAAATGCGACGATTATTTGTTCCCGAAGTAAAATTTTCATCGCATTTATAAAAAAATTATAAATTCTTTAAGTCTCATTCTGTAGTGCAAAAGATGTAGTTTAATGGTCGCAAAAGCTTTATTTTCAAAGTTAAATATGACAAATTTTTTTAATAAGCTATATTGACTTGCTATTTTTGCCGCACAATAAATATCGGTTTTATTTAGACTTTAACCTATCTATTTTATTAGGACGGCGATATTTGCATTAAGTTATAAAATAGTGGCAACTATTTTCCCCCTTTCATTGGATATTTTAGAAAATTTACTAAAAAACCAGGAGTTATTTGCCTATAAGTAGCTACTTATAAAAAACAATTTTTTAAATAGGGTTTTGCACTGAATCCGACAATTATTTTAGAAAAATTGATTATTATCCAGTTTCGGAAATAATAATAATTTTTAGGTAAACAATAGAATTATTTCAATTTTTTGCGAAAACTAGAAAAGTATAAAAATATGAAAAAACTCAATTTGTATTCGATTCAATAGATTTGTCGATTGCAAACTGAATATAGTTTCAGTTGAAAATATACAGGGTGGCCATGTTCTGAATATTTGTATGGATAACGTCTACATTTTTAAAGATAGAGAATCCGTTAAATGGGCAAAATTGGGCAGAATTTGATTGCCTATTTATTACCGTTTTCAAAATTTAGGTACCCTCTGCCCAATTTTGCCCATTTAACGGATTCTCTATCTTTAAAAATCTAGAAGTTACCCATATTCATATTCACAAAATGGCCACCCTGTATATAATATTCTTTTATGGCATTTGGAGCAATAGTTTTGGCAAAATTAAAGCAGGGGAAAGTGTGCAGTTTCAATTATCGCAATTTTTCAAAACGCTCAAACTGAAAATAAAATTTATCCAAGTTGAAAATTAAATATCGTTGCAATATTGCGTTAATATTAGATAACTTGTCAAAATCTCGTAAATATTTTCAAAACTATGTCAAAAATTTAAACAAAAATAGTATTAAGAACACAGAACGTTTCTTGAAAGCCAATTGAATTGTTTGTTTTATTTACACACCTTTTTGGACTTTGCAGTATTTTATATCCATTAATTTGCACTAAAAAGTTATAAATGAATTTGTTAGTTGATTAATAGTGAGTGATTTAATGAAGGTACAACAACCGAACATCAAAATATCAATAACGCAATTCTGATAATTTCGTTTCTACCTAACACTGTTATTTTCTCCTTTTTCTTGATTCTTCCATGTTATATCTAAAATTTCCTTTCTTAATTATCTTAAAATCTTATATATTAATAATATATTTAAAAACGCATCTTATTACTTATTCTTCTGGTGACAAATTATTTTTTAAACTTCTACATTTTGTAGCTATTTAACGAACCATCTGCTAATCTATATTTATAGAGAATATCATAGAACACCCTGTATACCTGTGTGTATTTGGGTCAATTAAATGCATTAGACAAAATTGTTACATTAACATTTATCCTGCAGGAAGCAACTGCATGCAAACTTGGCATCTGAAATAAATATTTCAGGACCAAGTGCAATGCCCACTTTATTATACCTCGGGCATTTCAGTTCGATTTCTCGGGAAATTGCTGGTTTGTTTGATGCATTTTTTATTAGGGGATGTTTCCGTTCTACTTTCGGTTGAAAGCAGTTGAAAGTCAGTGGGTAATTTTGTATTTGTATGACATTTGCAAAGAGCAGGTGGAAATATGACTGTTCAATAATTTAGTCGAATCATACACCTGTCGGTTAATTTAAAAAAAATTGGGTCACATCGATCAAAGTTCAAGGTCATCTGTTGGTTATATTGGAAGGGAATGGGAATTCGTTGTAAAAAAAATGAACAACGTCTTGTATAGAGATTCAAAAACTTTTTTTAATAAAAAATCAGAGGTTGTTTTTAAGACATTGCACGTACTTTTTATCTGCAAATGGTTAATTGTACTTCCAAATGGCACTGCACATAATTCCGTATAGAGCTTCCATATAAGTCGCACGGTTTTGAGCGTGTGAAAAGTGTTTTTCACACGACGATTGGTCATTACTTTAACTTCGACGCAAATGCCAGGAAAATTGCTTGTCTAATAGATTTGAAATACATAGAAGATTTTTTTTTGCTCATATGTTCAGTTGTTAAAAATAAGTGTAAAGCTGATAAGTTTTTCTTCGGTCTAGTCTTTCGATCAGTATTTCTATTTCTAGTTAAAAGAAAACTTCTCTTCAACACGCTTCCTTATGATAATATACATGTAACCGTTCACAGATTTTTTTAAATCAAGTCTGGCAGAAACGTATCTAAAAGATCAAAAATTTATATCTAGCTGTGGCAATTTTAAATGTTCACCACTATCTATCAACAAGGGTTCAATAAAAAAATGTAAAGATTATGAAATTTGGAAAATAATAATTTTCATTTGAGACATTTATTTAAATTGCTAATAGTTAAATTACTTGGGGGGTGTGATTGTTAAATAATCACTAATTGATGCAGAAAATTTCTCGTCATAGCACATAATTTTAATATATAAATAAGCTCTCTTGAACTGCAATTATACAAAATTTAACATAATGTAAAATCTAATAACTTAATTTAGAACATATAGCGGCTGATTTTGTAATATAATATCCAAGCAACAGTTTGCTTTCCTCAGGCTAGAAGTTGAATAATTGTCTTGTGATTTATAGTGTACATTTGGTATTAGCTCAGTTCATTATTTCTAGTAATACGTTAATAAACTATAATTCTTGCATACATTTTTCACACACTTCCGACATATTTGACTGTATTTCTGGGCACTTTACAAGGAAAACTGGTAAAGCCTTAGGATGCAGCATACAAAAAAGCCACTCAATATATGTGGTTTGCCCTCCATTCTGATATGACCTAGTATGTCAGTAAATATGTACAAAAATGTACAGCACCCATTCTGATGCCGAAGGTTAACGGTTTAATTGTACAGTTATTATTTTCGATATTCGCTAATTGGCAATAATTTCTTCTGTAAATCGTGAATACCAAATACGGTCTACTTCTTTCGGAAGATGAAATTGGTTGAAAATTTTAAGCATTTTTATATTTGTTTTATTTTTCGTCTATAACAACATCAAGGATGTTAAAACACTAAAGTGTTTTTTTAAGAAGGGAAGTTTCATTTCTATAGAAGCGGAAGCTCGCTATCAAATTTTGTGGGCAAAATGTTGAAAATTCGGTGTATTTTTACGGCACCTAAATTTTGTATAAGGCCTTCCAAGCGTTAAAGTCCTAGTTTCCAAAAAACGGAAAACAAACGTGATTTATATATTACTAAAAAAATATCCAAATTAATACAAGATATGAATAACCTGGAAAACATAAAACCCAAAACATTTTAATTGCTGTACTTCAAACCCACTTTAGACAGATTAATTTTCCATCACTTCGAACTACACCACTGACTTTACAATACATAACTTATTATTTAATTTCCAAATAATTTAGTAACCAACAAAAGCCATTTAGCTAATTAGAAATTTGTACACTTACATTAAATTGCGGTGGAGCGTATCGAATGCTTTAAACAAGTGGAAGTAGACAATACGAATATTTGGATTTGTAAGATTTCGGTTGCGACTTAATTTACGTTTCGACAAAGTTGGGATAACGATTTTAATTACTCATGGCCTGTAGGATCAGCATTTTTCTTTAAGGAATTAGGTATATTAATTGTTGCAACAAGTGAAATTAGTGAAATATCAAATATTTTAAATTACAAAATATAGTTTTTGCTCTGATAAGAACAGATAAGTGGGGTTTTGGTGGGTTTTATCACAACGCTCAAGCCTGGATACATTTTTCTGTTCTATAAACTGGATTCTGCATTTATTCTGCGGTTTTCAATTATACATACCATATTTATTTATAGATGTTCATCTCGTAACTGTTTATATCTGCATATAAACATGTGGATACTTAATACACGCGTTCATCTTGCGTAATTTAAGAGCGATTACATAGCCAATTAAAGTTTTTTCCATCAAGCTGTTGCATTGTTTTCAAGTCGCTCAACTGCAAAATAAATTCGCAGCATAAACTACATCAGGAGCATTTCCATCCGAAATGGTTACCTGAATAGACATTTAGCAAGTGATTAGTAGTCAATTGACTAAACTGTTGCATTATTCCTTCCTATTGCCAAGGTGTAAAATGTGGTTGGTTGAACTTGAAAATAAACAGAAATCTCGATTTATTTTGTTATTCAATATGTGAAACTGCATTTCTGGTAATTAATTCGGTCTTTCACTCGTAAATATTAGCATTTCGCCTTGGAACATTGCAATATTTTGTAAAAAAGGATAAATGTGTTTTGCATATTTTTACTTTTTGAATAAGGAACAAAGTGAGGCGATTGGGTGTGGTAGATTGGAGTCATATTTGATATCTTTCCTAATTTGATATCTTTCCTATATTGATAACTTTCTTAAGCCAATTGAACATTTATATGTGTAATAAAATTAGTTATTTTTAAATAGTACTTTGCACTTAAATTTGCAACTAGGTGTGTCTTTGAAATTAATTTATATTGCTCCAAGTCAGGAAAACTGCAAAAATATATTGAGAACCAAACAAAAAACATTACATTTGCAAAATATCCTCTAAAAATAGCGCTCGTTGAAACATGGAAATGATCCGTAACTTTCAAGTTCTCCTGCTATTCTTCATCTTCTTCTTTGTCAGCCATTATCTGTCCACTACTGAACAAAGGCCTCTTCCATTTGTTTCCATGCTGATGACATGCTTGATATGACTCAGTTTTCCAAATGCCATCCATGTCAGCTTGATTGTTCGCTTGATCTCTGCCGCTGGGTTTTCCTTTCCCATTTTAATTACATGACCAAGATATATATATTCGTCTACAATATCCATGTTTTCCCAGTCCTGCTCATTATTTTTGTTTTTGATAAATTCATTCTTTCTAAGTTCGACGTTATTTACAGCTTCATTTAGTTGTGCTAACATGTTCTTAAGCTCCTGAATATCTGAACTAATAAGCGCTATGTTATCGGGGAAGCGTAAATGGTTTAACAAGCTACTATAAACCTTTACACGTTCTCCCACTATAGCTTTCTTGAAAACGTCTTCCATCGCCAACGTAAAAAGTTTTCACATTTAACATTTTTTAAACAACACCAAGATAACTAATTCCATCAAGTCTCCGTCCTTTTTCAGGATTTCACTTAGGTTACTCTGTCTTCACATGGCGATTTACGGTTCTTCATTTGTCCTAGTGCCACCCTTATTTCCTCTTGGGTTATATCAGGAATTTCTTCTGCATCTACATTGCAAATGGTAACTTTCCGAACATTAGGATCCCGCACAACAGAGGTGTACGAACGAGAATAAAATATTTCTACATGTCTAGAGATTTCGTGTCCCTTCCAGTCGACATACAGTAGTCCTCATCTTTCATTTTGAAAATTTTGTTCTATCCGGGCGAAAGTCTCCGTATCCTCCCTTATGAGGTTCCGCTGTTTTGCCACATCTCTGGATGTTGTTTTCCTTTCTTTTAGAAGTTTTGGTGTGCTTTTGGTGATAGCTTACTGTCTCTTGGTATTTTAACTATGGAACAAATTTTCCTATTTATTGTGTGAATGTCTTTGCTTATTTTCTCGGCGAGATGATTCAAGTTCATTCCCCCTATGTTGACAATGGGGTTAAATTTTTTCTCCAATTCTTTCTGAAAAGCCTCCTTATGGACGCTTATTTATTTTGCACTTGGGAAAATTTGCTTTTTCAATTCTCAGGTTTAGGGAAATTGCTGCTCTAATCAACCAACCGGTGGCCGCTCCCAGTATCAAACTGATTTAAACCTCTTACGTCAGTACCTATAGATGTTCCTCTTATTGCAGATAAGAGCATTTCATCTAATAGTCATAGATGAAAATCTAATAATCATAGCATATCAATCTAATTTTTTATCGTACCAGTTGGACTTCTCCATGTCCATCTCCTTTCTTTGGGTTTCTTAAAAAATGTGTTTAACCAGTATAAGTCTCCTCCTATTTTCTCTCCAATAATTTTTGCGTTAAAGTCGCCGATGATCATTCTGAAATGTGTTCTTCCTTTATTCAGTGCGTTTGATATGTCTCCCAAAAATATTTCCATTTCGTCATCTTCTGACGAAGTTGTCGGTGCGTAACCGTGGATTATTTGTAAGCCACATCTTTTGTTTAGTCGAAGCACCACGTAAATAACTCTTTCGGAAACTGAAACCCATTTTGAGGTCAATAGAACAACTTTTTTATTGACAAGAATGGCGACTCCTCCAACCCCGCGATTGGTGTCGGAGTTGTTTTGATACAGCAGCTCCTGCTATTATTCTCTTGAATTGAAGACATTTAATTTGAAAATTACTGGAATTAATTTTCCATTTTATAAACATCTAAACAACATAATAAAACATATTCAGTCCCATCAACGCCAAATCTGAAAAAACTTTCTTAAAAACTAAAAAAAGAATATATAAATATCATACTTAATAAATGTAATAAGTAATAATTAAACTAGAATAAAACACATTTACTTTCTACAAGGCCAAGGAACAGCAGTGAATATGTGTGATTTCATCGAAAGTTTTATTGAACAAACTGCAATAAAATTGCTTTTCAAGAAATTTGCCAATCATCTCACCATTCATTAGATTCTCTTTGTAATATAATTTTTGCGCTTGTCAGGGTGTTATCTGTATTGTTCGTCATCTTGTGCATTGTACATGCTATTATTGGAAAATGATTAATTCCTCGGATTTAACATATTTTCAGTATTTTTCTTTTAAAAGATCAATATATTTTTCCAAATAGAACATACTTTTGTAGCACCAAATACAAAATACTGTTCAGGACCTTAAATGTTTAAGTATCAAAAAGTCCTTTGTTTACTATTTTTTATTATTGTTACCTACTATTTAACGTTTTTATGGCATGTTTTGAATCGCTGTCATTTTATTTTAAAATTAGCTGGAAATTCGCCAATTTGTAACAGCCAAGCATTTTATCAACACTATCAATTATCCAAACTGATCCAGTTAAAATATGCCTCGAAAACAAATTCAGGTGATATTTCGTTAAACTAGACACAGTTTTCCGCCCACTGCTCTAATGGCCTCAAAACTTGCTCAACAAGTTAAATAGGTGAAGGCCAGATTTAAAAAAACTAAACAAATTTGTTGTCTTCAAACAAGTTTATTGGGTAACATTGTATTATTAAACTGCAACAAATAATATTAGAAAAGTCAGTGTTTATTTTTATGTATGTTTTACATTTTTTATGTAATTTTTTTCAGATTGCTGGGACCATAGTCTTGGGAGTTGGAATATGGCTTCTAGTCGATATGAGCTCATTTATCGGACTATTGAAAGTAGTTCCTGCCGATAAGCTAGAGGTATGAGTAAATGAAAGCTAATTGTTTTTACAAATATTAATCATAAAGATAACCGAACATTCGTGGTGAAGTTTTTACCATTGATTTTTTATTTAATTAACATTTTTTTGTATGTTTTAAGCGCTTACAAATGTAAAATAGACAAAATGAAATTGGGCGACTTGTCCTCAAACTACCCCTCAATGGGTTCAAACAAAGCATGTAAATGTTTGTACTTTTACATGATTAATATTACACGAAAGATCATTTTTACTGGTGAATTTTCACATAAAATCAAATCTGAAATGTCTTATCCTGGATTTTCGCTCATCAGATCCTTTGAAACATCCATTCTTTGAAAAGTTTTTTCTCATTGATTACCATTACATCCATATACCAACTTAATCAGTGAACTGTTGGATTATTTTTGTGCTTCCAATCCCTTTTTTCTTATATTTTATTACGTGATTATTTTAAATGATGTAATTTACCTGTTTATAATTACATCAATGAATATTCATTGAATTTTCAGCATTTGCAGAATTTATGAAACATTTGTGTACATTTTTTGTTAATACACAGGGTGTCCGATAACTTAAAAAAATATAGTAAATTAATGAATAATACAGTTACGATTTTCAAACCTCGATTCTTCCAAAACATTTTTACTTATTACTTACCATTACATCGTCAGTTTCGCAGATTAATGTAAAAGTAATTTGGGTTAACCGAATCAGTGAACGTTTGACTGCTTTTCGTGCTTCCAATTACTTTTTTCTAATATTTTATTACGTTATAGTAGTTAATGATGTAATTTTGTCGAGATTATCAATGGATATTAATTGAATTTTCTGCTTTTACTATATGCATATTTATGGAAAATATTAGTAAATTTAGCACAAGAGGTGTCAAATAAAAAGTTATAATAAATGAATAAATAATAAATAGTCAAAATTCAGGAAAAGCGAATAATTTCCTAATTAAATTTAGATTTGTAAACTGCTTTACATCGATCTAGCATTGGTATTGGTTGTGTGCAAAATAACAACGTAATTATTTTCTTAAATATTAACACTTGAACATTTTTACGTTCAAAAGCGTACATTTAATTGTTGCTGAAATTTGTTGTCGGTTTCGCGACTTTTACAATTAAAAGTTGCTGAGAACACAATAAAACACAAACAATTCAAAAGTTCTTAAAACAAATACATTATTTATAAGTATTTTAATCAAGAAATGCTACTCATTCTGTGGTCCAAACCATAATCAATATGAAAAATCACTTTCCAAAATTTTTTGTTTGGTTAAATTAAACTTAATTTAATGCCGTCGAGAGCAGCCAACTTTGAAGGTTGAATTTGTTTCAATTTGCCTTAATGTTGCTATAGAAAAAGCTAATGAAAGTTTAAAAGTTCCAGTACCAGCGGACAATTATCTCTTGTTCGCTAACAACCGATATTTCCTTGTGGTTGGCATATTAATATTACGTGAAAGTGAAAGCAACCTATAGCAAAAACTGTATTGAGTATGAATATGGTAAATTAGCATTATTTAAATGTTCGGTTTTAATGTATTTAAATTACAGCTGCCAATGTGTGATTGAAATTGTGTTCTTAGAATTTTAACAGGAATGCAAATAGGCACCTGCCTCAATGCTTTAGTGTAGCTTTCATTCACTAATATACAATTATTTTTATAATTGTTTAGGCATTAGGCAAATTAGTCTTTGCGTCATTCTCTTTTCAATAACTGAATTTGTTTTTCACTAGTTTAATCACCGGATAATGAAAGTTTGATAATTAATTGGTGTATTTGAACAACAAAGTAGTGAAGGTTTTGCCTCAAATGTTTATTTTATCTTTGCGCTTATTGCTGTTTTCATTTTGTAATTTTCACGTAAAACGACTCGTTATTTGATTCCTGCATTGTAACCTCGTGATATCGATTATTTTTTTGCATTAGAATGCGGAAAATCGATCAATTTTCCACATTTGTCAACAAGAGCAACACGATTCAAAGAATAAGTCCGAAAATAGATTTGTGTGTTAGTAGGTATTTGTGTCCACGAGCATTATTGGTCTTGTTACAATAATTACCTTAAATTGGTCTAGACCTATATATTGGCCGTATTGAAACAGGTTTCGACCTGTTTAACTTTATAATATAAGTCGAGATTATTAGAGGCAATTTTTGTCGATTAAATCGTCCAAGCAGTTAGCAAATCGGAATGAAAATTAAAATGATTTATATGGAACTTTATTCGTTCGCTGTGTACCCGGAATAAGTATTAATGTTTTTGTTTTTGATGAGGAATCGGAAATGCACTTTTTGTTTTTTTATGGCCTGTTGAAAATTGCAATGCTGAATCTCTGTATCAGGGACATGATAAAAATTGATAAACAATTCGATATCGACTCTTAAAATCTGCTACTAAAATGTTCAGACAATCAGTATACAATTATCAATTTATCATCGTCGACACTTTGAACTACTGTAAACTTGAATTTGGGTTGTTTCATTTTAAAAAATTATCACAGGATTCAATTTTTCGTTTCAGGGGTGTTCGCTCTTCTCATCATTATCGTCGATCTTAAGGAAAAGAGATAGTATTAATTGTTGCATTACCAACCGCTTAGTCGTTAATATGTGCTAACAAATTCTGTCCGAGTCACGAGTTAATTTTGAAAATTAATTGAAATTACTAAAGAAACTATATGATTATTTGAAAAAACAAAATCTCGTAAATTGAAAAAATATTTAAAATCTTATTTATATAAATATTATGTGATTTTGCATAATATATTGATAATTACGTTAAATTGCTGAATGTGTTCGGTTTGCATTGCATTAATTCGCTAATGCGGTAATATAAAAGTTATATTTAAGTAAAGATAAAATAAGTTAAAGTTTATTTTGGCCAGAATAATTTTGTCAATTTTATGGTGCTTGTTGCATATTTCCATCCTTCCAGTTGAAAATTATTTGTGTTAATTAAGCGTTGTTTAAAGCTTTAGTCATTTAGATTTTTGATCAACTTTCAAGTTTTTTGCTCCTAAAATTCCGATTTAATAGTAGCTGATGGTATTTGCTTTACAGGAGCATTTACTTTTACTTATAAAACAAACTGTGAATGGTAAAGTAAGTGAAACAATTTGAAAGCTATCAGGCTAATGGTATTCAAGTAAGCTACATGCCTTAAATTTTTTGCGGTTTTATGTAAATATTGAACACATTGAAGACATATGCTATAGGATTATTGATGATTCTAGTTTTTACAAATTGACGATTAGTTGTAATATAATTTTTTTTGTGGATACACAAGCAACATTTTTGCAATGTGTTTCGTTTGTAATTAATACAGTTTACTAAGCACTCTGAAAAAAAAAACCAACATTATCCAGGTTTATTTTTGTTTCAGACGTTTATTTCACCAACTTTTATCCAACAAGTAACATACGTGCTTATAGGAATAGGAGCTTTTATGTTCTTGGTCAGCTTTATGGGATATTGTGGAGCATTGAAAGAGTCACAATGTATGCTGACACTTGTAAGTACAATATATTTTATTAAATTATTACTGAGACTTTTAAGAGTTGGTTTTCAGTAGACTCAGACTAGGAAATAGAAGTTTTTTGTATTAAGTCACTGAATTGAGATTTTTTTTGCTAAAATCTGCAATATTTAAATTAACTTTTCTCTAGTAATTTATTTCAAACACTTCGCAGATTTGGGAAGTAAGTATACGTAATTAATCAATTAAAAAAGGACAAATAATATTGAATAACCGTCTAAACTAGTAAGAGTTTTTTTCATTTTCTGAGCATCAGCCCAAGCAGGACATGGAAATAATTTTAAAATTTGGAAAGTCTGCAGTTTTCCTTTTAACGTTTGTTTATTGAGAAATCAATAAGTTTGAATTCGTCCGAACACGTCTTCCGAAATCTTCCGATAGATTGTCCGTGAGTTTTGAGTCGGTAAACAACTCAAAATATTTATACTATTCTGCTTCAACGGCATCATTGGAAAATTACTTAGGAATCATGAAACAATACAATAGATAAATTACAAAATGTGAATGAATAATGTTCATTTTTCAATAGTTTTGATAAGCGAACGCGCTGTTTAGAAAACAACTCCGCCATGTTTACACCTTCGTTTAAAAAGGCGCAAAAATTAGCGTTAAATGCTATTCGAGTAAAACTTTCAGGATTGCGAGAGCCAAATGTTCCCCACAGAGCTTGAAAGTTTAAATGCAGCAACAAGTTGCGATAGCAAGTTAGCAACTCTTAGTAGAGAGCGTGCAGGTGGGAGAAAATCTCATTGCTACGCCTTCGTTTACAAAATGCGCAAAAATCAGGATTTAGCGCTATTTGCATGAAACTTTTAGATTTCGGAGAGCCGTTTGTTTTCTATATGGTGTGCAAGTGTTCAGTTACTAGACGCTTTAGTAGACAAGTTATGATTTTTATAAGAACAGCGCGCTACAAAAACTTTTTCACACCTTCGTTTATAAAAAGTTCAAATCAACGTTTATTGCGATTCTAGTAAAAGTTTCGGATTATGAGAGACAAGTGTTTCCTACAGGCCTTCAAAGTTTAAAGTAAGCACCTAGTTGTGGATAAGGAGTTAAGGATTCTTAATGGAGAGCGTGCAGGTGGAAAAATCGCCATTTCTCCATCTTCGTTTATAAAATGTGCAACAATCAAGATTTAGTGCTATTTACATGAAACTTTTAGAATTTAGAGATCCATTTGTCTTCTATACGTGCAAGACTTCGGTTACTAACGGCTTTAATTCGCAAGTCAGGATATTTTAAAGAACAGCGCCCTACAAAAAAGATTACCTACGCCTTTGCTTATAAAAAGCTTAAAAATTAACGTTTATTGCGATTCGAGTAAAAGTTTCACAAGTGTTTCCTATAGACGTTGAAAGTTTAAAGCGAGCACCTAGTCTGCATGGAGAGTTAAGGATTCTTAATGGAGAGCGTGCCGGTGGAGAAAATCTCATTTCTACACCTTCGTTTACAAAATGCGCAACAATCAGGATTTAGTGATATCTATATGTAAGTTTTATAATTTAGAGCTCTATTTATCTTCTATAGAATGTGCAATGTGCTCAGTTATTAGATGTTTTAATTGGCAAGTTATAATTTTTACAAGAGCAGCGCGCTACAAAAGAAGCAATTTAACACTTTCGTCTATAAACACCTCATTAACATTTATTGCGCATCAAGAGAAACTTTCCGAATGTCTCGTACACTCTGAAATTTTAAAGTGAGCATCTAGTCTGGATAGGAAGTTAATGATTCCTACTGGCAAGCGTGCATGTGGCAAGTGGAGAAAACCTCATTTTTACACCTTCGTTTACAAAATGCGCAAAAATCAGGGTTTAGCGTTAGCACCATTTTATCATTTGATTTGGATAATTAACGATTTTTCTAAACATAACTAAACTATGAGCATTGGAAATGTTCGATCAGGCATCCAAAGGCAAAAGCATGACAAAACGTGAATACCTAAGACCAGAATGGTGATTACACTCTTGATGACAAAATCTGCACGTCATACTCGAGCACACATTTGAAAGTGGCAACCTTAAAAATGAACAAGTTACTTTCTTAGCCAAAACTTTGGTAATTCGATTTACTTCCTTTGGCCTTTCTGATGATGACAATTCAAAGTCAAATACGAAATCGAATTGCTTGAAATGTGCATTCATTTTCCTTAGAGAAGAAAGCAAAATGTAAAGTTTAAAACCCTCATAATGTGACTTACTCGTTCGAATTCTAGGTAATCTAAGTCGAGTAAACATGCTTATTAATTTTACAATATACGAGAGCAAATTTGCTTAATTTGTAAGATGGCAAGTGCCTTTACTAAGCGAAGCAACTGTTTTCTAATTAATTGAAATTAATTTTTATCGAGACTTTGTCATCATTGTGTTGATCTGACTCATATCGGTCGGATAGCATTGTTTATTGAGATTCTTATTTGCATTAAGACGTATTGTTTTGAAGCAAGTACATTTACAGAGTGTTTCAATTTTTGCGGCAGAAGGTAGAACGTTATCAGTCTCTATTTACAACGATCGATGAGTACTGCGAATAAAATGATTTGCTAAACTGTGGCCAAACACGATTCTGTTGAAAAGCATATAAAGTTTGCCAGTGCTTGAAGTTGATCAAAATCATATTTAAAACAGTGGCGAAACTGTGTACTGTAATTTTTGTGAAAAAAGGTACCAAAATAAGATTTTTTATGACTAGTTATGAAAAAAAAGCACTTTCTTTAGAATGAGAAAAAAAGCATTTTAAATAAAGCTTCCATGCTTATAATATTTTTGGAAAAAAATTATTATTTTTGGGATTTTTTAATTTAAAGTTAGTTAAAGTCTAGCTTCAAAAAATAATTGCATGTGATTTTCCATTCATTATCTACTAATAAGGAGGGTGCATTAAGTAATGCTATTACATACTATGAAATCGCCCAAATAATATAATTAAGTTTGAGTCGTATCTAGTTTCACAACAAAAAAATCGCACATTCAAACAATGCGTAATAATTTCCTTATAGTGAAAAAACAAATTAGCTAATGTTTTTGGATATAATCAGTAACTTTCTTTAAAACTTGAACGTTTCGGCAAATATATTAAGAATCGACTTAGTCGTACTTAGCAATTTTACTTGTTCAGGGGTTTTCAACAATTGTGTTCGGTTACATCAGTAGCGACGATGTGATTTAATTGAGGCATTTGTGCAAGTACCCATTTAGCAACTTGTGCTAAAAAAAACTACTATGATATTGCTGAAAACCAATAATTCAAAATTATAAATCTTAAGTAAATTTGGGATAACTGTTTAAATAAAATTTTATTTTTTTCAGTATGGTATAATGCTGATCGTGATCATCCTTGTGGAAATTACCGCCGGAATCTTAGCAGCAATTTACAAGTCCAAGGTAAAAATGAGTACAATTTTATTGTTAATACCGTTAAATTGGGTGATCTAATTTACTATCAGGTAGGTACTTTAAGACGACATTGAAGCAAATCTCGTAGAACTTTTATAATCCAGCTAATTAACATGCAAATATAACAGGGCGTGGGAAGTAGTAGGGAAATTGCCTGGAGAGGAAATCCATTTTTAGGTAGTTAATTGCAAACATATTTCAGCCGCAGTTTTATTTAGATTTTTAATAAAAAAATCAAAATTGATGGTAAGTATATAAATAATTAGAACAAGAGATTTTTTAGAAATTTTCACAATATTTGTATTCTTTCAGTCGGTTGAAATCAAGCGAATCATGATTCTGGTTTTCATCCCTCTGGCGTCCGAAGTTAAAAATTTACTTACGTTGTAGATGATCGCATAACTCAAACATTTCTGTCGTCGTGTATCTAGGGAAAATGTGTTTTCTATCACTTTTCACTCATTAACGTTAGCATTTTAACACCTCCCATTATGAGGATGCTACACGGGTAAAAATTAATACTTTTTTCGCACCAAGTTGCCAAATTCGTGCCTTTCGGTAGAAATAGATGCTTGGGATTATTGCTATAAAAACTACAAAAATTTATTGATAGTAATCAAAACTTCAAGTAATTTTTAAATTTAATAAAAATCAGATAAAAAGTCCGGCAAATCATAATTTGTAACGTTGTCTGCTTGTCGACTCAATGGAGTATTTTAGGTGAGTAATTGAGCGAATAATAAATTATAAAATAGAAATCAGCAAAAGACAATATTTGAAAATATCTACCAAATATTTTTTTCAAATCTTAATTACAAAACTTTAATACAAAAAAGGTCGTTGGTCCATATAGTTCTAAAAAAACTGGTGCTATACTTGAATAAAATCGGCGAACGGTTGATAAGTCTATACTTACGTATATATCTTACTGAGAAGAAACAAAATATACGATTCGTCTGTACATAATTTTAAAAAAAATGTTGCACCACTGATTTTTCAAAAAATAAATATCATTTTTCATACTGGCAAACTGAATATTTTATGCAAAAAATTAGGAGATTGATTTTACAAGAAAACTCGTCGACTTTCTTTGGACTCAGTTCTGTTGCCGGGAAAATCTAGATATTTTTTTTTTTAGTTTGAATAAAGTAGTGAAACGTTACTCAGAATAAAATGTTCATGACTTTTTCTTCATATGTGAGTATTCCAGTCTCGGGCCTCGTAAAGCTTTATTAAATTACTTATAACTCATTAACCGATGAGTTATAACTCGTTAACTCCTAGAGCGGCAACAACTCAATAGCGCAACGCAACACAGTGTTACCCAGGCCTAGCTTCCGCAATATTAATAAGTAACATTTTTTAAATTAAAACTTATACCCTGTAGATTGGAAACTAAGCGTTTTCGGAACACGGTATATTAACGAAATATGTCTAAAATTACTTGCACTATTACCCTCTACAAGAAATGCACCTGCTAACTGCTTACCAAACCTTCTGTATGTATGCATAGATAGTTTCGCTAATAACACTAATTTGTTTTTAAGAAGTAAAAGTACAAATGAATGTAAAATAGAATGCAGTTTTTCTTACATAAACTTTAAACTAATAACTTTGAATTAGTAAGTAGAAATAATAAAATATGAATCAACATTGAGAATCATCGCTTTTGCTGCTCGTGATTTAAAAATGTTTACCGAAAAAGGACTTAAGACACAAATTAAAAGGACGCTTTAGAACTGGAGCCATATTATCTAGATGATTTTTAAAGGTGTAATTTGTGAAATAAAGCAAGTAACAAAACAACAATTTGAAGCAAAAAAGTAAGTGAATAAGATTACGGTGATTAACTAATTAATCTACTTTTACTTTTAAGACTTTTACTTGAATTACAATGAATTTGAATTGTTTCAATATATTTAATATTTTTCTTATTAAATTCGTTAATATTCGTTTATTTCTTAAATCGACTGCGAACAGTTTGTTCATCTAGTTGAAACTAAGGTTTTAAGTGTGTGATAGTTGGTTCTTCATAATCTAGTGTAATCCACTGAATACCAAAATGTGTTATATAAGTACAGGCGGTGTTTATGTCTCGCCTGATCTAATTAGGTGGTGAGAATTTAACGCAATCAAACATTCAACAAATAAAAGTAGTGCGTTGCACTAACACGAATGCAGTTATTTTATTAGGAATGTTATTAACTTTAAATGGATTGCTAAGTGCAAAACCTCGTAGAACCTCGTTTCTCATGTTCGATGATGGTAATTGCTTGATTATTGGTTGGCTGATAACACATTTATAGATTATACATACATTTATATAAAGTAGTTAACTTATAATATATAATGTAACAATATATTTTTATGCTGAAATTGATATCTTAGGAGATTTGTAATATTTCGGATTTTATTTAAGGTTGAAGTTTGGTTCACATTAGCAACATTACTTTTTCGGATCATAAACTAGATTGAAGGAAGTTACCGACTTTTAGTTTCATTTTCTGATGCTATTTTATTGCCGAATTTCGCTTCTTTTACGACCCCAAACTTTTTCTTGGTGCGCCACTGAGTGACGATATTCTCACAAATTCCCTGTTTTATTGTGAACATTTTTTTCGTTTCACTTTGACAATGCAATTTCAAAGTTTGAACTTTTTTTCTCATTTTGTGAGACTCTGCACCGAATTTTAATTCACCCTCTCTATAATAAGAAACAATCGACCGTTGAAGTGTTCGTAGCTTAAAAATACCAACAGTTTTATATGATGATAAAGAAGATATTGAGGACTTGGTTAATTTAATCGTATATGGACATACATGCATGCATTGGAAGAAAGAATAGAAGAATATATAAGAAACCATAATATTGTATGTTTGTGTTGAAACAAATGTGGAAGATATATATTCCCATTTTATGTCATTTTTTTGAATCAATTTATATTCAGCTCCAAAAGAATTGTGTCTTCTATAAATAAATAATTGAGGAAATATGCATTTGATCAGCCGACACACAATTAGTTACTTGACGAATTTAACAATTTTAACCCAGCAAATGTCCGTCGACATTTCCAAACTTTTTCACTTCTTTTTATTTTCTTGGTTTGAAAAAATTGGTTTATTATAAATCATCGACTAATGATTTTGCAAAAAATACATATGTTGTAAACTCTTTAACGTTAGAACATACTCGAAACAGTTTAGTACAGACGAAAAGCCCGAAGATGTGTTGAATAAATAATTATTACTAATCAGTAGTTATGTGTATGGCTTGTCACTTTGCTTGTAAACATGTTGCGAAAAAAATTCTTTTTTTATTTATTGATTTTTGTAGCTCCTCAGACTCTTCCGTGTTCGATCAAGATTCAAAATAAAACAGTTTATTTCTACTCTACAATACGAAACTCACTTATCTCTCGATAAATGAAGTTATCTAACTAATTAATTATTTTTGCAAAACAACCCGTAAACCAGAAAATCAACTAATTTTTTGTTTACGATAATATGTATTTACTTTTGTATACCATATTCTATACTCTAATTCGCATGTGGTTTGTTCAAATCTTGTCTAATTTTTGCGAGAGGGTCACATTGAAAAACCCAAATTACCTCAAATTAAAAAAAAATTGTTGCATATCATTTTGATGCACTCTGTATAACATTTTTTGGGTCATGGGAGTAATCCCAAGCAAAACATCACTAGCCCTAAAATCACAAGAATGTGAGAATGGATAACTCAAAAGAGTGTAAAGAATTTTGGATTTTAAAGTTTTCAGAAATTTGACGCATTTCTTAACCGGAAAACACTTACCGGCATATATAATTAAGCGTTTCTACACTTAGCAAATTAACATATTAGCACACTTTCCTCATTTAAACCATTGTTTAATTCCGAGTATATATTTTTTTTAGGCCGAAGTAGAAACCAAGAGCATGCTAAAACTGTCGCTAGAAACATATTACAATGGTACTGACACTCGAGATGCTGTTACTTTGGCCTGGGATTCTTTGCAGATTAGTCTCAAATGTTGCGGGGTAAGCGTATAAAATACTGTATAAAAAATTATATTAACAATTTGTCTAATTGAATCATTTAGGTTGAAAGCGGTGAAGATTATCAAAACAACAAAGCTTGGAAGGATCAAAGTTACATCATTCCCTCATCATGTTGTGCGCTTAGCTTGGATAATAAGCCTTTGGACCCCACATGTACCACTTCACCTAATGACGTTAATTCCTACTACCGGTTGGTGAGTTTGTCTACGAGTAGTATTTTTAATGTATGTATGTAATTTAATGTGTGTTTGCAGGGATGCTACGAGAAAACAATCGAATGGATACGGGTGAATATAAATATAATTATTATATCGGCCGCTGTCCTGGGACTGATCGAAATTGTCGGGATTTTATTTGCGTTTTGTTTGGCCAAGTCAATAAACAAGTACGAGAAATAAGGCGGTTGAAGCGCTTTTCTATTTTTCAATTTATTAGAAAATAAAAAATCAGTTTTTAATTTGGGAGTTTCTACACCTGGTGCGTATTTCTATTATTACGAGTTTGGGTTGCTATTATTATTACACGTTCGTCGGCATTTTTCTCAAAACAAATCTAATCGCAATTTGATACACTTTTTTACCGATTCTGTGATTTTGAGAAAATTTGCATACCTTTTTTTAAACCTTTGAATTTTCAAAACATTATTATCGTTGACGATAATAATGTTCATTATTTGTATAAACTAATTATCACTACAAAGAGTGGGAATTTCATGTAGCATTCACCACCTATATTTCATTGATGTAATCAATTTAGTTTTATAATTCAATACGTTTAGTTCGTTCGATTAGATTAATCATCTTTATTTGTATATTGTATAATTAAATTATAAGGAACGTTGATTCATCAGTATTAAAAAATATGATCAAACGAATTAGTAATAAACTATAAACAGTGCCTTTTAAGGGGCCATGACTTTTTCAAATATAATCTTAGTTTTGTAAATTCTAGTCATGACTCAAATAATATTAGGTAATGTTAAATTAGGATAATATAATAATTAGCAGGGGTTAAGAATGTGTTCGAGATGCATTTACAAGGAAGTATCTATTTTGTACATAGTTTATTATAGGAATGTAGACCTTGATTTATATGTTACAGTTACCTAACTTTAAATAAATAAATTCTTATACGAATTTAATGGTTTTGAATTGCTATGAAAATACATTGAAAAATCACGTTAATAGTTAGCAGTAACTTGGCTATATAGAAAAGTCGAAAGCTGTTTACCTTTTATCCGATGTTTGGGTACAAGCATGTATTTAGAGACCGATACTTACTAAGCTGGCAAAACCAGGATTCTTGGCTATTTTTTTAAAACTTTAAATTTCAAGAGTCAAATATGGTCCAAAGACGAAAAAATTTTGAAGTTGCTATTCGCGTTAGTTTGGGAGATTTTTAAGAGAAGAGAACGCAGTTGAGTCAATTAAGATTTCATTTTGAGGCAGATATTTACCAAGCAGGAAAACATCAGGATTCGGCGAGATTTTCATGAAACTTTAGCATACATACAGGGTGATTCAAAATTGGCGTCATTCCTTTTCCGGGGTAATAGGGGTTCACTTGGAAGGTACGAGAAAAATATTGAAATTTTTTTTCGATAATTTCTAGAAGATATTAACAGTTGAAAATCGAATTTCAACTTTGTTAGTAAGCATTATTTTGAAAGTGTTCCATGTTTAATTGGTAGCATATTGGAATACTTAAGTATTCAAAAAGAAAAATTACGATCTTTGCTGCAAATTACGAACATTTTTCATATTAGAAAAGTTCTCTTCTACAATTTTTTGATGAAAAGTCAAAGCGGCAATGATGTTTTTTGTCATTAACAGATAGTTACAGGTAGATAGCCTTTGTCAATAATAACAATAATTTGTCAAACTGTGACTTAAGCCCGTGTCCCATGCATCCGTTTGTAGGATGATACGATGGTACGAAAGTGTTTCTATTGGTTGTAGACCTGTCAATTCTACCACGTATGTAAGATACACATTAAACCAATGGATTACTGAACACCGGTATAAATTGAGCAGGAGTTAATTAACCGAATACGAAAAGCTGCTCGAGAAGAATGCATAATAAGGTGATTACACAGGCAGTGTTTGGAGTTACAGGCTCAACTGTATGTTTTCGTACTTTGTAAACAAATTAATAACTCGAGGTTATGAGTCGAAATAGGTTTCACCATTCAACGATTCCTGTTGAATTTGCCGTTTATCTTTGTCTATCTTATTGTCACTCTCTATTTTTAAATAATTACGAACCAACAGGTATTTATGTAATGTTAATTAGGCAGATTATTGCGGCCTTGAAAAACATGCCGGTTGGCGTTTTTCTAATACAGTTTTTTGCAAATTTCTCAGTTTTTTATAACAATTAATTTTTTTACTAATTTTTCTGCACTCCTAAAACACCGCCAGACAACACCTCCTGAGGAATGACGCCAGTTTTGAATCACCCTGTATAGTAGGCCTGAGTGTGTTCCAAGTAAATTTGAAATTTTCACTTGGGTTTGTTTTGAAGATAGGAATTATTGTTGCAGTTGAGTAGAAGCTTTCATTTTGAAGCCGATTTAACAAACTCTGGAACATTGCGATTGCGGATGACTTAAATAAAACTTTCAGCATCCTTAGCTCAGAATGTGTTCTAGACGCAGGGAAATTGCCAATTTGCTCCTGGCTTCACTTGAGAAAATACGATTTTTTATAGAAGAGAACGCAACCGAGTGAAAACTCACATTTTGAGACCGAAATTTACTAAGCTGACTAAAATAAGGGTTCGGCAGATTTCTATGGAACTTTCAACATCCTTATATCTGTGTGTGTTCTAATAGGGGAATTTTGAATTTGTTACATGCGTTAGTTTGTATATTCTGTCAATTTTTAAGGAAAGAACGCAATTGAGTAAAATTTCAATTTTGAGACCGATAGCTGCCAACTGGCAAGCAACAGGATTCTAGGCGATTTTTATTAAACTTTCACCATTCTTAGATCCGCGTGTGTTCCAGAGATGGGGAAAATTTAATTTGCTCCTTGCGTTAGTTTGCAGGATGTGAACTTTTAAAGAAAGAACGCAGTTGAGTAAAAACTGCAATTTTGAGACCGTTTTTTACCAAGCTGACAAAAATCAGGCTTACAATCAATTTAAGTGAGTTTTAGTTTTCGCAGATCTAAATATGTTGCAAAGGTTGCGAAAATTTTGAATTGCCAGTTGCGGTAAGCCCGTGTTCCATGCATGAGTCTGTACGATGATACGATGGTACGAAAGTGTTTCTATTGGTTGGAGATCTGTCAATTCGTCCGTCGTCGCACGACCAATATTTAATAAGCTGGTAAATTTGGTAAAACCGGCAAAAATCACGATTCTAACACTCGTACAAAATAAATTATAATTTTTTTATTTATAAACTAGGTGTGCTGCCATAATTTCGCTGCCTTTATGATCTCAACTAACTGGTTTGTATTGAAAAATAAAATTCATATTTCCATAGCATTCAAGTTTTTGGTAAATCTGACCAACCAGCAGTTAAATCTCCTGGGCTAACTTAAACTGCAAGCAATCGACGCCATAATAAATAATGGCTTTCTTCAAAGATTTTAATAAATGGCCATAAATCGGCGTTGTCAGATCACTGCACGGCAAGCCGAGGTTCAATAATTAATTCTATCATAAGTGTCATGCACAGGTGTCATGGAAGACGGATCCCGCGAATAACCTTGTGGCGTTTTTCGGCAATGTGTTTCACGTTCACTGGCTATTCACTATTTTCCGTTTAATTAATCTGTTTTGTGTTGTGCTAAAATGGCACAACCTCTCGAGAGAAATGACGTAGATATGTCCACATCTGTGTAAGTATTAAGATAATTCTATATGAACGTATTAGGCCTCCACGCTGGGTCGGACTCCGGACCCTTCAGCGTAACTGTTTACGCACTCAAATTTTTAGTAATATGATCGAACATCAGCCCCCTGCCGCGTCAAAAACGTGCTCACTAGTTAATATTTTTCCTGCTAGGTACTTAATTTTCAAGGACATCAGCCCCTGCTCTGAGCCAGGGTCTGAGCTGTTAAAAATGAGCTTCCCTTATAGATAGTATTTTATTAGCAACTTTTCTTAGTGACGCCATCCATCCACAAGCAAGGAAACCGAATACCATACGGATGATGAAGAGCTGGCAAAAGAACCCTAGTGGATTACAGCAAAGCACAGAACCAAAAAACGAAAATTGAATGCAACATCTCCGCCAAAATCTCCCTTAATTATCGAGAAAGAGACTGCCAGCAGAGCAAGAAACGAAAGGAACCTAAGCCACCCCCTCTCATGGTGGAAAATGTAGAGTCCTATGAAGTATTATATGGGAACTAGTAAAACAAGTTACGGAAACCGACTTTCAAGTGAAATTCACTAACGACCCAACAGCTAAAATTAATTGTACCAATGCAGAAAGCTATAGAAAAAATGTTAACAGCTAGTGAACTTGAATTTCATACATATGAAATCAAGCAAACGCGACCAATTCGTGTTATGGTAAAAAAGAAAAGGTTTCAAAATCATCATGGCAAACAACAAGTTGACATGGAGAGAGAAAAGAGAAAGAATTTACAAAATTACACACATACTTGGATGTAAAGTAGAGATTGAGGCAACGAAGGCATCAAAACTGATCCCCCAATGCAAAAATGTCAGGCATATGGACACACCCAGAAATGCTGCTCAAAGAAACCGAGATGTACTGGCAGGCACCCAGCACCTGAATGTGATCAGTCGAAAAGTCAAGTCCCGAAATGTGTGCTGTGGGGAAGGCCATCCAGCCAATTACAGGAAATATGTTGTAACTACACCAGTTAAAAATCACAATTAATAAAAATGGTGACAACAAGAAAAAGTGAACATCATGTGTTGGAAAGCAAATGGATTGCCCAACAAGCGTCAAGAAGAACTTCAAGTAATCCTGGACATACATAAAATTGAAGTGTGTATGATCTCAGAAACGTGGTCAAATCTCAGAAAAAAGGTGAAAAGAATTTCACCAAGCAATCCTTTATCAAAATAAAGGGTTACAAAGTATACCACTCGCATAGCGCATGGAATTAATCGTTGATTCTTAACAACAGAAAATAAATATGCCTATATATGTACACATTAAAATAGTAATCCAGTGACAAAGCCGAAGTTAATATCATAGGATAACACTTTGCAAATGTACATCTAGTAGTTTAGGTTAACGAAAAGTAGCTTATTGGTGTAAACTAGATTGCTATAACAAACTAATAAAATATATTTCTGGTTGCTTATTGCACAAGTGCGCTAAAGAAATCACTTAAGTATTTTTGATTCAGTCGCGGGCTCAAAGCCCCCGAAAACTCTATTACTGCAAGGTGAAGTTCAACGAAAATATATTTTGAAAGATAATGGCGCACACACCAAACTCTTTAGGAGAGCATCTCATTCTCCAATTAACTACTTAAAAAAGCGATTCGAAGTCAAGTTGTATCCTGGTTCTTATACTCAAACTTTGACTGTTCTAGGCCATGCTGCCAATGTGGAGTAATCATTGAGGCAAACCCAGCAAATATGTGCGTCGGATGTCTGCGAGTTCATGTGGACATTACAGAGGGCATATCAGATCAGGCAACTTTATACTTTTGCAGAGGATGCGAAAGATATCACCAGCCACCGTCTGAATGGATACATTGCGCTCTTGAATCTAGAGAGCTTTTAACATTGTGCTTGAAACGACTTAAGGGCCTTAATCGAGTCAAATTGTTTGACGCCAGCTTTGTCTGGACTGAGCCCCACTCCAAGAGGATTAAAGTATGTTTTTCATTATCCTAATGATCTTTCCAACCGATTTTATCATCAAAGCAAGTATAAATGCTGATTTTTTTTAATGTCATAGGTCAAGCTGGTTATTCACGCTGAAGTGATGGGTGTTGTGCTGGAGAAGAGTTTCATAGTGGAGTTCACCGTGAACCATCAAATGTGTGATGATTGCCATCGAAGAGAAGCAAAAGATTTCTGGAGAGCGTTGGTACAAGTGAGGCAAAGAGCCGATAATAAGAAGACATTCTATTACTTGGAGCAATTGATTTTGAAGCATAAAGTTCACGATAACGCAACGGAAATCAAGCCAGTTCATGGTGCGTTCTTGGCAGATGTTTTCATTTGCATTTGAATACAGAATCATTTTTTTTAGGTGGCATAGATTTCTTTTTTGCCACGGAAGCCCACGCTAAAAAGATGATTGATTTTCTAGTAACAGTTTTGCCTTGCAAGTATCACCATTCCAAGAAACTTATATCACACGACATACATAGTAATATTTACAACTACAAGTTTACATATTGCCTTGAGATTGTTCCAATATCCAAAGACAGTGTTATTTGCTTGCCCAAGAAAATGACCCAATCTTTGGGCGGTATTTCACCTATTTGTTTAGTATATCGCGTTACCAATACGATACATTTGATTGATCCCTCCAGAGGACAAGGTAAGCAGTAGAATCTACTATTTATCTTATGTTTTACCTACATATTATTATATATTATTTTATGTTGCACAATTTATTTTTTGGAAACGGTAATTATCATCAAACAGCAGTTTAGAAATCATTACGTTTAATTATTTTTACAATATCAATAATCATAATCATTATTTCTTGCGAAAAAAATTCAATCTTTATTTTAAAAATTTTTGGAACCCGGTAAAAATGTGGTGTTAATTTCGATCCATCGTACTCTGTGAATTCGTGTTTAATTTTTTTGGATTGTTATAAATCTGTCTGAATCCATCATAGCTATTATACAGGCTGACAATAAAAATTGATCTCTCGCAAAAACTTTAGAAAATGGTTAATTTTCAATAATAACAAAATTTATCAATAAAAACTAAACAACTATTTTGACTACAATATACTCAGCCGGTTACAAAGTGGCCTCCTTGCGCGTCTCGGCAGGGCACTAAACGCTGCCAGTTTTTGTTAATTACATAATTTTTTCAGTTGCCGAGGTGAATAGCACGCATTATTGGCGAAGTCAATTTAATTCAATATGCAACCCGAAACAACTAGTGGAGTATATTGTATTGGACATTGAACCTATAATGGACAAAGATCGAAAGTGTTTTCCAGGCCAAGGAATGATTTCTACTAAACACGTTTTGGCGGATGTGTGGATTGTGAAAGCATCCGAGTTAGGAATTACTACTGCTTCCATACATACCAGAACTCACTTGGGACATATTTTGAAACTAGGCGATTGTGTTTTAGGGTAAGTTCCTTAATACTTTCAACCATTTTTCAGGTTTTGCCTTAGTTTTATAATCTAATTTCGCAGTCATTCACGCTTTTTTTTTGAGGTATTTCTGAACAATTTTTTAAGAGAACAAAATTTTTCAGATATACGCTTTTCAAACATGTTCCTTTAAATTTTAAAATTAGCGGAAAATATCGGCAGAATTCAAATTTTTTATGTCATCTTTGATATTACTCACTCAAAACCGCATTCCTTTTCAACATTACGCTCGAGTTTTTTTTTAATACCTATTAAAAGTATTTGCTTTTGATTCAACTGGAATATAATGTGTTTGTATTGTAGCTTGTTAGGAAAATCACGATATCGAAGCAATTTGTTATTTCGGTAACCTCTTCTATAAGAGATAAAATATTATTCATCAGTACTTGATGTATTTTAAAGTGCGGATTCTTGCTCACAAATTAATTGACAATATCGTTATGCGTTCAGCGATCGGCTGAAACATTTATCATCACTGATATGTTCATATATGATTGCAATGCAGACATTTGTTAATTGTTTTGTATTCATACACATAAAGTATAAAACATTTCTAAATTTTCGTGAAAAACATTGGGCAAATAATTAAACTCATTGTAAATTGTATTAAACTTTTAGATACAACATTGCCGATACGAATGTAAACGACCCTCATTTCGACAAGTTGGATAAAGCTACGGTTCCAGATGTGATTTTAGTTAAAAAGTCATTTGACGACAGAGAATCAAAAAGGATGCGAAAGAGGAATTGGAAGCTCAAAAGATTGGCAGATCACGATGTTGAAAGTACTGACGGAAAGTATGTGTTTTGGAAGGTTAATTTGATGATGATAATGAGGACTTTGTTACAATTTTAGTGAATTTAATGAGTTTATGGATGATTTGGAAGAAGATCCGGAGTTGCGACGAAACGTCAACATTTTCAAAAATTCATTATTTGCCGTGGATACTGATGACACTGATTACGATCCGAATAAGCCATGCATAACTTTGGATGAAATGCTGGACGATTTAACAGTAAATGATGTTGAAATGACGGACTAAATGCTGATGAATTGATGTAAAGGTGAATGTTTAATGTTTTTAGTAATAAAAATTACATTATCGTCACTAAAACACAATGCGTTTATTTTTTAACAGACCATACTTTGGCTGCTCTCAGAAGCAACCAGTAGACAAACTAATTTTTTCTTACATTTTTGGTCACAGCCTTCTTTAATGTATACATCGCTATCTCTGTACACGTACCGGAAATACTTGTCTACTAATGCATTGTCGCTATTATTGCTCGCCATTTGGGTGTATAAATTTCCGAGCGATTTTGGCGTAAGATCGGGTAATCCATAGGCGTCTTTGAACGAGTAAAGTTTATACCAGTTAGGTGACGATTCCGCATTGATGTTTGCTTCAGTAAGGTTGAAAGTGTATTCACTATAGTCAGTCACAGTCTGCCCGAAAATAAATATTCAAGTGGTTTCAGCGATTATTCACTTACTGAGTATACTCACAAAATTACTATTGTCCAAATCATAGATCCTATAGTTGGGATTCGATCCAATGAAAGTTGCAAAACTTGCTCCATTGTAAGCCACTGATTGTACCTCATCTGATTCATTGAGGAACAATACAAACTGATCCATGTGAGTGTGTCCATTGAATTGAGCCGTGATTGTATTAGAGAACCTGATATATAATTAATGAGTTTTTGTGGAATGGATAACCAACTATACAAGTTTCAGTAAACTTTGATAATCAATACCTTAGGACAATCTTCTTAAATTCTCTGCTCCATATTTTCACACAAGAAGAGACATCATCACCAGATGGAACATGAGACAATATGTGTACTTTTTCCCCGTTATTTTCTGCCTCAGTTAGAACTCCCACCAGCCACTGCAGCTGGCCGAAAGTATCAATGTTTGCGTAAATTAACCATCTGCAAAAAGCGTTTGATATAATGAGATTTTTCTCATCTAATCCAGACTTGTAGTTATTATAACTGGAAGTAGTTGTTTAATTATCTGTAGCCATTTTTTTTTCAGTTTTTCTAACGGATGGACATTTGAAACGGTGCTGATTTGAATAGAACTCACTCGATTAAAATGTAAATTGAATTATTATTTGCCCAAAATTGACTAATGTTTCACCACATTGGTGTCGTTCCGCATTATCCGATTGAATACTCACAAATTGGACGTGAAGCAAACGTTGCTATTCAACGCAATTATTCTGAAACCTGGTTTCACCAATACTGTGTAAAAACCGCCTTGTTTTATTGTGGTTTGTGCCGCATTTGGTAGCCATCTCGACCATTCATCTGCTACCAAGTCTAATAACCATTGAGTAGAAACATTGGAACTTGTTGGAACGTCGTGTGGTGAGTAGCTACAATAGGAAAGTAGATTTTTAAAGTAAACTTATCTGTTTCTTTATGTTACCGTTGTAAAAGTACCTTTTAAAGCTATATTCTTTTGTGGTACTTAAGTTCATTGCTTTTAATTTTTAAAATTTCGGACCTTTTTAAAGTGGATCTGGAAATGGGACAAGCGTTTGTAAAATTGAACAAATGTGCTTTTTAAATTAGTTTCATTTAGCTGTAGTTTTCTGATGGAAAAATATGCGAAGTAGGTTTTGTTTTCGTACCGAAGTACACATTTCCTGTTTATTTTTGCACTGAAATTCAGAAGTTCATTTTGTTAATGTTTAAAAGTTTTTTTGAATTTGTATGTTACTAAATGCTTTTGTCTTTGTTTGCTTTAGTTAATAAGCTCTAAAATTTTCTACAATTTGTTTTACTGGTTTCGCTCTTGGAAGAAATATATGTATGTATGTAGGCAAATTACATCTTTGTGAGGTCACTCACTAATAAGCTTCTGTGGAATGATGTTATACAAAAACTATATGAGAGCAATGAAAGTAATAGTATGTATAATTATGCATTCAATTAAATATACTTACTCAATAAATTATTATTTTAATTTTGTCAACTTCGTGTCTCCTTATGAATATTTTAAACGAGTATTACTTCTATTGAAGGTATACTTACAAATCTCCGGGATGTGGTTCGTGATTGCCCAATATTGGGTAAACCGTTTTATCTGGGAACGTTCTTTCCAGCAATTCAAATAATAATTTAATAGTTTCCTGGTTTCCTTGAACGGTCGTGGCATATGTTCTATGACTTACTATATCCCCGGTGAAATATATAAAGTCAATATCTTCCTAAAATAATTAATTAATTCCAAATCAAACTTAGAATATTGGGTTGTTAAGTAACTAACATGATTTTTCTTAATTTGATCCATCATGTTATCAATAGTATGCCACGGCATGTCACAAACAGCGTAATCCCCCCAATAGCCAGCAGCGTCTTCAGCATTAGCAGGAGTTCCTGATTCACAACACAAAGGTTCAGAACACTTGGAATTACTCCCTGGAGAATAGAGCGGATCCAGATGAACGTCTGTAATTTGCAGTATTTGAATATTGCCTGTGTCAGTCTAAAAACAAAATAATCCATCAACCACTAATATGTATCTTTTTTCTATTGGCAATGTAGTCTTCTTAAGCCAACATCTGCTGGCTAAATATGCCTATTTGAAAATTGTTAGGAGTAAGTAAAGGGTGTTTTTTTAGAGGTATAGAACTTTAAATTGAAATAAAACTAATAAAATTAATCTTAAAGGATGGTAGTGGCTTTATTGAAGACAATTGTATGTAAGTATAGATCAAATATGATTTGGGTCATATGGGCGCCGCGGCTGGTTCGAATGAAGAGCAATCTGCGAAAGAACTCCAATTTGATTCCACTAGACCTCAAAAAAAGCACATCAAACAGCGGGTTTTTACTGGATATAGCGGTGTCTCAATAGTGGCTTTTGGATTTTCGTAGCTCCAAATGGTGAATGTTTGCCGGTAACAGTTAAGCAGTTGAAACATACTTTTTCGTAGCAATTTTTTCCCAAAACATGAAAATATATAAAACGTCCGGGTTTCCCGCCATTAAGTTCAATTTAATTATAAAACCAAAGGAGAACGCAAATTCTGCCAAGCTTTTTTTCTGTTTTTTTTTTATTTATAATTAAAAAAATATATTGTTCATACTAGGGAGTCGTTTCATAAAGACTTAATTAGAATTAAATTGTTTTTAATATTGCGAAGTTTTACCTGATGCTTTCTTTGAGTTCGTGTGGTGGGAACTGGAGGTAAAGGAATACTCCATGAGTCTGCATTTGGATCTTCACATCCGTAGTTCTGGAAATAAATAGCACAAAACCTGGCTGCTGTTAGATCTTGTCGATGGTCGATTATATATAAAATAGTGTCCTAAAATTAAGATATTTTGTAAATAAGCACAACGTTTCAGCTTCAAATACATTGAGAATTTAAATGAAAACAAAACCTGTGTTTTCAGACAAGTTCCCACTTTCTCTTAATTCCTATCTTACTTACCGTTTCGATATTGACCCTGCCTGTACATCCTTCTATACCCCAACTCGTAAATAGAACGCAGATATGGTTTAAATAGTCAATCATTACGTCTCTCGTTGCATTACTTCTTCTTAAAGCAATAATGCCATCGACTGCGTTCTCACAAATTTTACAACCTGCATCTGCGTCCTTTTTGGGAGTTATATATTTCAGCCTTCCAGCAAGCTCAACCAGGTGTGGAGGAATTAAAACTGAAGTATCTCCTGAGGTATTGATTTTAAATATTTTTTCTGAAAGTTACATGTTTAATGAGTTTTCAACATTTCAGTATAAACAGAAAACATTTTTATCACTTTAGTTTGTTCTGCTGTTACAATTATTCAATGGTCAATAAATTGTTTTCTATTTGTATTCGCTTTTAAAGAATTAATTGGAAATCTGGAGGAACGCTTCTAAAAGTTCAGCTAACATATGAATCTCGAACATCTGAACATTATTTGTATAACTTTGCATTTAGGCGATGTGGTGCTTGATACTTTATAATTTTCTTAAATAATTGTATTTTTTCTTTTAAGTACTTCACTTTGAGAGTTTAGTTTAAATAAAGATCATCAAGTTGTACCTGTAAAATCTCTTTATCAAACATTTCCACTGCAATTTTAAAACCAATTCTAGATGAAAAAAAACATAATAACATCTTGATTGATAAGGGAAATGCAGGTCACCTTTGATCTTTTGGCCGTATTCATTTTGTGCTTTGAAACATGGCGTTTGAACTGAATAAGCGTTTGCTACAAAATTACTTTTATGCAAATGTACCGAATTATTCACGTATTTTTGTTCAAATCACAATAAATAAATTCTTATATTATACAATAATTAAACTTTTCTTTTAAACGGTTTCAAATGAAAAGCCTGTTTCCAGTTTTAGAACGAGCTTCAGATTTTTAAAAGTTAGATTGTGGCTTCCTCTGATTAAGAATGTTATTTAGTTGAACTTAATCAAGTTAATATAAATTGATTACTAAAACAAATGAATTTTTTCTAGGATATATATGTTAGACTGACTTACTATTTTCCACTTGTAAAACAAAGCATAATATAATAATTGATAAAATAAATACAAAACATTGTGAACACTTCATGGCTTTAAATCAGTGAAACTGGACTGGCCAAGCACGACTAAGCATAAATAGCTCGACATATCAGTTGTTCAATTACAGATATTGCATGAAATTGAACAAACTAAGCAGATAGTTAATGAGTGTTTCGTAAATAAAAGTCATAAGTGAACAATAACTTGTCTGCGAGAGTTGTAATTTAATAATGAGTAAACACTTGAAAATATGTGGAACATGAACACTTATACTAAGTTGATGGCAGATTATTTCTGCCTAAATTATTAATTTGTTTTTTATTGTCCAATCGAAAGCGATTTTTTGAAGTGGAATAGTATAAACCATTTGTTTTAATGTAGATAAAATTAGCTACTACGTTAAGTGTATAGCCAAACGTTTGAAGATGATTCTCTGTTGCCCCAGGGAAGAACAAAGTGGTTTTCATTTTTTTATCTCAATAACAAAGCGAAAAACGGAAAAAATCAACAAGCAAAGAACTTGAATAGGTAGTTGACTAATCCGAAAAAGGTAGCAGAATTGAAATAAAGTCAGCGAAACAATTAAAAAAAAATCTGTTATCAGTTAATCAGTCTATGTGGGGCCAAATTTGCGCCTTTTTTCTTGTAGGTAAATACCGCTTCTAAATTTAAACAATATCGACGAAAAGATTATGAGTTAAGTATATACGAAAAATTGTTTTTATTTATTATATTTTTATTTCAACCTCCTGTATCTCGAAAAGGAAACTAATTATTTTTCTGTTGTAGTTAACGGTTTATTTCTATTATTTGCATGTACATATTTTCAAACACAATTAAGATGAAATGCATTTTATTGAGTAAGTAGTGGCAGTAAAAATCTTTATTACTTAAGAAAAGGCTGTATGTAAAGTATGTAAAGTAAGTTATTAATATTGACTTCAATTAATTTTGATCGCGATTTTGGATGTAATTATTGAAATATTTGTTTTATTAATGCAGTAACTATCGATCGGAGCTGCAGGATTAGTGACACTTAAAAACATTTTAAACCTTATTCTTCTATTCTGTTATATTTTGTCATTTTCATTCGATATATTTTTAATTTGCTTATAATATTTACTGTTCTTTACAATAACCAGCGATTTAAAAATGTCGACAACAAACCAGCTAAACTGTGCGAAATGAATTTCTTTTTTCCGATATCTTGGAAATAACTAACATTTTCTGATGATAACTTTTTTGATCAAAATGCTGAAAATCGTTATAAATATACTATTGAAATTATATTTGTCGTCGTTTCAGCCACGTTTAGCAGACAGTAACGTCGCTTTAATAATATACAGGTAAAGATGTATTTCCTACTAGTTATTGTTTTACATACTGTTATTGCAAATATGTAGATATATAATATGTATATATTAAATGTTCATAATTTATAGCTGAATATTTAACACAATGATTATTGGCTGGATTTGCTAGTAGATCCACTGTTTTACTAATTTTTCTTTTTAATAAATTGAAAGGTAGGTTAGTTAGGTACTGTAGTATCAGAGTATAAATTAATATATTTTTCATATCGTAATTGCACGAGGTATCTTTCAACCGCCTTTCATTGTTCAACCTATCAATTACTATGCGTTATCTTTTTTATTTTAACGCTAGTACTAATTTGTTCCATAAATGACATCCATTTTTCATATATTTGCTAAATTAAATTATTTGCTTAAGTTAATTTTATATATATCTTCAAATTTCTGCAATCCTGCTAAACCATAAGACCAATTACAAAATTCTTTGCTACAAAGGCAAATCAGCGAATGTGTGTTTCCAATGATTTTAAATTCTAAAGTGAAAACACCAATTTTTTATTGTAGGTATTGTTTTTTAGTAACTAAAAGTTTTTTGTGATAAATGCCAGCAAATTTTAAATTTTTTTTTCAAATTCTTCAAATTTTAAATTCGATATCAACATTTCTTAACCCAGAATTGTACAAATAAATTTAAAATGGTAAAGAAAATAATCCCTACTCCGGATGTAATTTGGCTTAACTTTAGAATTGAATAAATGCTGAGTGCTGCCAGCGATTTGATTTCTGTTTCAAGCTTCATTGAGTTTAATGCTTTTTCTATCAGTCCGTGTTTTTGCAAAAATTAAGAACTTTATAAAACGCTTGAAATATAGCCAGATTGAACGCATTTCTATCTAACGCCTTTTAAATTAAAACACATTTGTAATACTAATTTCTATTTTAGTACTAGTCACCTACCAGTTCTTATCGATTTTCCAAAATGCCTAGAGGTTGTGGAGCAAGTAGACCTCGAAAATGCACGTCGAAAAAACCAGTTCAAAAATGTTCCACCAAAAAATTGACTGCTAAAAAAACGGTTCCAAAAAAGCCAGCGTCTTCGCGATGCTGCTCATCAGGATGTGGAACGAAAGTTGTCAGAAAGGTAAGTTTTTGCTTACCCTTTGCGTTGATTTTTCGAAAAGTGTTAACTGCTTCAAGATCTGCTCTTTTATTTTTATGACTGGTCTTTTGCATAGTTTTTAACTTGTTATAAAATAATATGTTTAGTACCATTTCATGAAACTTTCTTTACGATTTGGAGGTGTGTTCGCACACCGCAAATGGGAACTTTTTTAACTTTAATTTTTTTTTGTCTGAAATGTATCAAGATTTTATACAAAACTGTTTGTTATCCTCTGGGTATGTATAATTATTTGAAGAAAGAAACAAGAAGCCTATCAGTTGGCTTGGAAGTAAATTGAGTAGGTAGGTGTAACTAAATTTGCAAATTCTATCCTCCCGCTTAATGTTTTAAGTAAGCTGAGTAAGTTTTTCTAATTAAAAAGCGCCCTCCGTATGTGCAAATCAAATAAAAAAAAAATGTTTTTAATCTATTTTCTGCTTCGTATCATATAAAGAGTTGATGCAGGTTCAAAAATCCACCTTAAATCTAGTTGGGACTATTTCAGCTTTTGTAGAGGATCTGTTTGGTTTCGAATTTATATATTTTCGTAGTAAATTGATTAGATTGAACCTTGTTAAATCGTCTCTTAGAAAACGCTTGGTGATACTTTTCAACTTATATGTAATTATTATTTATTAATTTAAATTGATAATATTTTATTCAATAACTGCGTTTTTGTTAAAATCTAATAGTACAGTTTTATAGAGAAGGTTATAATAGACACGTTAAGTCTGTACGTTGCAAATAATAACTTGGAAATTCAATGAATAAAAATTCAAAAATTCATATATATATAAAATATGTATCTATTTTCTTCTTTCAACACCTTGAAACCTAGGTTTTATTTTAAAAAAGTCTAGTTTTTCTCAATTATTTGGGCTTTACTGTGCATTTTCTAAGCGAGTTTTTAGGGCAACGAATATATCAAAAGGGGCATTAATTTATCTTCAGTTTGAGTGTTTGAGTCATTTTTCGTATTTTCGTAGCTTGTAGGTAGGATTATAAATATTGAAAGTGCGGGGCAAAACGGCTATATAGTTAAATTAAAACACAAAATTAAATATTTCTGTCTATTTAGCAAACAAAAGTACATCAATTGGGAACTAAAATATTTCAGAACAAAAGAGTCTGGTTTTGTAGTTAAAAAAAAAAAGTTAAAATTAGAAACATCTATATCGAGCAATGCTTTAAACAAATGGCAACTAAAATGTTAAAGGAGGAAATTCAATTTACAGAAACGTCGCAAATTAATATCGGTACATTTAAAATGGGACAAATTTTTAATAATGGTATCCTTAAACTGATGTTCATCGCTGGATGTTAAATAAAATCTACATAAGTACAGAATACTCATTGCTTCGATGTTTTCATAAACTTATTAGGAATAATAAATATTGTTATTTCCAGGCACCGGCAAAAAAATCCAATGTAAATTGTAGACGTGGATGTAGAGACTGGTCATCTTCTGATTGCTCATCTGACTATTCCAGCGACTCGTCTGATTACGATAGCTGCACCAGCTGCTGCAGTTCAGACTATTCCAGCGACGATTGCTGCTGCTCTAGACGATAATTTTTGCCGACATTTGGAAGAGCAGTTAGTTTCGCTGGAGAGTTTGTGAAACTGTGCGTTATTGAGTGGATTTCGGGCGCTGGACGTCTAAAGTTTTACAATTGAATAAAAAAAAATACTTTTTAGTGTTTTGTTAATTTTTGTACTATTTTATATCACTTTCTGTGCTTTGTATTTTTTTTAATTTGTTCATACTTCATATACAGTGTGGTTCAAATGACGCCACTTTAGAACCTCTCTGTATATAAATAACTCACATGCATGTTTAATAGTGTGTAGGTTTTTGTATGCTATGAAACCCGTACGGAAAATTTTTATTTTATAAGCGGTTTTAATACCATCAGTTATCTGTCATTATTATTATTATAGCATTATTATCATTAAATTATATGGTTTTATTTCAATAAGCAGAATTTCCATTGAATTTACAGATAATTACAAGCAATACAAGAAGGAACATGTAAAAGGTGAGAACGATTTAGGAACATTCGATTGGCCACAAAAAGGAAATTAATTATTTAATTAACGTTTCTTTATATGGATAAAGTTATGTATTTTTGAAGGACGAAGAAATTTGAGATATACCTATCATTGTTTTTAAGCTTGTTGCTAATTGGGATCAACCGGAAGTTATTGATGTTGATAGGATATTAATCTTCGCACTTTTCTTCGCAGAAAAAAATATATTTTACTATAAAATTTTATTTTAATGCAAATTCGTTTCCTGGGTTTCAGTCATTTATTTACTTCGCTATTACAGTTTATTTCAGTGTTGGTCAAAAATTGATTTTTATTAAAAAAATAAAAAAACACTGATATATTTAAATTAATCAAAAAAATCATGATTTTTGATGATGTGGATTTTTTGTGTTTTGTGTAATAAAAAAAAGGAGGCAGGCGTCACGGGACGCTCGACAAAAGTGATTCACTTCATAAATTAATAGAAACCATAAAATATTGAACTTGTTTAACGTATGATGGCAATAATTATTATATTTTATAATTTTAATATTCTTGTTAGTCTAATAATTTATAAATGGATCAGGAATAGGTCAAATTTAATTTAATTGCCTTTTGAATGTAACATATCTTTTTTATTTGCAACATTTAACATTCTTTAACGAGATGTTGTACATATTGCTCTTCTTGGGCTTGTGTAAACTCTTCTTCTTGAGTTTCTGTATTTTTTGTCGTAATTTCTTATTTGCTATGTATAATCTTTGACGTTCAGCACTAGTTCGTGGTTAATGAAAGCTACTTTGAGTTGATTTATTACTTAATGCTCCTTTTTTAGCACGAAATCGTTTTTGGCATTCAGCATTACCTAATACTTTTCACATTATAGCATCTTTTTGTGACTGCTCTTGTGTATGTTGTTCATGAACGTCTGTTACAACTTGTATCTGAATAGGACTAAAAAATCAATTAATTTTGGTGATTGGAAGGCGTTCTATCTGTTTAAAATAGACGGTAAAACGAGGAAGAGCTATAGAGACAGGATACACTTGACACACTATATGTATACATAATGTAAGCCATCGC
>NW_026017110.1:17962000-17974388 GCF_020466585.1 Dendroctonus ponderosae | reverse complement strand
GATGTTCAGCACATTCGGATTTGTTCATTCGGATATCAGGAACAGATTGGGAATCGAAAAAGGAGGGAAATTAGTGTTCCTCTTCAGACTTTATATCGAAAATGAAGAGAAAGAGAAGTGATTTCCGTTTTAGTATTATTGAGTTTACCATTAACACCGTTTAATTTGAAGTTCACATGTACACTTTCTATTTTGATTTTCATTTCCTCGAATTATTTGTGTTCTCTTTTATATTTTTTGAGTGGAAATATACAGTTTCTTGAAAAAAATCAACTTTGATTTAAATCGCGATTTTTTCCAAAAAAGTCAGGTAATTTAAATCATGACTGAAATCACTTGAAAACAATCAAGCCAACCCTGGTTTATATTCTTCAGAATTCGTTCCGGTGTTTTTTCTTTCCATCATCATCAGTTCATTGTGTACGTATCACGATACACTTCCTTACTTTTATGTGTATCGTGGTACATAAACACAAGTTTTGTAACTATTTATTGAAAACTGTGAGTTTAGTGTGCCTTAAATTTGAGGCACGTATGAACGAAGAAAAAATGTGAAAATGGGTGTACATCGTTTTTATCTAACATAAAATAAATCATGATCCTAAATAATAACCAGATTACATTCAAATCAAATTAATAACATTGTTCATCCATTGTTGTGATTAATTACTGCACTATCGGCAAATTAGCACTTACTTAGTGTTGCGTAGTAATTTAATTAGTAATCAACCGCATTGGTTTAATGAAGATTTTTAGGGCTAATTTTCATGCAAACAATTCCGGATCTCCCATCATATTAAAACAACCGGATAGCATTTCGAGTATCAAATGGCAAATTCGTTCAACATTCCATACCAAATAACTGAAAACAATTTACGATTTGGTGGCGTTTCATCAGCGATTTCATAAAGATTTCCAAAATTGATTCCGCGGATTAAGCTGCACAAAATTGAATTGCATCTTTCTATTTTTATTTGCCGGATTTCAAGCTAAATTGCCGATTTTAAATTGACTGGCAAATGGTATTGCACAAACAAAATGCCGATCTTTTGGTTGAACTATTCGAATGCTGAATATCAGGAGTTTTGCAAATATTTTGATAAGATGTGATCTTTATTATTGATATTTCATAAATTGCAGAAGATATTAAAGACCGGAAAATTTAAGCAAAAACTGACAATAAAAAATAAGGATATTGAAGTATTCCCTTAATTTTTCTAAAATTTGTAGATAATTTTTTCAATTACTTAATCTCTTTATCAAGTTCTAAGGCAAACATTCCCTCTATGTCTTGTAGAAGTTCAGAAGAGAGAACATTTTTTATTCTCCAATGCCATTTACAAGCAGAACCTCTGATAAAGTTGATGTACGAAAAGTTTGGAAAACTGCAAACGTTGCAAAAGTAAGTACATCTTTGCTATAAGATATTTGACTGAAGCTGACTATAACTTTCGTACTTTAAACCACTCTTAATTATTCTCTAGTTTCTATAAAAAAACCTAAATCATTTTTGCTGCAGGGTTTTAACCAACTCTAACAATCACTGTAATGTTTCACAATAAGAAAATACTATTACTGGTTTATTGTACAGGTTAATAAAACGTCTATATATTTTTCAATTTTCTCTTATATTAGCCCAAATGTGTTATAAAAATAAAATAACTAATCGGGTTATATTTTATTTCCAAAATTGGCATTCGGTTGTATTATTGGGTCTATGCGATTTAGGAAAATGTAAAGTTGAGCAACCCTGAAAAACAAAACTGAGATTATTCGTTCTGACTACTATGACTATGCCTTTGCAACCATCCTCAGATTGTCATCATCCAAATAGTCAACTCTCGGACGGCGGCCAAACACATATTATTCTCAATTTAAAAAATATTTTGTCCTTAAAGCACGTAACAAAACTACACTTCTTGTTGAAGACATTGCATTTTTTTTTTACTTTTTGCTGCCAATAGTTCATTACCGTTAAGATTCCGTGTCCTAGAAGGCAGGCTTCCACTTAACTCCATTGGCAAAATTCTGAAGAAATATAAATTTGGTTTATATTCTTTTCTCTTATTCAACATTTAAAGGAAAGGAATTTTAATCACATACTTTTAGCGAAGGTAAAATATGTATTGTTACCCTTTATGGGCACTTAAAGTAAATTATAAAAAAAAAATTTTCAGCCTAAAAAAATAGAAAAAATGTGATAATTTGTTTGAATCAGTTGGACGATATGTCCACATTTCCCTTTTATTCAGTGTGAACTTTAATATGTGTGATCCACATTGACGTTTTCTCCGACAACAAATTTTTTCCTCTCAGAACATTTGACAAAAGAGTCGAAATAATTTTTTTCTTTTAGCGTTCCTTCTTCGCGTTAATAAATGTTGCCAACAATTATGGCAAAATCATTTCGATTTAGTGTCAGTTCCTAATGTTTTAGTTCTCATGGCAATTCTTTCTTTGCTTGAAGATACGCATCCTTTCTGCGCTTAACTGAATGCTTCTTTAGTACCAAATCCTTGGCGACATCCAAATTTGTCTTCCCGTCTTCTGAGTATTCTAAATTGCATCACTTTTAAAAATACCTTGGGGTCCTGACTTATCAGATTAATTCTACGGAATTGATCGCACTACACTACGAAACGTTTGCGATAGGGATTAGGCTAAAGTTATGGTTTAAAAAATTTGGAAAAACTTTAATCGGTTTTTTAAATTGACAGTTTTTCAATACTAGAAAAGCTCTTTGATGAAGTATCATAAAAATAAATTTTAAAATCATAAAGCATCCGAACAATGACACTTATAGCAATTCTGCGATAGCTTTATTATGCACTCGCACACCACATTGTTTGTAATCCGCAAAGTTACAATCTATTTTTTCTGCGGTTTTCGATATAATTTAAATTAAGTATTTCAACCTCGCTGAAAGTGTTTTAAATTTCACAGGCCCAGAACCCTAATTTTTGCCAGCTTAGATAATACCGTGCTCATAAACAAGGTTTCGTGCTGAAATCTGTTTCTTCTTAAAAAATTCACATTTTCTAAACTAAACTAAGTAGCAACATCTTCATTTTTTTTCACTCTTTAAAAAATACTCGATTCTAGCGATGTTGCAAGTTTCATATAGATCGTAGGTAATCTTAACTTTTGCCAACTTAGTAAATAACGTGAAATAAAATATTTTACTGAAACGCTCTCTCTTCTTTATAAAATCGGACGTCACAAACTTCAAATTGTGCCTGTATTTTTTCACTTGTTTCAGACAACACATTAACTCTAACGATTCTAAAAAGTTTGATAGAAATAGTCGAACATCTTGATCTGTTCAGTCGAGTACGTATCAGGCTCATAATGAAGTTTTTTATTCAAATGTGCTTTCTTATTTAAAAGTTTCCATCTTCTTCCTTTAATTAAGTAGCAATTTTAAGTTTTCACCATCATTAGAATGCACTTGTCTACAAAGATGTGGCGAGTTTAATAGAAATTGCGAAAAGCACTAATTTTCGATTGAGCCTCTCTTAAAAATTTGCGTGTTTCAAACTAAGTCAATTGGCGATCCCAAAATTTCACCCTCGTTAGAAGAAACTTGACTCAAGCAAGTTTTATCGAAATCGTCGGGAAGCTTGATTTTGCTAGCTTTGTAAATCTCTTATCAGGCTTACCCTGAAAGTATTTAATGAAATTCGCTCTTTTCCCAAAAAATGCACATCTTCCAAATTAAATTATATGGCAATCTGAGAGTTTTACCATCTTTAGAAGACACTTACTTTAACAATGTTGGAAATGTAATTAAAATCGCCGAAAAATCTGAGTGCTGCAGGCCTCCCGATCTCATAGTTCTTCTTACAAAGCATCGTATCTTTCTAATTAAGCTAAGTAGCACATTGAACTTTTCACCATATTTTCTCGCACGTGGGAGCGTTTAAAGTAAATATAAGTTTAGATTATTTGGTAAAATTTTAATCCTTTTTCAAAATTTACAGATTGTCAAGACCAAAAACTTTCCCTTGTTGCCCATTACATTTCGAATCTTATGTTCGTGCAATTTCCAAAATCTAAAAGCTCCAATTTTATATATATAAGTAAATAATTCGATAGAAAAGATGTCACAGATTACTAGAGGTGTTCAGTAGGAAATATGTGATTTTTTCTATATAAAATTATATTCTATATAAAATTGTCTGAAATTTGCATACTCATAAATTTATCATTTAATTTAGCATGGAATTTCCAAGCCAGATTCTTCGCAAGCTGAAATCTGAAATCCATTAAGTTATTATTCCGAGTGAGAGAAAATCGATGGAACGGCGACATATTAGTTGACGTAAGCAATTACCAGAGATAATGGCTTTGGAATATCATAAGCCCCTAGAAATTAAGATCTCATTCGCATTCGGCAACTAATCAGCCGACATACCTAAATTCACATGCCAGATTTCCGTGCCGCACCAATCCATTTAATAGACTGAATTTCTCTGAACAGGTGAAATTGCCAATTAACTTTTGATTATGCAAATGTTTATCCGTGTTACTTAAAGGAGTATCTTTCTACTTCCAAAAAGCGAAATTTCCATGATAACTGTTCTAATTAGCGTTTTCATAACGCTGACTCTCCTAAAAGCATACTTTTCCACATAAATATAATCATGGGTCTTCTTGACTAGAACCAGCAACTATTTCCGTATTTAAAATTCGGATTTCCGTACCAAAAATGTTCAATAAGTTAAATGCTTAAATGCCTTTAACGACTTGCCCCATTCAGATGACTTAAATGAACCATTCTTGTTTTATTATCGATTAATAATATAAGAATTTTTTACTGCAATTTCACTTGTTAATCTTCTATTTTATGATTCCGGAATGTCTAATCCAAAGTGTTTTCACCCCAAATTCGCTTATTTAATCTCTATTCTCAAAGTTGGATAGCATTGATTTTATAGAGCTTAGCAGCTGGAAAGTATTCAGCCTTGATAATTTAAGATACACAGATAAGATTTTTATTGCTTTTACTTATAATCGTCTATTTATAACAAAGCATTTCGCATTAGCTAGATTTTAAAATAATAGTGAAAGCCCCAACTTCTAGGAAGAGTTCAGGCCATTAATAGAAGATTCACGTCTGGAATTATGTAGCTCCTTAAGGCGCTAAGGCCTTTTGTTGCATTATATTTTTTTCTGCAAAATCATGTCTAATCGAGTTTTAATTTATTTTGTTTAAGTTTGTTTCTAAGCAATAAGCAAAAGTTTCAAAATACACATAAGTAATGACATGACACTTACTATACTTACTACTACACTTACTAGCTAAAAGCAAGTATTTTTGTTATGTTACGTTATGTTTGTTCGAAGTTTGTGACTCTCTGAATAATTACTCCAAAGCGCGATTTTTTATTTTGCTGGAAAATCAGTCTATGGACAATGTACATTAAAATTTGCCTTGTAACTCGTTACTACCCTTGGCCAGAACTTGACAAAACTTCAAGTTTCTACTCAGTCCAGTTTAGACCAATTATTAAAAATGTCTCAACTTTCTATTCTGTTTCTGTTGTCTATTCTATCTGTTAATTCCTGTAAAATCATTCTGCAGTGCGTTTAATTTTAATTAATGGAAAACTAGATAGAACATAATTTTGTACAAAATGGTCTTGAATCGTCGTAAGGTTTTTATTAGTCATTTGCGGACATATTTTTCTCTACTCAAATGTTGATGCCCTAAACACTTCTAAAAAGTTTGATCTCATAATCATGTTTCTGTATTATTTCTATACCAGTGCTTCAATTGGTTCTTTTGCTGAAACAGCCATTTTTATTTCATTATGCTTAAGAGTATGTATAGATAATAAAACTGTATATAGGTCATTGAATTAAACACAAACTTTCTCATTTTTAGCTTTTTGATAACGACTATTGGAAAATGTTTTTGCTTTCAATCATTTTATGAGCTTTAGCTAAAGAAAAGTGTCCAAAAACAGTTTTTTAAGATATCTGAGTGATTTTATTTTTGCCATCATAAAACACGCCGTGGAAAGCAGCAATGGAAAAGCAGTGAACATATAATTTTTCTACTGTAAATGTTTTATAAACGGTTCCCCATGAATCAGTTAATTTAAGCAACATATCCATAGATAAGCAGGAAAATCCCTGGGGATACGAAGCTACATGGTTTAATTTGCTCAATCCCGGATGTATCATAATTTATGCCGCAAAATTTGCAGGTCTCGTCGTTAATAAAGTTGAAATAGCCCATTTGTTTTGATTTCAGTAGCTGGCCGGTGTTTTCCAGAAAATGGGTCTTACAAAATTGCAGCCCTTTTTCATTCACGATATTATGTTCTTAATTTTAATGCGGATTTAAAAAAAACATCCGGAAACAATTTTTGGCTTTTGAGACCTGATTGCTCTGGAAATTGTTCGGTTGGTTCCAGTGAATGCATATTGTTAAGAATCTATTAAACATTTTATTTTCAATTTACTTTACAGAAAACTATTGACTTCCAGATAATATTTTTGTCTAAACTATATGCCAGTGGATTTTGTCACAATAGTTGAAGACCACACTGTATAAAAACTAGCAAGATAATCAATTGTGAGCGCGTGTGATAATCAAAAGAAAGCATTTCCAAATCAGCATTCGGCTTGAATCTGCATCGTCAATTTCAGCAGACTATATTTAACATATCGAGCATCGAAAGTTGAAATTTTCATGAAAATGGAGCAAAAAACTAATCGGAAACATCTTGTGGAAATCAAGTTAAGAAATCCGTCGCTCTTGATAATTGCACTAAAAAAGCCTTGATAAATAATACTTGGCTGGAATGTGGTCATCCATTTAGCCAACCTTTTGACAAAATTGCAATCTATAGAGGATCGGAATTTCATGAAAATAAAAATTAAGAAAAAACGAACAACGAGAAACATTCCCAAATCATCACCTGGATCGAATGTGAATCTGCAATTCAGGCATTGTTTTAACTACATATCAAGGTAGAAAAGTCCAAAGTTTAATTAAAAACTACAAGAAGAGATATTCCGCAGGTGACAATGATGCGAGCATAAAATAATTGATAAATTGAATGTGAGTCTGTCATTTAGATTAACAATGTACAAGCCTTTTACACAAAACATCAAGCTCATATTGATCAAAATTGCATAAAAATTGAATAAAATTACTGCGTCGATAGCTATCATTTAATTTAGTATAAAAAAGTCTACCAACCTGAATCTTACGGATTTACGTGTATTTAATACTTAATTTTTAAAAAGTAATTGATATGTTTTTTTTGGAAAACTTCTGAGACACAAGACAGACAAATAATAGTACGGTCAATTGTGCGTTGCACATTGAATGTAAATTGAAAGAACTAATTTCAATTTATTGAACTTTATCTAATTTACTTGATTTATTATTCCATAGTCTTCATCCTTCTCATGACGTAAATCGAGTTTTGAATTAAGTCAATTTATCAGTGAAGAAAAAGTAATATTTTTACAATGAACTAAGTATGAATTTAATAAACGTTAGTAATTATAACTTGAATGTTTGAGGCCGCCATTTAATTTTCATTACTATTTACAGCTATAACTCATATTCATATTCAGAGCATATTGAACAAATTTGAGCCATACTTTATACTGGGGCCTAATAAAAGCACAACTAAACCCTTGATATACTTAAAATAATCAGATGTGGCCCTGAAATTAAATAAACATTTAGATCAATATGTAAATTTTAATATTTTTGTATGGACATTGAATAACCACAGCTAGATATCATATTTTTGTATAAACATTTTTTATTTCATTTACTTTTTCTAAACGCGATAATGAGATGTCTGCAACATTTTAGATACGTTTGACTCTTCTGTATATCGAAATCTAGTGAGACCTCGACTTCTGCTTCTGGAAAGTTGTAATAAAGAAGCAAAAAAAAAACGTAGGGTCAACTAAAGTCAGAAACATGAATATGAATAACACTTTGCATTATTTAGAGAGATAAACATTAGGTGATGTTGAAAACGAGGACAATTTATAATAGAATATTTTTACTGTTTACCTAAATGTCTTCATGCTCGGGAAACGTTCGGTTTAAATTGCAACTTTTTAATCACTTCAAACATTTGAAAATTTTAAAGCAATTGTCGTATTTAGCTTTGACTCATCAGTCCGATACAGTTACAAGTTTCGATAAAACATTCGCGTCAATGCATGTTAAATAAATCATACCTACAGACTGAAATATTTATTATTTCAATACATATAAACAAGAACTTCATTATTTCTTTCAACTCCTAAGAACACAATCTCCGTTATCGTCGCTACAATAACCAGATTCACAGAAACAGGCATATTCTAAATATGCCGGGCAAAATTGACTACTACATTTGTTATAGCATGGGTTAGAACCTCGGCAAATTTGATGAGGAGATGAGCATTTTATGTCTGCACAGGCCTCTTGCATTTGAACCAAATCTGAAAATTTGTATAAACTTTACTATATGTTTTCTTAGTTATTTGTGGCTAAATCCGTATTGCCTCGGAAGTAAAATTAGCTTACCTCCAACCCATAAGGAAATAATTACTACAACCAAATAAATCTTCATTTTGCTGTCGAAAATATATCACCAAAGCTGAACAAAATAGTTACTGATTATTGCTAATGGCGTTTAAGTGATAACAGCTAAAAGTCAGACATCGGTTTTCCAATTACCATTGGCCAAATGCGTTTATTTATAAATAAAAACATAACATATAGGATGGGTATCTTATAACACTTTTTTTAGATTAAACTTTCTTCTTAATGATACAAAATCGCAAGGGCAAAAACTAGTTTTGCTTGAAACATTTTATGGTTTAACATATTGATCTGTCCGCTAATCGTTCAACAAATTATTAGAAAACTTGCAAGACCTTGAGATCATTCTAGATGAATCACACAGTATTTACGCTCGTTAATGTTTTTCAGCTAATAAAACTAACTTTATGTCATCTGTAAATATGACCTCTTTATATTGAAGGTAAACAAAACCATTTTTCTACATGGCGGTTCTAAATTTATACACTTGAACACACACTAAAACACTCTAGTGGTCTTGCAACTAACTTATATTTTTATAAAATAATTTTTTTATAGTTAGTTAGTTACAGTTATTTATATTTTTATAGTTTATAAAATAACTTATATTTTTCTATCAGGGAAACTTTTGCAATGTAGTAGTGCACGAGTAGGCCAGTGGAGTATAATGGGAATTGATATATTTGTTGTAAGTCTAATGGAATTGATTTGTTATTCAGAGCCTTTCGTGCACGATACTGGTGAGAAAACAACCAAACTAGTTTCTGATGTAAAATTTAACTTAGATTTATATATTTATGTAAATCTCAATATTTTCGTATGAAAATGGAATAAATTTTTAATTAATTGAAAAACGTTTGGATCTATTTACTTTTTCTAAGGACATGAAGGAGATGTTTGCAACATTTTAGAAACATTAGACCCTACTAGATGTCGAGCTTTAGTTAGGCCTCAATTAGATTTCGCAGAATGGTCAGATTAAAATGCATTACAAATAAAGCTTACAACAACAACAACAACACCAACAAATAAAGAGTACGAACTCCAGTAAATTTGTAGGTAGTAAAAACCTGATATGAATTTGAGCAGTAAAAACCTGACATCAAGTTTCAATTGCATTTTTGTTGATTTGCAGTCATGTTTCAAAAAATGCGGTTTTCTACTTCCCAGTGCCAAATACCGTAGCCTTATCTCTAATTCATTATTCCGATACATTTATATGTTTAGATAAATCATTCATGTGCAAACAATGTTTAATAAATAAAATTCACAGGTTCAAATATTTTATATTTAAATGCACATAGATTCACACTGAATTATGTTTTCAATTTTTAAGAACACAATCTCTACAATAACCAGATTCACAAAAACAGCCAGACCTAATATATTTAGGGCAAAATGTACGTCTGCACTTGTTGAGGCATGAGTTAGAAAATCCGCAAACTTGATGAGCACCTGAACATGTCAGGAACGCACAGGACTCTTGCGTTTGAACCAAATCAGAAATGTTACATAAACTTTACTAAATTGTTTTTAAATATCTTTGTCGTCTTGGGAATTAAATTAGCGTACCTCCAATCCATAAGGAAATAATCACTACAACCAAAACAATCTTCATTTTACTCTCTAAGAAATAGCAGCACGGCTGAATAAAGATACTTAATATTTTTGCATACCAATTGTCATTTTTATAAGTGAGCTACTGATACACGCTAATGGGTTTTAAATGATAACAGGTAAAAAACACTGATATCCGTTTCTTGGTTATCCGTCGACAAAAGCATTTATAAATAAAGAACATAACGTATAGGATGAGCAAATTATAAGGTTCATTTTATTTCTTGATATTGTAACGGAAATGGCCTGGGGTACTCACGTTTGGAATGGGCGATCAAAATTCATGGTATTTCAGTAAATGAGAGCCCCATTTGGGCCCCATTTACTGTCAAATATGACACTGACACGCGGGAAGTTTAGCACCTGTTCTGGAGATTCCGAGAACTATCTGGGTTACCTGGAGGAAACTATATAAGCGACGACGAGAACCAGACAGGGGGAGTCTGAGAGACTTCCTGCAACGGAAAGCTGCCCCGACCTTTGAAAAGGCCGAAAACCACCCCTTTGTTGAGCTACGGAATGCCGTAGATTACTCACCAGAGGATGCTGGGCCCAGGAAAAAAAGGCCCAGGCACCAGATGGCCCAACAGGGCAATAGGTAAAGCAGTTCACTGCAGGGGCTGTAAGTGTGAAATATAGTTACAGTAGTGTGATAGAAGTAGTGATGTGTAGTGCTTGTGTTAAATTAGTAAGATGCCCATACTAGCAGATAGCCAGTATGGAGAGAATGTGATGTAAAGGCATACGGATGCCAGAGCTGAACCATTCTTACAGAAGACCGCAAGTTTCAAAGGACAACTCCCGAAAACTTGAAGTTAAAAACGGGGGTTTTTTAGTTGGTAGAAATCCAACACTACCCAGTGTCAACGGACACTGGGTGTCTTCGAGAAGATTTTTATCCTCCAGCCGCCGCCGGGCAAACAAAAAAAAAAGACAGGGTGTTCGGATGTTTGCACACATCTCTTCAATATAGTGGACTGTAGTTATATTTTTTATGAAGAAAACAATAAATAGGCGCTAACTTAATTTATTGTAAAATACAAAACACGTGGTAACAATTAGCTGATCTGATGGATGTCGGTGCAGCGATAATCGAGTAATGAATAATGCGCTGACGATTCACAATGCGCTTCACATTAAGTGCATTGACAGACATCTGCGTGAAAAGTGGTGCCAACATGCTGGCAGTTCTTACAATAATATAATTTTAATATTCCCTGTTCTAAACTAAACACACGGGGAGTGAAGTGACAGGAGCGACCGGGTGCAGAAGAGGTTGAACACCGCGAGTCGGAAGAGCTAGTTTTCCGTCGGTTATTGTTATTGTTTGTGAAGTTGACAGTCATTTTGAAGTTAGTTTGTTCCTGTTCCGCATTTAAAGTTATACCGAGGTGAATAAAAGTTGGAAGCTGAAAAAGAGTTTGATACCGTGGATGGCCACGATACATTTGGTGTCAGAAGTGGGATTTACCAGAATCCAAGTTGAATTTTGATGAAAACAAGAAGTAAATCAAAGAAGGAGCAATGGAGATCCCTGCAATGGAGAACCCCAGTTTGATTGCACTGCTCATGCAGATGAAAGACGAAATGAGCGACAACAGTAAAGAGATGCTGAATAAAATGGACGACAAGGCTAAGAAATTGGAAAACCTGAAGTCAACCGTTGAAGGTAAACGAAAGAACGTTGAGGACGTGGAAATCATGAAACACCACTACTATGGCGTTGAAAAAGAGATGAACTCGAACGCGTCTAGAGTGGCTGTAGTTAATCAACTCGCCAGACAGTTGCTGCACGTGGAGCATCCCGACTGGGAACTCGCCAAGGAGAAGCCGGAATTTGCAACCTCAATCTCGCCCAAGATTGAGGAACTGGCCGATCAGTTCGATGTTCTGGAACAAACCACCAAGGAGAAGGGTGAACGACTGTTTGACGCTAATCGTGAAGTATTGATTCACCAGACCTGCGACGACATCGACTCATGGATGAACGAACTCGAGAAACAAATCGAAAGCGACGACACGGGGTCGGATTTGGCCTCTTTGAATATTTTGTTGCAAAAGCGGCAAATGATCGAAACGCAAATGGCCGTCAAGGCGCGTCAAGTCAATGAGCTGGAGAAGCAAACCAAACATCTGGAAACGGCCGCACCCGACAAGGACATCAACAAAATCAAGGTGAAAAAGAGCAAAGTGGAGGAGCGC